>NW_026020046.1:0-162286 GCF_900185275.1 Solanum verrucosum
ATCCTGCGCTTAAAAGATGCTCCAACAATATTTAACACATTAGTAACTAAGCAAAAAAAGTCATCTACATTTGAATCCTTCTTTGCAAGAGCCACTAGTGTTAACTGCAATTGGTGGGCAAAACAGAATGCAATATGCCGATGGAGTCTCATTCAAAATCAAAGTTTTAAGACCATTTAGATGTCCTTGCATATTGAGCTCCATCATAACCTTGCCCACGTATTTGGGATGGACTTAATGAGTGATCTGAAAGAAAAGAGTATATTGCTTCCTTTAATGAACAAGCAGATGTATCACTAACATGAATAATACCAACAAATCGTTCTATCACTTCTCCTTCTTTGTTAACATATCTCAAAAAGTGTCATTTGCTCCTTGTGATACATCCTTTGATTCATCGACTAGTATCCCAAAATAATCCCATCTAAATCTTCAAGAATAGATTTGATTGTTTCCTTAGCACAAGAATCAACAATATCCTTTTGAATACTTGGAGAACATATCATTTCATTTTTTGGAGCTTTTTCTAAAATAATGCTTCCAGCATCTTCATTAATATCTCCATACCATTGCAAAAGTTCAAGAAAAATACCTCTATTTGAAGAAGATCGACTCTCATCATGTCCATGGAATGATAATCCTAATTTCAAGAGAAATCTTGTCACATCAACTGAAGCACTCAAGCGACGCGAGACTCACTTTTTTTCTTTCTTGGACTTTTTGTCAAAGGAAGTGCGTATTGACTGTGATTGATTCATCAAATCAAGCATCTTGTTGAAACACTTGTTGTGGATGCTATTTATATCTCTTACGTGAGCTCTAAATCTTTCAATAGCTTTGTTCCAAGCTCTAAAGCCGGTCTTTGTGAAAGCAACATCAACCACATCTCCACGACTTTCACATTCATTTTTAAACAAGTAGCAACACAAAAAAATGCAACATCTTTTGTTATGCTATACTCCAACATCTTCCGATTATTAAAACCAATAGAAGAATTAATGAAATTAAATAGTCTAATAATTATTTCAAACTATATGTAGGGAGAATAAGTAAATATGTTAGGAATAATTGTGTATTTAAATAGTTTCTCCATTATAAATGCACCATTCGAGAGTACTATTGAGGCTTGTACCATGGCAGGGTACTCTTATACCAATAGATCACTAGTATTGGTTGGTCTAATGCTTTCATTATTTCTATTTGATACTCTTCAATAACATTTTTTTGTGTGAATAGTAATTGATGAATTTAGTTAATTTTTTAAAAAGAAATAAATTATCAACCAGGTTGATTGGTTATTTTTAATGAGTTGACTAAAGTTTTGACCAAAAAATAAGTGACTTGGTTAATTTTCAAAATAATAATATTTTTTTTATTTTAATACAACATTCGACTGTTTCCATTTCAATTCATTAAAAATTAGGTTGATATGTAACCCAAGTTAACTCATGAGAAATTTTGTCATTTAAAAAAATGATAATTAAGTTATATATAGCCATAATAAAGAAAAAATAATTCCATCAACTACTGAAAAATGGAGAAACTAAGCAATTACTCCATCAAAGAAAAATAATTACAAATAATTACACTATATACCCCCAACTAATTTCGCTTAACTGATACTAAATCAGTATATATATTATATTTGTATCATTAAGGCTGATAATTGCACTTGACTGATACTTAAAGAAAATTTATAAAAATCTTATGGTGAAAATCCTTTAGAAAAATGGGGAAAAAAATCAAGAAAAAGCCACTTTAATACTCAAAGATCCAAGTATCATCATTAGAGTAAAACCTATGCTCTATAACGAAGATGATAGAATTGAGTTTAAAACTCAACTCAAAGAATTAATCAACCTAAAACTTATTATGATGAGTAAAAGTCCTCAAAGCAGTCCAGCGTTTATGGTAAGAAACCATGTTGAGATAAAAAGAGGAAAAGCTCGAATGGTCATAAACTATAAAGAGCTAAATAAAAATTGTATATTTGACGGATATTTTATCTCAAATAAAAACAATCTTATAAACCTTTCCAAAGGAAAAACTTATTTTTCAAAATTCGACTGTAAAAGTGGATTTTGGAAAATAAAATTAACAAAAGAATCCATCCTGTTAACAGCGTTTAGTACGCCCAATGGACACTATGAATGGATAGTAATGCCTTTCAGATTAAAAAATGCCCCTCAAATCTTTCAAAGAAAGACAAAATATTTTCCGAAAAGAAATTTCTAATGGTCTATATAGATGATATACTAATATGTTCGAACACGTATAAAGAACATTTAACACATCTGAAAGAATTTTCAGAAATATGTGTCAAAAATGGAATTATTCTAAGCCAGAAAAAGGCATCTATAAACAAAAATGAAATAGAATTTCTAGGAATGATTATTTCAAAAAATGGAATAGAATTACAAGCTCACATCTTTAAAAAGATTGTAGAATTTTCTGACAAATTAACAACTAAATAGGAAATACAACGATTTTTAGGATGTCTCAATTATGCCGGAGAATTTATTCCAGATATAGCAAAAAGAGAAATATCCTGCAAAAATTAATAAGATAATCCAACAGACTTGGATGGACTGAAGAGCACACTCAGTGCATTAAAACATCAAAAGAAGAATACTCTAAGTTACCAAAACTTAGATTACCAGAATAAAATGATAACTTGGTATTACAAACAGATGCTTTTGAGCATTATTGCAAACCGATTTAAATGAAATCTGTAGGTACACAAGTGGTACGTTTAACGAAGCAGAAACAAGATTTTTCACTAATATAAAAGGAATTATTAGCCATTGTTAGAGGAATTAGGAAATTTTCAACTTTCCTTTTACCAAAACAATTTGTTATTAGAACTGATAACACGCAGGTATCAAGATTAATCTCAAACAGACTTCCATCAGAACCGCAATACAGGAGATTGCATACGTGGCAGGTCTTATTATCATTCTATTCTTTTAAAATAGAACATATTAAAGGAATTGATAACTCTCTTGCAGATTTTCTCTCAAGAAACATCCAATATGGACAATCAAACACAGATTCTTATTAACAGAGTGTTTGAAAAAATGCAACTTGTGGAAAAGTCCATTGACGACAGAAGCCACAAACTATTTAACATCAAAGATGAATCAACCAGCTTGTCCAAACAAGCAAGAAAAATGCAATATGAAATCAATCAACTCAGTGAGGATCAAGCTGAAAATATGAACGAAGTTCTATTGTTATGTGAATATTTGGACACATGTCCAAAAAGAAATTCAAATTCTGAAGGGAATATAAATCCCAACAAAGTGGCAGGAGATGTCCCACTAACACCTAGTGTCAAAAACATCTCATCGGTAAGCATGGATATGTCAAAATCGGAGTCCAAGGACAAAGGTAAAAGCCAAGCAAGCCAAAAAAGGACCAATTCTCCGAAAGAAGAAACGAAGGCATCTTCAACGAAAGTTGAAAAATTATCTCTGGAAAACCAGAAGGAAGTACTAACAAGGTTCCATCTGGAACAAAAGTTTTTTCTTCTTTTCAGGTTAGAAGACAAAATTCGAAAGAAGAAGAATATCTTGCTTTTACAAGGTATATGTACAATCTCCCTGAAGAAAGCAGAGAAACATTCGGAGTTTTAGGGACAACTAGTTTGTTTCCAAGAATTTCAATATTTCCAAATGGATCACCGGGCTTTACAGCTCAATTATTTGAATTTGGTTACTTAGACCGAGTTTATGCTAAACCGGATCTACATGAGCTATCCAAACTACCTACACCACTGATAAACTCAGTAAAAACTTATGCAGAAGGAGAAGGAGTCTATTGTCGATTCTTCAGTATCTCCATGGAAAGCAAAGATTTGCAACTATATTTTCCAACAATTAATTATATCACAATTGAAATTGAAAGATTTTAATATCAAGGCAACATGAGTTGATAAAAAACTCCCACACCTAAATAAAAAATGAATACAAACTAAAAGAGCTTTGGAAATTAAAGCACTATATTTTATTCTCAAACATTTTTACGATGAAGATTACAAAGTCTTGGACAATAATTCCAACTGGGTCTTAATGACTAAAGGAAAGTCCAAATCCAAAAAATATTAAAGGAAAAAATCCTTGATATTGAGCTTCACAGACTAGAAGCAACTGAAGAAACATGGGAGCTTGCCTGCAAGTTTCTAGATCACAAACATTCAATACATGAAGAAGGGTCTGAATAAAGTCACAGCTGGGAACAAACAGTTGTAAAAGCAAAAATGTAGACAGTCAGAAAAAGACAAAACAAAGGCGTAAGCACTTACGTCATGAAAAAGAGAAAATGAATCTTATCTCTCAATACTTTATCTCTTAAAGTCAAAAAGAGATGTCAAATCTGGTCGGCCATCCTTATCTTTACATCTATGATCGAAGGACAAGCAGAAGAATTATCAAAGTTTTCAGGGAGATCCCTGCAAAACAAAAATGTAATAATTAGTCCCTCCTTATATTTATAAATGGGGAGAGAAATTACACTTAGAAGGCAGATTACATTTTCTCCAAAACAACCATTAGAGAACAATGTTAGGTACCTTGATAAGTGAGTGAGAAACTTCTCCCGTCAGGGAAAAGTAGTTCTTATTATGCTATAGTGATATGTAAAAATATGTATGGTTTGTGGGTGAAGATAATATTATGAAATAAAAAGTTTGGTTTGTATATCTCTCTTCTCTAAATTCCCAAAATAGTCTTAAGTGAAGGTTTAGATCTTCAGCCTAAGGGAAGAACATTATAAAAGTAGCCAGAAGACTAAGGTCGTGGAGGCGAAAAATTGATCATAGCCTGAAGGAGAATTGTTGCGGTAGTGATAAAAACTGTTCAGCGAAGAAAAAGGAGAAAGGTATAAACGCAAAACTCTGTATTTCATAATTATTATTTTCAAAAACAAATTATATTCATATTTTTATAATACCCCTATACTTAAAAAGAAGTACTTAGTACCTATAGGGAATCAAATATTACCATGAGCAAATTCAAATAGCCTTAAGACTTAAATTAATAGAAATAAAAATAAAATCTACAAAAGAAAAAATATTTCAGGAAAAATTTATGTACCTAAAAGACGGTATTGCAAAAGAAAAAATAATTTTAAAAGAACAACAGAAAAATGTAAATGCTACAATTGTGGTGAAGAAGGACACAAAAGTTACGAATGTAACAAAAAAAGAGTAAAAATATCAAAAATTGATAGACAAGAAATTGATTCAGATCTAGAATCTGTAACGTCAATAAAAAATGATAACTTCTATGAAGAAATTTCAACCAGCTCAGAAGAATCTGATTAAATGAATCAAAAATACAAAAAGAAAAGGACAATTCAGTACAAAGTATAGAAACTGAAGAGGATCAAAGGGGATATGCCCTAAAAGCAGCATTCGATGGAGAATTATTAAAGAAAATCTGAGGATTACAACTTAATCTCAAAACTGAAGATAATGTATTCAACAGAATGCAAAGAATGTTTGCAAGAAATAAAATTTCCTATCATGAATATCAGGAGATGGAAAAGGTAATAGAGATTACCCAAATAACAGGAAGGCATAAGTTAAATCTTTTAACTAAGCCAGTGATCGAACAAATCCTCAGAAAAATTCCTGAAAGAAAAAGGAAGAAAATGAATTATGTCCATTTAGGAGGAATCCAAATTTTAGTTACATCAACTTTTAAAAAAGGGATCAATTGCCCTATTGTCATCAACATTTCAGATGAAAGATTCATGAATGCCAAAGAAGGAAACCTTGGCATAATTGAAGGCAACTTAGCTTATACTAAGCTTCTATTTACGTATTATCCTAAGTACTGTATTTCGCTTAAGGATGCATACTTTAATGATGCGTTAAGCTTACATTTCCAGGTCAAAAGAAACGACCTATTCAAACCAGGTAATCACATCATGAGTATTTATTACCAAGCACTATATATAGTTACAAACTCCAATTATGGCAGTGTATACAAAAATAAAGAAATGATCGAAGTAGATCAAGAATGTAAGGGAATAGCAAGAATAGTTGATGCAAAAATTCAACAAGCACAAATTTCAGAATGATATGAAATTTGATTTGGAAAAACACAAGAAATAGGAAGTTCCAGAAACAATCCAAGACTTTCATTAGAATATGGAAGAAATTCAATAAAGAAAAGCACATCCCATAGGTATTCCAAAAAGATTCTTAAAACCTCTAACATTACTAGAATTGCAGGAAGAGTCTTTAATGGATCGGAATGGAAAAAAGAAGAAGAGATCTTGTTACAAACAGGTGCAACGGCTAACCATGTCAAAGGTACTATATTAGATGGATTACCAATCTACGAAGGTACCCCTTATATCTATAAAACCTTTGAAGGAAATAACTTTAGTTGTACAAATATGGTAGATTTACCAATACAACTAGATACAATAAGAATAACAGTCCATTGCTATATTACAAATCATGAAAGTGATCACAACCTAATCTTAGGAAATCTATTCCTGAATAGTCTAAACGACTACAGTATAGGGAAAAAGGGAATAGAAATGAGTTACAAAAGTGAAACTTGTTTCTTACCAATAATCTAAAAATGCCCAAAGAAACATCCTTTAGGGTATCATTCTTCATAGAAATAACTCTCTATGATACTAAATTAACAACCTGTTGTCAAATTGATAATGGTTCAGAAGCCAGTTTAGCAAAATCTTTTTTACTAAAAAATTGGGATAAAAATAAAAACAACATATCGATGATTGGTATTACAGGTGTCAAGAACAACTATCACAATCAAAAGAAAGGGTAGAAATAATTTTAGGATAAAAAATTGTTTCTATAAACAAATTATTTGCTTATGATAAATTAGAAATTTATTTGTTGATAGAAATGATTTTCTCCAACAATTTCAAGATTATCATCAGACATTATATATGATAAGTCTCAAAACCCCTCGCGGACATTTTATCAAAGTCCCAAGAAAACAAAATCCTTATATTCTTGAAAAGAAACTGGAAATTATAAGAGAAAGTATTTAGAAAATCAAAGAAAAATCTCTTGTAAATGTCTTAATCTATATATATATATATATATATATATATATATATATATATATATATATATATATATATATATTGTATGAGTATCATTAAGGCTGATAATTTTGCTTAACTGATATTAACGCGATGAGATTTATAGAATTTATAATATTTATTTTAATGAAGAAGACCTTTTCTGAAATTATCTTTTTAAAAATAAAATAGATAGTAAAAGTTTTCTTACAAATTATTATCGAGTAGATATCAACACCATCCCATAAATAACAGTCAGTCGAGATGCTACAAGAATTTAGAATGTGACAACTACATTTTAGACTTTTTACATTAACCATAATATTGTTGGTAAATATTTGTAAATGAAAATAGCTTGATTTTATTTTGGTATATAATTGATTTTTTTTACAGGGACTTATTTTTTATGTTACCAAACATTTTAATGGGTTGTTTAATGAATTTTAAAATATATCAAATAATATATTTTTCATTGTAGCAAAAACACTTACATATAAATTTTGAAAAAAGAAAACTTATTGAACTTTGTTTTGGCGTAATTGTTTTTTTTTTTGTTTCTTTTCAACTTTCCGCCAAAAAGCCAAAGCGGCAAAACAAATTCTCCCCTCTTTTACTTTTTCAGTTTCACTTTGGCTTTAATTTTCAATTGCACAGGAGGAACTAAATTTGATGTTCCCACTTCCCTTACTTCAAAGTTTGAATTTGTGTCCTTTGTAATTGTATTTACTTTGAAAGAACAATTTTGGGAATTCAATATGTCACTTCTTTGCAATCTTTTTTTTCTTAGGGTTTTTTCTTACCTCTTGTTTGTATTATAGCAGATTTTAATCATCCGGTTGTCAGAGATATTTACAAAACAGTTATGCCTACACTACTTGGAGGTTTGTGTTAGATTTTTTTGTTTAATTCTTGCTCTGAATCTGTCATCCCCATTTAGTAAGTCAGTAAATTTGCACTAACAACTTTTCTTTTCATTCTTTAGTTAGTTCCAATTTTTTTTTGGGATAATTCTGGATTTCTCTTGCTACTAATGAGTAGGAAAATGGACAAATACTAAGAAAATTATCTTTAGTCCTTAATTCTTTGTTTCATTGGCATGCAATGAATAATTTGTTTGAAATTTGCTTATTCCTTGCAATTTTTGACCCAATTACAGAGGTCAAATGATTTTATGATTGTGATCAAAGTTTTGTCAATTAAAGAGTATCTGAAGTTCAAATTGCTGAATTTATTTTGTACTCAATATTTTGTGTGCAATATGGATATAAATTCCAAATACACTGATGAGGATGAATGTGAATTAGAGGATTACATTATTCGAATTGAATTGAGAAACTAATTGGATTAACAGAATTTGATGTATGTGACATTTCCAGCTGCCGGGAGATGTCTTTTTAGAGAACTACAATAAACAAAGCTTGTTTAAGAAGCTCTCAATGAAAATTGATAGTGAGAACTTGTTGGTGATTTACGAGCAAGTATTGACTATTGTCATTTTCTCTCTTTTTTGCTTTGTGTATTGTGATAGGGAGGATTTCGAAGCACAACTTTGCATTCCCGTTGTATTGGATACATTTTAGTTGTAGGAAGTGAGGGCCTAGCGCAAAAGGTTGCTTTACTAAGTCAATCATCCAATTAAAGAACCTCCCATTAGTTGAAACTCTTTATCCAGTCAATGAAGATCCCAAAACGGAGTCCCTAATACAGTATAGTTATGATCAAACAATAGCGCGATAAGATCAGACTGATTGTGTGGAGGATTCGGTCCTGGTTCTCTTCTGTCGCATTCCTTCAATCAAAGAACAATTGATGATGCGGGATGCTGCCAGCTTACATAGTCAGAGTCTTCCCTTTGTGCCTAACATCCACTCTTCTAGTTGACCGCCTCGCATCACCTTTAACAATGAGAGAAGGATCACAATACTTCGCTCAGTAAATATCTGAAATATGATTTCTGATACTTTCCCCAAGTGTGACTGTATTTTTTTTCCAGGAGATATCATGGTCCCATCCGATAGGAGTTTCATAAGAACAGATGCATCCATTCCTAATGGAAATGGTGATTCCTTCTTTCCCTGGTTTTTGAAATTAAGTGCCTTTAGTTTTGTTTCTAATTTTGTTGATTGAGACCAGAGTAACTTGAGTTTTGGGTTTAAAAGGCCTGAAGTCCGCCAAGGTTTGTAACATTTATATTTAGTGATCAAAAGGTGACAAATATTATGGTGTGATACATCTTCAAGGATATGAAAGAGAACGAAACATATTTGCTAACTCAAATTTTCCTGTCAAAGAAGTACGTCCACTAGGAAAAAAACCTTGGTACCATGAAGTTCCAATTATGGAACCTAATAATGTAATATTAATAACTTAATAAACAAATTGCATTACACATGGTCCTCTAATTGGTTTCTGATATATTCTCTATTTGATTCAACATAGATCAACAAGTAGACATGATTCAAGAACAAAGAGATACTACCGTTTCTGCAAGAATTGAAAGAGGTGGAGAAATGCAGGTCGTGGCCTCTGGAGAAGATGTCGTCACACATCAAGTACAGGCCCAGGCAACTCAAACTAAGGTAATTGAATTGGGCGATGAATGATGATGATCCAATGTTAACGACCAAAAATATGGAAAACAGTCTACTGATGTGAACCCTGATGTCGCGATTCGGCACTAGATGGATCCTCGTGGTATCATACAAGAGATACACCTCGCGAGTTCTTAACCATTCCCAAATAGCACGACTAAGACCATTTTGTGGACATATTGCTAATTCATTGTCACTCCCATATAAGAGACGCACCTCACGAGTTCTTCGTCATTTCAAAATAGCATGAGGCAGTTGGGTATTAGTGGGGTATTAACAGGTAGATATTCCATTGTGGGGCAGTATTACGAACTCATCCTCGCCTCAATACTTTAATGAGAAATCAGACAGCAACAACCCAAGCCTAGCATGTATGGTGTTCAGGGAGATCACGGATAGGGAAACTAACCGCTTCAGAGATACTAAAATTATGGAGTTACCACAGACCCAGGTATGTCCTCTTACTAAACAGGACAACATCTCCATTTCACTTGAAACTCAATATGATCTCAATGCTGAAAATACTAAGGTGTACTACATGTACGATAAATTCCCTGAGAAGTGTAATGAAGTAGATCTCTTGGACAGTACCTTTGATGGAAGTAGTACTGAAACTCTTGAAGATATTGACAATAGACTATCACTAATGATTTTTTCAGTGCTCAGTGTGGATAATCAAGTCGTGTCAGACCCAAAACTTTTTAATAACACTACTAAAGAAGTGCAAAACATATTTGCAATGGAATCTTTGTTAAAAGAACAAAGTTATGTTAGCTCCAATACTTATCTGCAATCAGATATGAGACACTAAATGATAGGTCCAACAACCATGAGACAAATGTTCTCCTTAATGATTAAGAACACGAGTCTTGAGAGGATGACTAATTTGCTAGCATGTTTTATTCTCATTATCGTGTTTGTGACCCCAATTCGCTTGACGGCCCTGTGAAACTCTTCATACATTTTGTCATGGTACATAACATGGATGTTGTTAAGATGATTCATCTATGGGTGGCTGGTGTAATTAACAGTGAAGGTATTATCAACTGGACGAGAACCTATCTGATTGCTTGACTAGCTGAGAGGATGAATACATTAGTTTCTATGTTGAAAGTTACAAATTTACTCGTCTTATGCCACTGGATCGGACAAATATGGTGCCAACTTTCTGTCCAATTAATTTTCCACTGCTCTATCGGCTAATTAAGTACTGTATATTTACCATAACTGATGAGGTGAGATTATATCTCAATTTCGTTCTTGATTACGTGTCTACCACTATTCATGGTGTTATCAAGCACTTTCATAAATTGAACCAAAGGTTGCTTTTGATACTAGTGAAACTCTGCACAACTCCACTTTTTCTGGCATTATCCTACAAACATTACACTAGTGGAGTATGTTGTAGAGACATCACACCTCAGAATCCTATATCTCTTGAAGAAATGAGGAATAGGGTGAACGTAATTCGAGTGTTTATGTTAATTTTAAGAATTATTATTCTATGAACTAATATGTGTAATGATTAATATCTCCTAGTAGTATAAGATTCAAGATTTAACTTCAATTTATCGGAGAAAAGGACATATTGTTAATCTCTGCTAGTTTCCAGAATTCCCTGTCATAGGGTAGTAGGCAAGTTTAAGAAAATTTTGTTGTTTCTTTAGCTCTTCCTGAATTTCTCTTTGATAATTTTAGTTTAAGTAAATTATTTCCTAAAATGTCAAACAGGTAGCTGAATGTATTTGGACAATATCCTTTTATGCTTTTGTGACTGATTTTACTTTCAGTATCTACTAACTTCATTGTGTTTTGGTAGTTTATGTTGGGACTTGTGATAGGTATATTTATATTGAAACTAAAATGGGAAAACTTGCAATGCCGGCTATTCACCTTTAGTTAAAATCGTGCGAGTAAATCCATTTTTATAGCATAAAGTGTTTATAGTTAATTTTAAAATTTGCTAGTTACTATGTAATAGTTAGCCATATTAGAGAAGTTTGAACTATAGTAGTGTTGCCAGCAACAACTTCTTGTAAATTGGAATGCATGTATCCTAAAAGTCAGAGTTGAATTGTCTCATTGGTCTTCCTTTGAGAGCTCTTTATATGAGATTAGTAGTCTAGCTATAGATTGTAATTGAGTGTCAACACAAATCACCAATTCAAATAAGAATTATCTTTAGAAGGAAAAAAAAATATATTTTGGAAACATCTCATCCTTCTCCACCTTAATTAGTACTGTTTATTTTTATAGCAGTTGTTATCAGACTTTGGCTTCATCACCATTAGATCATTTCTTAATTGGCAAGTACTTTTAGATGATTTCTCTGTCTGTGTCTCTGTTTTCTTGGAATATGTTGTTTCTTTTATTCAATTTTCTGCTTTAATTTGCCTAATGTGTAAAGTAGGGTATAAATATTCTAATGATTGATTTGACTAGTTTAATTTTTCTAGGATTCTTCCCTTAAGGTTACGTGAAGTGTAGAAATTGTTCATAAGTGATCAATTTTTTTTTTCTTGTTTTAGCTCTTTCGAAGGCATACATTTTGTTTACTTCTTTAAAACTTCAGCTTGCTTAGACCTTGAACCTTGTACAACTTGAGATTTATTTGAACTCTTACCTAGATCTTTAGGTTTACATACTAATTTAATGGAGTTAAGCATGTGAAATAGAAATAGTAAAGGTGTCTTGACACACCTAGTTAACTTGTTAGATGGCGATTCCTTTTACTCTTGTAATTGTCGATGCCGCGCTTTGGCTTAAATCCATTCAAAATGGATTGCAACATTTGTATTACAAGTTATTGTCTTGTTTCTAAAATAAACTAAAGATTTGCTTCGATCTTGCTACCTAAAACTCTATCTTTAACAATAATTACATGTAGTTTCTCTTTTAATTCATGTCATGTTTGATTTTGATGTGAGAAATCCTACATAGGTTATCTTGTATTTAAAAGTAGTTTTCATGAATATGTTCATGGAATTTACACTGCTAAGTAGAGTAGATCATTTGTGATTGTGATGATATAGTAAACTTGTTAGGATATATCTTTCGGTTGTAAATTAGAAATTGCTAATATTTATTCTCCATTTTTTACATCTGAATTGATTTTCTTTTTGAAACCGATGCAGATTCAATTGGAATTAAAAAAAAAGTTCGTGGAAAGCTAGAAGAAAGGTCCTGCGAAATAAAATAGTCCATGAAAAAAAAGATACAAAGATCCAGTCGGTGAAGGGAGATCTTTACAAGCAATTTCATCAACAAAGCTATCAATATAGTTGGGAATATGGGTGTACGTAGCCGGGTTGGTTCGGGTTTTTCAAATATCAAACCAAATCATATGTGTTGGATTTTTAAATTTATAAATCAAACCAAACCAATAAAACTTGGGTTTTTCAACCTCGGGTTTTTTCGAATTTTTTCGGATTTTTCGATTTTTCGGGTTGTTCCGGTAAAGTATTCATACAAATATATAATTTACTTGTACTTCAAATATTTCTTTAGTCCTATCAAAATACAACTATCTAAGATGTTTCTTAAAAATATAACACAATATGATATGATTAATGACACTAAAATATCACAAAAATAATAATAATGAAATCGCGTAAAACAAATATTGTAAATTAACAAGTCATAATGAAAATGATCATAATTTAAAAGTATTAAATCATGTTAAAATTAAGTTTAATAAGTATTAGTTACATGACTAAATATTAAAGAAAATTAAAATTAGATTATGTATTTTAATTGTCTAAACCAATGTAAAACTAAAGAACAAATATTCAATATTATTGTCATTCTTAGTGTTGAATTGATTTTCTTTTTGCATTAGTATTAATTTGATTTTGATTTAAGCTTTATTATAATTACTAACATTTGTGGACTATAATCTTTATTGGCTCATTCATAATTTTAAGTTTCAAACTTGGAATAATATATTAAAAGATAAAAACTATGGAAAAGTATAAGAAATATTTAAAAATTATATCAAAGTAAATATTTTTATGTATAAAATAAAATTTTAAAATTATATATATAAATTTGGGTTGGTTTGGTCTCGAGTTAGTTTTTTTAGTTAAAAGCAAACCAACTCAAATATAGTCGGGTTTTTTTTTTGCAAAACCAAACCAAGTCAAACCAAACCACTAGTCGAGTTTTTTTTTCGGGTTGACTCGATTTGCGGTTTGGTTCAATTTTCGGTTCGATTTTGTACTCCCCTAGTTGGGAATTGATCAAAATTGTCATTTGTTCCAAATAATTGGAACGAGCTCTCACAAGATAAAGGGAGAGACACAATTACCAAATTATATTTTATTTTTTAAGCTCATTTTTGTCATAAGATATATTATTTTGTCATAAATTGACTATTTTGTGTGTCTTCTGATAAATATACTATAATTTGTGCTTTAACTACAAATTAAATTTGTAATTTATGCTTGCAATTGTTGGTCAATAGTCATGACAATTTACAGTGACAGGCTCATTTTGTCACTAGAAATAATACTTTGTGACAATATGATATTTTTAACTACAAATTTTTAAGCAATTTTTGTAAAATCAAAATTGTCACTAATTTATACATTTGGGGACGTTATAGTTTCGTATACAAAAAGTTGTCTTTAATGACGAAATTGCTTTTTTTAATTAAGAAATATATACAACTTTAGAGACAATTTGTGTCGTCATTAATTAAACTAAAAAATTAGTGACAAAGTAGTTTTGTCGTTATTAATAACATTTTTAGTGACGAAAACACACTATCAACTACAAAAAAATTATTACTTTGTTGACGAATCAGTTCGTCATAAATACTATGTATTTAAGGATGAAAAATAATTCCGTGGTTAATGTACTATTATTTAGCGACGACAGATAAATTGTCTTTGAATACATTTAGCGACACAGATTTAGTGACGAATAGTTGACGATTTTTTTTTTCGTCACGAAAGTTCTTTTGTGACGAAATATGAGTTTTAAGTGACAATATAATTTGTCACTAATAATCAAATTTGTTGTAGTGATGGTTAGAATGCCTTCATGGTAGCTTGACTTGGTTAGGCCAAGACCATTTCATGGTAGCTTAGGAATGAGATACCATACTCTCCTAAGGATAGCTTAAGGTTGAGGATTCATACTCCCCTAAGGATAGCTTGCATCTTATTGAATGGTTGCATGGTGGCTAGGTTGGTATACTTATATCCTTCCTTTGATAGATTGGATTGTATGATAGGATGTTTTCCATGGTAGTTAGGTCTAGCATGGTGGTATGCTATTCTTTGATAGATAGGATGTTTTCCATGGTAGTTAGGTCTAGTATGGTGGTATGCTATTCTTTGATAGACTAAAATGAAAGATAGTTAGCATTGAGTAAGCTAGCCTAAAGGAGTACTTAGTGTGAGTGCTAGTATGTGATGCCATTCATACATGGCACAAGTATGACTTGAAGCTACTTATGAGGTGTCCTCTTATGTGATGTATCCCTATCTTGGATTGTTGCTATAGTTGCTTTCCATGATATGAATTGACTTAAGATGATAGTTCCATGTCATTATGAAAGTAGGTCAATAGTAACACCTAGAAATGATGAATATGAATATGGTGACTTTAAGGATATGCTTAGTGTGTGTGGTATTCTGGGATTCCCCACATGCATTGCACAAGTGTGCCTTGAGGTTACTTAGGGGGTATAGTGCTCTTATGACATGAAAACCTAGGTCTTGACTATGAAGGTGGGCTATGACCAAGAATGACCAAAGAGAGGTAAAGGCTTGGATAGTATTATGTGATGCTATCTTGGTTGCACAAGTATGCTTGGAGGTGGCTTGTGAAGTAGTTCACTTGATTATGAAAGACTAATGGTGGAAGTATGAAGTTATGTATGCCTTATGTTGACTTGCGATGATATGATACTTATGTTGTAGTTTATGTTATGATTATGTTATTGTCTCTTATGCTTATGTCTTATGTTGGCTAACCATTTGAGATACTTTATGATGTTGTGATAGCTTTCATACTTGGTACATTTTGTACTAACGCATATTGCCTACGTTCTAATCAAATGTAGGGTGTTGGGAGATTAAGTTGCTTGGAGGCTAGGTTCCTAAGTGCAAGAAGACTTGAAGATTTGGTGAGTCCTCATAGCTTCGAGGACAAACCCCTTTATGTTCCCTTTATGTCTTTTCTTATGTTTTAGACTTGTTATGGGCTGCGTCCCAAGACTTTTATTTATGTTATTCATAGATGGTTCAAGACAAAGATGTTAGTAAAGACTTCCGCTTTTATGAAATGCATTTCAATTGTATGTTTAAAGAAAGTTTTAAATTTCCTTATTTTTCTACGATCTTATGTTATGATGATGCTAAGGGATTGTATGCGACCCCTTCGGAGTCAAGTACGCCATGTTACATCTAGGGGCTAACCCTGGGTCATGATAGTCTGGTACTAATTGTATAGAATATGTTTTTTTATTTTGAATTCGAGGGCTGCGGGCTTGATTTTAAGAAATGGGGTTGAAATTTGGCACGTTGGGCCGTTTGGAGAGCTGCGTCGTGCTCACCGAATGGTTCGGTGGTTCACCAACGTCCCCCTTAATTTCATGTTTTGGCTTAAATGAGTCTGTAACTTTCGGCGGGAAGCCTAAGCTCGCTAAGTACACTCGGCGACTTGCCGAAAGGTTCCTTTGATGTCCTTTTTTATGCCCCTAACCCCTAAAATACACTGTAATATTTGGCGGGCTAGTCTAAGCTTGCCGATTGGTGTTGACGATTCGCTAAAGGGCCCTGAACATCGCCGACATGCCTTTATTCTGGAAAAATCAAAGAGCTGGTCCTTTCGGCGACCCCGATTTGGCTCGCCTAGGCGACTAGTTTGGCGAGTCTTTTGGCAACTTAATTTCTGCAATTTTCTTGAACGATTTCTAACACTTTTCGATGTGTTTTGCAGATATGGCTATACCCAAAGTACCAGGAAGAGACATGTCGCACCGCAAGAGTGCAAAATGGATCATTATAAATGAGGATGCAACAGCATCCAAAGCAAAGGCAAACAAACTTTCTACCAAAGGTGGGAAATGCAAATGAAAGGGCACGACACCCACAGTTGAGTCACCAGAGGTCAGCTCCGACAGTGAGGGAGTCTACGCAACTCACCTTACCACATCAGAAAGCGAGGAAGAACACCAGGATTCTCAGGCTGCTATCTCTGAGCCTGAGGATGACCAACTTCTATTGGCCCGGAGAGTTGAGACAGGAGATGGTCATGAGAGTTAGGCAGCGACATATATCTCTTCATTTTTCGGTGTTGATCACCGAGCTATGAAAACGAGCCCGTGTACCACGTGATGAAAATACGGATCTGGAAGTGACTCCCACCTCCTCTACTAACATCCGGCGTATTTAGGCTGAATATTTGAAGGATGAGGTTGAGAAGAAGAGGGCAGCTCCGGTGGATACATCCCTGGCGGTTGATATTGAGACACTACCTACAGAGGCAGTATTGCCTACTCCGGCCACTTGGCCTTCACGTATTTCTAGCTCTACCCCTTTTGTGACTCTGAGTTCTTCTACTGCTCCCCTACCTCTTAGGTTTGATGCTAGTACTAATGCATCTCGACCTCCACTCACCCGGGCCATGCTGATACGAATGGGGAACCTAGACCATTCTGCTGATGTGCGTGCCTCCAGGGTAGAGGCTGTAGTTCCTGGAATGATTGAGAGAGCTCTCACCGCTGCATTGAAACCTCTCAGAGATTCTATTGATGCCCTCATCATAAGGATAGAGATATGTGAGAGAGATCGGGAGCCACTCATGAGGTGACGGCCTTAAAGGCCAGAATTGCGGAGTTGAGGAAAGATGTGGACTAGCTGAAGTCCACTGATATATCGATGATTTTTGGGACCGTGGAGATCTCTGACGACCTGGACATAGATATTCTGACCTGTTCTAATATGCCTTTAGCTACCACCGTAGATGAGGTTAGGGCTGATGATTTGGCTGCAAAGTTTGAGGTTGAGATTGATGGGGAGTAGCTTGGCATTCAGGAGGAGAACACCTATGAAGGCCTGACTGAGGTTGAGGAGGCTATGGTACATTCTACTGTTCAGGCTTCCTTGAGAGACATTACTATGGCAGGCTCCAGTGGAGCTAATGTGGATGAGACACCGGGCACTGATGCCCAGCCCCAGAGTGTGATCCCAGGCATTGATGCCTCGACAGACGGAGCGACTGAGTAGACAAGATCATTTTACCTCCCTCTCTGTTGTTTTTATTGATTATCTTTGTTTAGTTGCATTTGAGGAAAACTGCTTTTCTTTTGTTGGTGGGGTGAGGTATTTCCACACCTACCTTCTGTGATTCTATTTTGTTTGTGAATATTGGGTTTTGTTGATCTATATATGTGTTTTGATCTTAATCTTGTGGATTCTTGTGCTTGCGCCCCTTGTTTTAAATGGAAACGGTTTTGAACCTAAGTTTTAAATTTTGCCACCTTTTTTGTGTGTGATTGTGGATGTTCTTGTGCGAATTTGAGTGTCGGTTATGATCAATACAGATGACTTGAATAGTGCTCTTAATTGAATGAAATGAATGTGCGGCTACGATGAGGCCAATGAAGTTGCATAGACAATATGTGAACTTTTAGCATCTCGTTGTGACTAGCCGGTTATCGAATGAGTCTCTTGTGATGAACATTGCACACTAGCTAGAAAGTGTGGAGTCTTGTTTGATATTGGTGACAATGCCTTGTGTGATGAGATTACTTAGAACATTGTGTGTGATGACACCTAGAATTTGCCTCGTTGGTCCGGTTGACTAAGTGATGCAAGCACTTGAAATGATCTTAGGCAACAATTTTGAAGAGTGAAACAATTTGACATTATACCTCTTTTGTGGCCAACCTTGTGAGATGTGTGAACCTTGCTTGAACCCTCTTGAGCCTTATCCTTTTCTTGGAAGAAACTTGAGCAATTATGACCTTTCTTTATCCATTCACCCGTAACCTTCATGAAATGTGATTTGTTTGAATAGCCAACTTAGGCCAAAAGCCTAAGTTGGGGGTGTGGTGAAAAGAGAAGGAAAGTCAAGCAGTGAGAACGATCCCCCCTTTAGTAATGGTTTCGCAAAAGATGGAACCTCTTCATGTAAAAAAAAGAAAGCAAAAAATAAAGGAATGAAAAAGTTGCAAAAGAAATGAGGTATCCGGTAGTTCTTGTGAAGTTGAATAATGGGGTGTATTATGAGCATGATTTAAATGTTAAAGGAAAGGAGGAAAAGTGATGTTCAGACCACACTTCATGAAGGTAGAAGCCACTAAGCCTAAATGACCATGCCTTTACAATCAGCCCCATTACAAGCCTTGAAAAGACCTTTGTGATCTTGAGTGAGCTGAAACGAATGTTGATTGGAAAATAAGGGCAAGCCTATGGGTGAAGTCATGTATGTGTTCATCTTTGTGAGTGTGAGAGTTGTATGTGATTTCGGAACTCTAAATTGTTGAGAAAATGTGTGCGAATATGAAATCCTCTTTGTTGTGAGAGCATCTGAGTACCTTTGTTGAGCTTGAACTTGCATTTGAAGCAAGTATTGTGAACTCAAGCATCTTTGATAATGGTGAGTCACAATTTGAATCTTTGAGTGCACAATTGATCATTGCATGAGTAAGTTGAGTTTTGTTGTGTGCATTCATGTTGAGTCTTATGCAACACTGTTTGAGACATTCTTTTTGAACTGCTGATCTTGAGTTTTACTTGAGGACAAGCAAAAGTTTATGTTGGGGGTGTTGATGAGTCCTAGATTTGGACTCATTTGGGGCTTTGTTTACATAGATTTAGTGTCCTCAAATGCTTAATTTGTGCCATATACTGATGTTAAAGCCTTGATTTTCAGGTATATGAATTGAGAAGCAAAGCAAGGACACTAACAGGCAAAAAGGAACAAAACAAACTGAAGAAGTGAAGAAAGGTGAGCCTGAGGATCGCCAAGACCACTTGGTGTGTCACCGAGTGACTACTTTGACCGCCTAAAGTTCTAGTGTGCCAGCCCTGAGAGAAGAAACCAAGTCAGCGATAGAAAAGGGGCAGTCGACGAATCGCCGAGTAGTTCCACGATGCAAAGAGAGATCATCCCTAAATTACAGGACTTGATGATGCTGAGAGCCAAGGCAGAAAGGCAATAGAAGAGAGCAATGGGCAGCTAGCCGAGTGGTTTGGCGAACCCAACTTAGCTCGCCTAATGGCCCTTCGTGGCTTATTTTTGGTGACTATAAATTAGATTTTGAATAGTTAATTTAAAAGAGTTAATTAGTCTAGAATAGTTTTCTCTGGAGTTTTTGATATTTCTTAGTAGACTTGAAGGCTTTGAGAGACTCAATTTGGGGATTTTACAAGTGGGTTTCGAATTTTTTGCAAATTGAAGCTTTGTAAAGTGTCACACCCCAACCCTAGGTGAGGCGGACAAGTACCATATGAACACATGTTTTACAAGTGACCTATGATGAGAAAGTAAACTACTATGCAGATAGATTTACTGATGAGAAGCTTCATATACAACACAAGTTGACTAGCTGAGCCGATACATGTGACAAGTGAAACTATGAATACAGATGATAGCTTTACAATGTCTACAAAGCCTCTACTGGAATCCATTACTGTACCACTATGAGAATACGCATAGTAAAGACTTGTCAAAGCCCCGAATCAACCTGGAGCTCATCAACAACCACTGAGTATCATATGCTTCTATTGGGGAGATTTACTAGTTGAGTACTTGTACCTATAGCATGAAATGCAGCGTCCCCAATAAGGGACGTCAGTACGAAAGAATGTACTGAATATGTAAGGCATAGTACAACCATATGTAAAATGAGAGCTCAAGTGAAACCAAATACCAATAGATAAGGATTAGAGACCACTTTTGCTTATACTTGTGGAATCGTGTATGTTACATTCTTTTCTTTACTTTTCTGTGCATTATAATATTTATAAGACATATGATACAAATGACCAGTTGATTAGCAGTAGAAGAGGATGACCCATGCTAGGCATTTTAACCCATGGGATGTTGTCCTCATAATTCCACAAATTGGGATCGGCCCATGCTAGGCTTTCGCCCTTTAGCTACCACCCTTCCATACGAATTGGGATCGGCCCATGCTAGGCTTTCGCCCCTGAGTTGCCACCCTTCTATATCAATTGGGATCGACCCATGCTAGGCATTTGCCTCTAGGCTGCCACCCATAATTATACAGATTGATTCACTTAGATTCTTTAATCTTTGAGATTGTTATTTTGATGTTCATAACTCTTTTGAGATTGTTATTTTCATGATCATAACTCTTTTGAGATTTTTGTTTTGGTAGTCATAATCATTGTTGAGATTTGGAACTATGGACCAGTAGCAGAAGACATATGAATATGGACTTACGATAATAACAATGACATGGGAAGCAAATGTAACATGAACGTGTAATACTTAGGAGCTTATATGACTCAGTAAGCATTTTGACATCTCAAATTGAAGCACATATCAAGTGAAGACATTTAACATTTAGCCAAGAGATTTGAACTCTATATGATAGCCAAATACTCACTAACTAATATCAAATACAAGGTAAACATGAACGTGGAACCAATGGAAAACGTGGCCAGATTCAACTTAAGGACGGATATATATTCAAAGTAAGTACAAATAAAATGTACAATAGAGCAAGTAGGGATCTTGTGAGGTAACGTTATAGTCTAACACAATGGGAGTAATAACCAATAAAGGGAACATATAAACATGTGAAAAGATGACATATGTGATGGAATAGACAATTGAAGCAAGTTGGCAAGATATGGGCAGATCGTATATCCAACATATAAACACATGTACCATGTCTAATCTAGGATCATTTTGATTTGTATAGGGAAATACGTGCCAAGGGTACTTTGATGATGAAACAAGTTTAAACCTTGCATGCTAATACTTGGCAGAGTAAGCACGTACATTTAGTAATAAACTCATATTAGAGTACTCACTTTGATCCTCTAGGGAGTAGGAACTGCAACTATGGATCAGTCACTACTAAGGGCACTTAGAAAGCTTACTTTGTAATACAAGTGCTGGATTCATGCCAAATAAATAGGAAATCGAATAGCCTTACATACCTAAATTCCCAATTCGTATAGCTTACAAAGTGTCAACATGTCCTTTAACGTCATAGTCTTCATCTACAACAACCAATCATTAAGGCTAATATTAGCAGCTTACCAACCAATTCGGGATATTTCAACTCATCAAAACAGTAGCCAGGCAGTCAAGCCATAATCCTTCTAATTGATTATTTTCTTTCACAAATTCTGTCTATTATAGTTATTTACACGAAACAACCTTCCCATGGAACGGGCAGTGAGCTTACCAAAACTTTAATTTAATGGTGCATCACCATAGCTTATAAATATGCCCCCTACAGGTTTCCGCAATCATTCTCTAAGTACATCCATGACCTACCATAAACAAATCAATACAATAGTAGTCCTCAACACTCAAAAATAATCAAAAGACTTGAATTTATGGTTTTCAATCACCATCCCACGAGTTGCAATAAACAAGTAACTCTAGAATTCTAAAATAAACTAATAATTAGAGGTTGTGGCAGCGCCCTTACCTTTAAATCTGTTATTCTCCTTCAATTACTGTTTTTGTAACCTTCTCTAAATCTTTGGAAGAGAGTGGCAGAACCTTGGCTACCTACACATATAACTATCTCTAGTTCACTCCCCTTGAAGAACTGTCCAATATACTTGAAACAATAAAGGAGAGAAGGTGATCTTGTGGCTGCTTTGGAAGAAACAAGATGAAAAATAGTTAGAACCCTAGTGGGAATATTGGGTGACTGTTTCATCTTGAGAGAGAAATATATGAACTTGAGAGCTTAAAATTTGGATAAGAAGAAAATGAGATATTTGTATAAGATTTTTTTCCTTAATAGGTTCTCTTTTGCCACCTTTCTTGTACTTCATTTGCAGCTAACATGTGTCTTTAATTTAGGCCACACATTTAAGTAGGTGATGCACCTACTTTTCCATTCAAATTATTTGTTGTGGGCTTGGAAAGATTGGGACTTGGTTGTCCATTTTCCCCTTATTCTTCTATTCAACTTGGGCCAGATTAATGCAATTAGGTGTAGTGTACTTGGCCCAATAACATAATCAAAAGAGTATTAGTAGTTGATGCACCTACTTGGTCCTTTGGGCTGGTCAATAAGTTAAAGTAGGTGATGCACCTACTTGGTCCTTCAACTGGTCAATAAGTCAAAGTAGGTGATGCACCTACTTGTCACCTACTAGCTTAGTTAAGTCAAGCAAGCACCTCAATATTTTATTCCATTTCTAGACCTTAATACCTTTAACTTAGCTTAAAACTTATATACACTATGTCACTTTAAACTTTAGACTCAAATACCACCTTATGATCTCAAGTTTAAATACTTCCATCGACATCAACTTAATCGAGTCGCATCAAAATCTACAGACAGTTCACTTTAAACCTATTCTATTGTTACTAGTCACATAGGAAACCGAGTCCATAACTATACCACAAGGCAATTTATAAGCATCATACAAATAGAACTAATACACGTAGAATACAGGGTGTTGCATAAAGGCTTAATTACTCTTACCCAGTTGATGGCTAATCGATTTGGTAACCATTTTTACTCTTTCATGATGCTTGGCTAAAACCTCAATTCTTGGGGTGTGATCATGTGACTATGGGTTAATTTAGTAAATGGGTATTCTTAATTACTAGTTTAAATGCTATATTGAAGTGGGTTTAATCATTATTTGTGGTTTAATTTATGAATTGTAGTTGCAAATGTAGTTCTAACCTTGTGTTCTTAGCTTGCTCGAGAGAGAGAGGTTTTAGAGTTAAGATTACTGATTAATGATTTGTAGGTACTGGGTTGAGCTGGGTTCAATTTGAGAGAGTGAATCCTAAACCCAATCCTACCCATCTAGCTCGAGAGAGTGGATGAATTAAGGTGTGGGTTGTTCTTCATTCTTATGCTTGTTGATGTTCGAAAGAAATCACCTGATTTGTGATAGTTGTTCGAGAGAAAGCTATCTCCCTTATAGTCTAGCCTACCAACTGATTTTTAGCTCTTTACTAGTAGTTTCAATTACCCATATATCGATATTTGCCGATAATCGATCACATCTTGAGAATTCTTCTCCTTATTGTTGTTTTATCATTGCTTGTGACTGCATTGTAGTTGATAATTGCAAACTAACCCCTTCCCCCCATCAGACATTCGTGTCACCCCTTTTGATTTGTTTCTTGTCTTTTTCGATAAATTCTATTCCTATATCTAGTTAGATCACATTCGTACATCTTAATTGAATTTGAACACGTACCGCTCCCTGTGGGATTCGACCCCAACTCATTTGTTGGGTTAGATATTTGCTTAACGATCATTTACACCTAGAATTGGATGAGGTGTGATTGAGACGTTATTTCATCACAGTCTCATGTTCCTCACCCACTTAGTCTCCTCTATATCCTTAGCTATGTGACGGGCCATCCACCTCAGCAATCTCTCTCTCTACTCGGCATCCCTCTGAAATGCCCCACTCAGAACAAGATGACTACAGATGTATTAGTCGATAGAGTGTGGGCTGGGCCATAAATAAAATGGTGAATGGAAGCCTCTGAGATGTTAACAGAGAAATTCCTCACCAGTGTGGCCTGAAGTAGAGGCTGGGCAGTGGCTTAGCCCTTTTGGGCATAGCAATGACAGTGGCGGTGTAAGAGGCAAAAAACTCTCGAGTCATCTCCTCGCTAAAGTTAACCGGACTCCGGGTCATCCACTCACATCGGTGCCTCTTGAAAAGCTCCTCAATAACTGGCAAAATATGAAAACTCCCTGTCAAGACTCTGCGCTCCTCAGTAATGGTCTGGGCCATCTTCCGGTGTTCATTCAGCACCTTTCAGTCATCATAGATTTGGTACTGACCACGAACAAACCACCTATTTGGCTTAGTGTCATTGGGAACCGGCTTAACTCTAGGGGGGTACTGCGCATCCCCCATGCTATCAGCCGTGGAAAAATCGCTGGCATTGGAGCCGGACTGCGACTCTGTTGTGGGTGTGGCCCCCTTCTCAGACTGGTGGGCAGTGACCTCGACCTCGTCACTAGAAGTAAGTATCTGCCTGGCCTTGTTCCTCATGGTCCAGGGGTCAGTAGGGGAGCCTCTGGTGGTCTCCGAGATGTACACATAATCGGTTTCTTCATCTATCAGATGTTGGGAAGGGGCGACTGATTTGGACTTACCCCCTCTTGCGTAGGTTGGAGCTTGTTTCGGAGCCTTGGTACCTCTGGAAGACTCGTTAGTACTTAAAGAACACCAAAAGACCCAAGAAATAATTTTAGAACAAGCCTCGGACTCAGACAAAATATTAAAAAAAATTCAAGCAGTAGCAGGTTTGGTGACCCACGGTGAGTACCTACGGTCTGTCAATGGATTGACGAACCGTGGGTCCCCTCTGTAGGTCAGAAAATCCATTTTTGGGTCTCTGATGTTAGAACCACGGATGTGCAGAATGGTCCGTCGATGGAACAACGGACCGTACACTACTAAAAAACTGCTAAAAACGACGGAAGAAAAAGCGACGGACAGCGTCGCTCCAAAAAAGTGACGGACTAAGAGATGTCGTCCGTCGCTTTCTAATTAAAATAATAATTTTTAAAATTATTTTACAAAAAGCGACGGACTGCATCTCTTAGTCCGTCGCTTTTTATTAAAAATAATTATTTACAAATTAAACAATAACCACGCTGTCCGTCGTTTAAATTTATTTTATTTTATTAATTGATTTTTTTAAAAAGCGACGGACGGCATCTTTTAGTCCGTTGCTTTTTGGTCAAAATATCTAGTCAAACATTTTAAAAAGCGACGGACAGCGTCTCTTAGTCCGTCGCTTTTTAATTAATTTTTTATTTTATTTATTTTTGTTAAAAGCGACGGACGGCATCGCTTAGTCTGTCGCTTTTTTTCGGGTATTTTTGCTAATTATTTATTTTATATAGATAGTGACGGAGTCCGTCGGTTTTTATTAAAAATAATTATTTATTATTTAAAAAAAGTCACGCCGTCCGTCGCTTTTTATTAATTTTAATTGTTTAATTATTTTTTAAATTAGCGACGGACAACATCTTTATGTCCGTCGCTTCTTGGTCAAAATATCTGGTCAAATATTTTAAGAAAGAGACGGACAATGTCTCTTAGTCTGTCGCTTTTTGGTCAAACATTTTTTTTTAAAAAGCGACGGACATAGAGACGTTGTGCGTCGCTTTTTTAAAAATATATGCACTAGCAGACGCAATTTTCTCCATTTCTCCATATAAAAATAACAAAATTGAGAAATATTTTGATTTAATTTTATTTAAATCGTCTTCCGGATAATGGTTTTGTGTAAAATAAAAAACAAAAAAAATTATAATACCGACTTTTAAATGTCGGTAAAATTAAATAGTATGTAATAAATTAATATTTTCAATCAACTTTAAATAAATCGTTCTCCGAATGACGGTTAAATAAGTTAAAAAATAATTTAGTATTAAATACCGACCTCCCGATGTCAATATTATTTAATTAACATGATTACTTTTTATTTATCTTAAAATTTAATGTGATACCGACCTCATGAGGTCGGTATTTTTTATTATATCTAATTACTTTTAATAAAAGCGACATCCGGAGGTCGGTATGTTTAAAATATTTCTATTAATCATAATTTTGCTATTGTGCATAATATTAAATTTTCATTTTACACCTACGATTAATTGTTCAAAAAGTGTAACAATTTTGTATACTTTTACAAATAAAATGTTAGAATTCGTGAAATAAATAAAAAAATATCTATAATCCATATTTAGAGTATGAAACTACGTTGATATGAATTAGGAGATAATTATACTTATAAATATTTATAGAGTAATGTACAAGTCCTATCAGTCCGTCGTCTAATCATAAACTTAATATCTCATGTCATGATGTAGTAGAGGTGAAGAGCTAACATATAATTCATTCCAGTATGAAATGCGAGATAGTATTATTATATACGTTCGATCTTGAATGGATGTCAAGTATAGTGATCACCTCCTAATTATGATGACATGTAAATGATACTTCATCGGAGTATGAAATACGTTGATTAATTATATATATATATTCCTCGAGTAGTTTAACAAATCAAGTCTTATATATTAGTGGTTCAGATATGAAATACATTATCAATTAAAGAATTATCGATGATCAATTAAAGGAGATTTATATATTAAATTTGATATTGATAAACTTTTGTTGATCAATAAAATTAAATTTATATAATTAGAAGGTATATAATTTAAATTTATAAAATTAACTTGATCGATATATATATATATATATATATATATATATATATAATTTAACTACACATCAACAAAAGTTTAATTTAATAAATTTAATTTATCGATCAAGTTAATTTTATAAATTTAAATTATATACCTTCTAATTATATATATGGCCAAACACATATACAACCCCTCTAACTTGTCCACATTTTTCATTTTGACACTTTATCTTAGCCTTGTTCCATTTTAACCCTTGAACTCCATTTTTTATGTTCCATTTTAACACAAAATACTATTTTTATGATTTATTTATTTTTATATATATTCTTCAATTGCAACTTCTTATTTTAAATCGACATGTGTCATTTAATTTTAGTTAAAAAATTAAAAATTAACAAAAAATAATTCTTTTTAAAAAATAATAATTTCTTTTTAAGAGTGTTATGTATTTTTGTGTGAAAAATAACCGGTGAAATTGTGTTGATTTTCTTTCTTTAAAATCACTGACAACCTTATAACAAAGTCAGTCGAGTTGTAACATTGTTTAGTAGTGTTATTAGCAATGAACAAGAGTCTTTTTTTAGTAGTGTTATTAACTAAGTCAATTGAGTCTTTTTGAAGATGGGTTTTTTTATTCGTATTGATTTATATTAAAAATTAAAAGTGAGTATTTGCATTAAATTTAGATAGCCTAGATGATAAGAAAAAATAAATAAGTAGTGTTATTTAATTTGATTGAATGTTTAAGAAATAAAATCAAAGAACTTTCGTCAATTTATTTTCATGCAAAAATGCAGAGAAATATCAAAAAATAATATTATTATTTGAAAATTTTTATGTTCGTTCGCAAATGTTTAATTTTTTTAATTAACAGGCACACGTCTATATGTGTTTGGTATATATATATATATATATATATGTGTGTGTGTGTGTATGTATGTATGTTAAGCACATGTTTTAAATTAGGATTCGTAAGTACATGAAGTAATTTCACATGTATAATAATATTTAGTCTACATACTACACAAATAACTAGTTTATTGACATATTTTCTTAAATTTTAAAATATAAAATGAATATTAATAATGATAATAAAGATACTCCTTATCGATATTTAATTTTTGTCCATCCATATTTAATTAATTAATAAAGTTTCTTCAACCTAAAATAAGGTGAGATTATATATATATATATATATATATATATATATATATATATATACTTTATTAATTCTAAAAAATAATTTATGTCAAATTAAAAATTTCGCCAAACACGTATTTCATTTTGTCAAAATAAAGTCATTCAGAATTTAAGAACTATATTTATTCTATTTTTGCAAATAATTATTCTATTTCATTAAATTGGAAAGATTGAATAATTAATTAATTATCTCGATTTTTATTTCAAATCAGTATTAATTTTCCCACATTTTCAACATATGGTTTAGATTTATAATGCAAAAGGATAGATATGTCTTTTAAGAAAAATAAGAATGGATCCGGCCCGAACCACTAAGCCCTTTTAACCCTAAATCCTTAATTTCTACCTCTTCATTTTCACACCAGAAGCAAAGACAAGCAGTCCCAATTTTCCTCAACCAACGATGCTGTCCCCTTCGAGTTTTGCTGAAATTCTATCCTTGATTTTGGCAAAGCTCGACGAAAACTCACCTAGTACGATTAAAGATGTGTCAAAATGGCATTTCTTCATACAAAGTTTCGACAAGAGACCTCAAAATGGTACTTCTTCACTTCCATTTTTTTCTTTTGAGCGCTTTATTTTGATTTTTTGAACAAATCTTCTGTTGGCAAGAGTTTTCCGAAATGTATTTATAATTTCAAATCTGTCCCAAATCAATTGTTCGACCTAAAATTTGTAGAGTCTTGATTTAATTTTTTCATGTACAATTTGTGATATGTCACCGCGAAGCTCGTCTAGCTCAGCATAGTTAGCTGTTTCAGAAAGGTAATCTTATTGCACTTTTGGATTTTTGTTTATCTCTATGTGTTTTTTGTTTAAATTTCAATATTACAATAGATTAAGTTTAATGTTTGCATTGTTCCACTGATGCGTAGCTGTAATTTCATTCTTGCCTTAGTAGTTTTAGTTCTGTGTATCATTTGTGTCGTGTAAATTATCTTAGTTTAGTTTAGTCTTTGGTTTAGTTATATAAGTAATGTTATCCCTATTTTAGTGTTCTTATTTTCAGTTTTGTTCTGTTTTTATTTCATGTAAGTTAACTTAATTATAATCTTGTTGGGTGAGATAATCTTCTTTAAAGGAAAGCTGAGGTTTGCTATTAATGTGTTCTCTCTTTTTTTCCTTTGGTTAGCATTTGTTGTAGTTCTAAAGATATAGTCTTTCCGAATTTAAAATTTTATTGCTTGCCTTCTTTAATTTGAAATAGAGTTTAGTATGATAAAACTATCACTTTCTCATTCACATATTACAACTGTTATTGCTGCCAAAAAGTTTAAGAAGCTACTAGGTTTATGGTCCACCTATTGCTCTATCTCTCAAAAATTTAACGGAACAACTTAGTAAAATCTTGGATGACACGATTAGAAACTAAGTAACAACTCTAGTCTAGGACTTCCAATTTTGTTATTGTTTTGCAATTAGTTTCTATGTGATTTGTTGCTGCTCCATTTTCTGTGCTGCAACTTTAACCTTGGTTAAATAAATCAATGGACTTAGATTTTGTGCAAAAATCTCACGGGATTGTTAAGTAGTTGAACTATTTTGTCCTAAAATAGAGGTAGTGCTTTTATTTGGGTCTACTTAAGGTGATGAACAAATTCTATTACGTTGTAGTTCTTGTGATTTTGTTTTACAAGGTTTGGAAAATCCATGAAAAAAAATCTGAAACAATGTTTAAACAACATGCATCTTCATACGGCAGGCAACTAATGTGTTCAATGTAAAAGATAACATACACCAAGCTATTTGAGATTAATAATATGAATCCTCACTATCCATGGCTATGTCTATCTCAGTCTAATATTCAGCACTTTATAATTTGGTATGAGAGGTTGTTAGTTATTGTCGTGCATTTAGTCGTTTTCAATTTTGATTTCGTGCTTTACTTGCTATCACCAAAGCTTGAACAAGAGTTGTTGGGTATCTGGAAGAGAAGGCTATACACTCATATACATATACTCTTAAAATTTGGTAAGTTCAAAATCAAGATGAAGTGGGAACTATTTTATTTTTCTTATAAATTGATATATAGACTGTTTAACTTATTCGTGGAAACTCCATTGCCCTACCTACTAGTCAAACTGATTTTACTCCCTTTACTACATACTGTCTTGCTCTTGGACTGTCTTGACCATATTATAGGCATGACGAGAAAAGATGTTTGAAAAACTTGTTGTTGAAAGCTGTATTGGTATGTGATTAAGTTGAAAATACATTGGATATGATTGAAAAATAAATTAATTTCTGCTATTTTTAAAGCACCTTATTTGAATTTTTTGCTCAATAGAAGAGTTTGAATAGTTTGTTGGCAACACACTTGTTCTCAAAACTAAATTTAATTTAAATATTCAAATAGAAAGTAGTGGAAGGAACTCTATAAAACATAGAATTTGCACTATCAGCAATTCATCTAAATATGCAGTCTAATAGTTCTTGAATTTCTTTTGTAGGTAATAGCTGATCTTGTTCAAAATTGAAGGTAAATGTAGAGAAAGAAGAAGAAAGCTTTTATTGATTGAGCTCAAAGACTGCTGAATACAGATGGAAGAGTTGATATTTATAGACTCTTCATTCCTACTTTGTAACTAACTATTTAGAAGTTGTTATAACTAACTTCATACAATGACTTATTTACCCCTAACTAATTTTACTACTTTTCTTAAACTGATTTAAAGTATCTTCATATCACAACAGCCCCCTTCAAGCTAGGTGGGGCAAAAATGTTAAACACACCTAGCTTGGACAAAAGATACTCATGTTGCACTCTGGCTAACCCTTTAGTTAGAATATCAGCTGGTTGTTCTTGAGTAGGAAGATAGTTAACACTAATTAAACCTTGTTGTAACCTTTCCCTTATGAAATGACAATCTATTTCAATGTGCTTAGTTCTCTCATGGTATACAGGGTTTGCAGCAATCTGTATGGCAGCCTTGCTATCACAATATACTTGGACTGGCAATTGAACTTCAGTGTCTACTTCTTTCAGCATTCCAAGCAGCCACACTAGTTCCGATACAGTGGAAGCAAGACTTCTGTATTCAGATTCAGCAGAACTCCTTGAAACTGTAGTCTGTTTCTTAGCCTTCCATGAAACCAATGAATTACCAATCTTAATCATATAGCCTGTAACAGACTTTCTGGTTAGTGGACAAGCAGCCCAGTCTGCATCACAAAATGTAGTAACCATACCATCAGAACAACTAGACAGTAGTAGACCTTGACCAGGTTGTCTTTTTAAGTATCTGATCACTCTTAATGCAGCCTCCATGTGAGACTTCTTTGGATACTGCAAGAACTGACTAAGAGTTTTAGTACTGAAGGTTATATCAGGCCTAGTCATGTTGAGATATAACAGTTTACCAATTAACTTCTGATACATTGCCTGATCTACCAAAGGATCTTTTGAGGCTTCTTGATTCTTGTTTACATGATCATCATACTGCTTGGATGTAAGTTTCACATTGGTGTCAATAGGGGTTCCTGCAGGTTTAGATGCTAACATACCAACCTCAGATATGAGCTCTAATGCATACTTTCTTTGATGCATTAGTATACCCTCTGCTGACCTAGTGAACTCAATACCTAGAAAGTATTTTAGTTCCCCTAAGTCCTTCATTTTAAACGCTTGCTGCAATGCCTTCTTTGTCTCATCTATCAACTTAAGACTACTCCCAGTTATCAGCATGTCATCTACATACACAAGAACAATAATGATCCCTTCTGCTGATTTATTAATGAACAATGAATAATCATATTGGCTTTGTTTAAATTTGAGACTGATGAGAGCTTCAGTCAACTTCTGATTCCACTGTCTTGGAGCTTGCTTAAGCCCATACAAGGACTTTGTCAGTCTACACACCTTGTCCCCCTGACTGACAAAACCTTGAGGCAAGTGCATATAGATTTCATCGTCGAGATCACCCTGTAGAAAGGCATTGAACACATCCATCTGATGAATGTGCCAGTGCCTGGTAGCAGCAAGTGAAACTATAGACCTTACTGTAACCATCTTCACAACAGGAGAGAAAGTTTCTGTGTAATCAATCCCTTCTTGCTGGCTATACCCCTTAGCAACTAATCGTGCTTTGAACCTCTCTATTTCACCTGTTGATTTATACTTAACTTTGTATATCCATCGGCAGCCTATAGGCTTCTTGTCTCGTGGCAAGTCAGTGATCACCCAAGTCTTGTTGGATTCTAACGCTTGGATTTCAGCCTGCATGGCCTCCACCCATCGTGCATCTTTGACAGCCTCTGAGTATGTAGCAGGTTCAGTAATTGTAGAAGTAGCAGCTATGTAACATTGATATGTAGGTGATAGATGGGCATAGCTCATGTAATGACATAAAGGATACTGAACATCTTGACTTATGTTCAAAGAAACAAAATCTTTCAGCCATGGAGGAGTCTGTTTAGATCTTGTAGACTTTCTAATAGGCTGCTCCTGAACCTCAGGCTGCTGCTGCTCATAAACCTCAGGTTGCTCTTGAACCTCAGGATGCTGCTGCTGGTCCTGAACTATGTCTTCACCAATATCAGTGGCAAAATCACTATCAACACATGGCTGATTCTGAGTCGTCTCAGTATCACAATTAGCTGTATTGCGATAAAATTCTGGCAGTCCTTGAAACATCACATCTGAAGTATGCAGTGTATCTACAAACACCTTCTGCATTTCAACATTATCTCCTTGTGAAAAGGGAAACAGGTCCTCCCTAAAAATTACATCTCTGCTAACAAAGAAGGACCTGTTAGTGAGATCAAATAAAATGTACCCCTTTTGTATCTCTGAATATCCCATATGAACAGCTGACTTAGATCTTGGCCTTAGTTTGTCATGTTCAGTAAGATTTTTTGCATAACATAAACAACCAATTGTTCTCAAATGAGACAACACTGGTTTGATGCCATATAACCTCTCATAAGGAGTTTGATACTGAAGAACACTGCTAGGTAGCCTATTGATAAGATAGGCTGCTGCTAAGACACAATGCCCCCAAAATCTTAAAGGAATTTGAGCTTGAAACCTTAGAGCCCTGGTTACTTCAAGTAGGTGTCTGTGCTTCCTTTCAGCAACTCCATTTTGCTGAGGAGTATAGGGACAGGACTTTTGATGAATGATTCCCAGATCTTGAAACATGGTTGTACAAACAGAGTTGACAAACTCTGTGCCATTATCAGACCTTAACACCTTTACAGTTTTACCAAATTGAGTCTTAACATACTGAAGAAACACTTTAAGAGATACACAGACATCAGACTTTTGTTTGAGTAAGAATAGCCAAGTCATTCTGGAAAAGTCATCCACTATAGTAAGAAAGTATTTGTTTCCATCAAAAGTTGGTGAATTATAGGGACCCCAAAGGTCAACATGTATCAAGTCAAAGCAATTACAACTTCTGATTGTGCTGGAAGGAAAGACAAGTCTTGTTTGCTTAGCATAGGGACAAACTAAGCAATTAGAAACTTTACACATACTTTGCTTATTCATGTCAAACATCCTAGCAAGAACTACAGATGACACATGTCCTAATCTTTTATGCCACACTTCTATATCTGAGCATACTTGATTAACAGCAATTGTAGACTCTTTCACACCAATTGCAGACTCTTTCACACCATTGTCCTGCAGATGATTTAACTCTTTGAGCAGTAGATACAATCCACCTTCCTCTTTACCAACCTCCTTCACCTTTCCACTGTAGAGCTCCTGGAAAACACAAAAATTAGGGAAGAAGGTGACTGAGCAACCTAATTCCTTAGTGATCTTGCTTACAGACAGAAGATTGTGCTTGGAGTCAGGTATGTGAAATGCATTTGAAATGACACTTCTGGGTGATAATTCACAGGAACCAACATGAGTCACCTGAGTAGTACTACCATTTGGAAGATATACACACTTAGGAACAGTCAATTCAGATATAGAGTCATTGAGAAATAAATCTAAATTAGAGACCATGTGATTTGTTGCACCAGTATCTATTATCCATACTTCACTACTTTCTGAAGTAAATAATTCTTTACCTGCAGCATTACAGTTAGAGACAGTTGGTTCTGATCTTTGCTGGAACCCTTTAAGAATATGATCATACTGGTCTTTTGTAAATGTACAGCCCTTAAGCAATTGTTTGACATCCTTTTCAGCTTGATCCATTGGTCTATTGATGATAGAGGGTTCAGCTAGCACTTCATTGTTAACCTGTTGATGTTCAACCTTTCTTCCCCACCCTGGTGTATTGACATTGACATTTGTATTCATACCATAGGAGAAAAGAGCCTGACCTGACTGATGTTGATCAGAATAACTGGTGTCTGAACCAGTCCCTTGAACCTTCCTCTTAGACTTGAAATCAGGTGGGTAACCTACAATCTTATAGCAAAATTCCTTGCTATGGCCTTTACATTTACAGAAATCACATACCAACAGAGAATTCTTCTTAAATCTCTGACTTACACCTGAACTTCCTGCAGATTTTGAATACAAGGCAATGGAGTCTGCACCCACAGCATTCATCCCCAAACTATTGGTGTGTGTGACTACAGACCTCTGACTTTCATCTCCTACTACCAACGCATATGCATGATTAATAGATGGTAAAGGATCCATCATGAGAATTTGACCCCTTGCCTGATGATATGATTCATTTAAGCCCATCAAAAACTGATATAGTTTCTGTCTATTCATGTGAGCTACAAAACCTCTAGATTTCTCACAATTACAGCCAGGAGAAGGCACTAAAACTTCAAATTCATCCCACAATGTCTTGAGTTTAGTGTAATAGATAGAAACAGATACAGTACCTTGTTGCATCGTAACAATGTCTTTGTGCAGGCTATAGGTTCTAGACCCATCTACCCTATCAAACCTCTCCTTCAAATCACTCCAAACTTCAAAAGCACTAGATGCAAAAGCAATACCACAGAGTAAACTCTTAGACACTGAGTTCATCAACCATGACAAGACAATCGCATTAACCCTCTCCCATTGTCCCCACAATTCTTCACCATACATCTCTTTTCTGCAAGTACCATCAACCAATCCTACTTTATTTCTACCCAACAAAGCTAGTCGAATTGATCGATACCAAAGAGTATAATTCTCAACACCAAGCAATTGAAAAGAGATAATGCTAATTCCACTCACATCAGAAGGACTTAGAAACAAGGGATGGTTATAGTCAATACCTTGTCCTTGCACAGAACTTGTATTGAAAGAAGTATTTGCCATACTTGCATCTTGGCCATTGTTACTAGGTTGAATCGGATCTGCTTCAACTCTGACATTCACCATTGAAAAACTTCTACAAAAACCTTTGTTGCGGAAGCAAAAGAAAATGGAACAATTGAACAACAGATTCGTCAGTCAAACTGTGATCTGCAACGAGTTCCTAAACAACAATGAATTCAATTGATGAATCTGTGAATCAATTTGATGATTCTGTGATTCTTTAACAGAGACCCATGTGCACAGTGATCACTGTGACACAAGCTCTGATACCATGAAGGTAAATGTAGAGAAAGAAGAAGAAAGCTTTTATTGATTGAGCTCAAAGACTGCTGAATACAGATGGAAGAGTTGATATTTATAGACTCTTCATTCCTACTTTGTAACTAACTATTTAGAAGTTGTTATAACTAACTTCATACAATGACTTATTTACCCCTAACTAATTTTACTACTTTTCTTAAACTGATTTAAAGTATCTTCATATCACAACAAAAATATGCACAAAGGAAAATGATGCACCATTTTATGGAACCGTATAAAGGATTAACACTTGGCGAGGAGCTGAGAGTTTGTTAATTTCATTCGAAGGACGTATTCAAGGTGGAATGTATTCTAGCCGTAGAACTTTTTATTTTTGTTCTGTTATATGTGCTTTTCATGTGTATGCACAGTAACTATATGTTGTGACTATGAATTATAAAAAATTATCATATCATTGATGGAGATATCTTTAGCTCTCTTTTATTTTAAATGGATTTTTGTAATACATTTGTGCAATATTACTAAAAAAAAATGATGCTGCCTATTTTTTTTATATAGAAAAAGAGTATTTGTGGCGACCAGGGGCGTCACTAATCTTAATATAAAATAAACTCGTTTTAAAACATGTGCCTAATTTAATTAACGGACAGCGTGGATTTTTCCGTCGCTTTTTTGATTTTTTTAAAATAAAATTTCCAGAAAAGCGACGGACAGTGTCCTTTTATCCGTCGCTTTTCTGGGATTTTCAAAAAATAAATTTCTAGAAAAGCGACGGACTGCGTCGCCCTTTAGAAATTAAAAAAAATGAAAATTAAAATAAAGCGACAAACTCCGTCGCTTTTTTTAAAAAATTCAAAAAAAAATAAATAGTCGAAAAGCGACTCAGTCCGTCGCTAAAAGAGACGCAGTCCGTCTCTAAAAGCGACGTAGTCCGTCGCTTTTTAGCGACGCAGTCCGTCGCTTTTTGAAAAGCGACGAGCTAAAAAACGACGGAAGTGACTACGTCGCTTTTCCGTCAATTTTGACCAAAAAAGCGACGCAGTCCGTCGCTTTTGACCGTCGTTTTTTGACAATTTTTTAGTAGTGGTAGTCTACATCGTGGTTCACAACTTAGTAAAATATTTGTGCAGTGCTAGTGATGCACCACGACCTAGGGTCCATAGGTGGACCTACGGTCCGTTGGTGGTGGTCGTTGATCAGTGTTGTGCCAAGCATGAAGTTCAACTTACATTCAACACAATTTCTTCAACAATCATTTAACCAATCTAAGTCTATACATGCATTTCAACATATTACTCAGGAGTTCATCATCCATAGGGTTTTGATTACACATAATTCAACTTTCAACACAATCAAGACAACGAAACCCTAAGTCAAAACTTTCAATTAGACCTAGCAACCCATTTATTCGATTTAGATTCACTACACACTCGTATACCATCATTCCAAGGGTATTATCTAAACTAAATTCAACCAATTATGCAAGCATTTGAAGTACCCAAGGTCAAGTTTATCGTTGTGACTTCAATTTGAAACAATGAAATATTCAAAATTTGGGAGAAATTGATTTACCTTACAAGTAAGCAACGATGGTGAGTGTGTGATCACGTGCAAATGCTCCTAGACCAACGGTGACACCAAACTCGGACCTTTGAAAGCTTTTGGAGAGAAAGTGAGGAAGAAGATTTGGAATATGGGAAAGGAGGAAGGATTTAGAATAGGAAATGTAAGTTGATTTAGGATTTATAGGGGGGTTTTAATGGGAGATGATGGGGTAACTGGAAGGTTTAAAACGGTTGGGGGAAAAAATGGAAGTGAGAAGTGAATTTGAAATGAAGGGATTTATTTATTTGGGGTCTGGGTCGGGTAAGGCAGAAACCCTAACGTGGACTTACGAGACCTCGTGACGGTCCGTCGATCGTGTCCTTAGGTCACTCTGACACTTAGAAAAAATTTAGAAACTTACATGGGATCTATGGATGCCATCCACGGTCCGTGGATTGACCAACATACCGTTGATGGGACCCATAGACCACTGCAACAACTTATTTTCTGTAGATTTTGCCTTTTCGTCCAGGCACACATAACAACTATTAGGACTTTCTTTTTACATTTTCTAGAGACTTTTTAGACACGGACCCTATTCTATATCTAGTCAACACTAAACAGAAAATTAATAAACACCTAACTAAAGAGCTACAAAATCAAAAAGAAAGAAGAAAAACTCCTATATCGAAAAGAAATTCCTATAGTTAGCTAGCTTTTACATCTTGGGTTGCCTCTCAAGCAGTGCTTGATTTAACGTCGCGGCACGACGCAGACACTTTGATTACTCATACTTCATCAAGATAAAAATCCTCTATCACTTCATGTACATTCTCAGATTTCCCCAAGTAGACTTTTATCCTTTGTCCATTCACCTTGAACCTCGTTCCTTCCTTGTTCTAGAGCTCAACTGCTCCATGTGGAAATACTTGAGTTACTCTGAATGGCTTGGTCCACTTGGACTTAAGCTTGCCAGGAAACAAGTGCAACCTTGAATTGAATAAGAGCACCAGATCACCAGCAACAAATTCACGCTTTTCAATCTTCTGATCATGGTACTTCTTCATCTTCTCCTTGTACAAGGCTGAACTTTTCATATGCTTTTAGGTGAAAAGCATCAAGCTCATTCATGTCATTGAGTCTTTGACTCGATGCAGCGCCCCAATCCAAATTAAACTTCTTTAGCGCCCACAATGCTTTATGCTCTAGCTCTAAAGTTGTCACGACCTGAGCCTACACCCCATACGTGAAACGACGTACAAGACTCCGAAAAGCCTCATACAAGCCTCATAGCATTCATAACATAAGACATAAAGAAAATGGTACGGAATTTAAAACTTTTAAACCATACAATCCAAAACTTTTTTTAAAACAACGGAAGTCTAACTTTCGTCTCACATGTAGTACATCTTTAGAATCAAAAATAGGGTCACAACCCTTTAACATAATCCGAAACTTAAAATGACATAAGAAGGAAACTAAAACGACGATACTCATCCTCGAACTGTCCGAAAAGTAACCAAAAAATTAATTTTTCATCGTAAATGTTTGAAAGATATAAAAATAAAAAAAAGTACATCAACACACCTCAAAAAATTCTCAAACTGCACCAATGGCCTTAGAATATCGAAACAAAAAAATGATCAATGTTTTACTCTTTTTTGTTACAGTCCGAATAATAACAAAAAACTTATTTTTTCTTTGTAAATGTACGAAACATATAAAAATCAAGAAAAGTACATCAAAATACCTCAAAAAATTCTCAAACTGCACCAATGACCTTAGAATATTGATACAAAAAAAAGATCAAAATTTTATTCTTTTTCGTAAATATCCAGAAAAAAAACAATAAAATTAATTTTGCCTTGTAAATGTATGAAACATATATAATCAAGAAAAGTGCATCAAGCCACCTCAAAAAATTCTAAAACTACACCAATGACGTTAGAATATCGAAACAAAAAAATGATCAATATTTTACTATTTTTCGTAACTGTCCGAAAAATAACAAAAAAATTATTTTTTCCTCGTAAATGTACGAAGCATATAAAAATTAAGAAAAGTACATCAAAACACCTCAAAAATTCTCAAACTGCACCAATGACCTTAGAATATAGAAACAAAAAAATAATCAAATTTTACTCTTTTTCGTAACTATTCGAAAAATAACAAAAAATATTAATTATCCTCGTAAATGAACGAAGCATATATAAATCAAGCAAGTACATCAAAACACTTCAAAATATGATCAAATTTTACTCTTTGTCGTAACTATCCGAAAAATAACAAAAAAATATTTTTTTCCTCGTAAATGTACGAAACATATAAAAATCAAGAAAAGTACATCAAAACACCTCAAAATTTCTCAAACTGCACCAATGACCAAAGAATATCGAAAAAGTGATAAACATTTTACACTTTTTCGTAACTGTTAGAAAAATAACTAAAAATAGAATTTCCTCGTAAATGTACGAAACATATAAAAATTAAGAAAATTACATCAAAACACCTCAAAAAATTATCAAACTGCACCAATGACCTTAGAATATTGAAACAAAAAAATGATCAAAATTTTACTCTTTTTTGTAACTATCCACCAAAAAATAACAAAAAAAGTTAATTTTGCCTCATAAATGCTCGAAACATATGAAAAATTGAAGAAAAGTACATCAAAACACCATTAAAAATTCTCAAACTACACCAATGACCTTAGAATATCGAAACAAAAAAATTATCAAAATTTTAGTCTTTTTCGTAACTATCCGAAATATAACAAAAAATTTAATTTTTCCTCATATATGTACGAAACATATAAAAATCAAGAAATGTACATCAAAACACCTCAAAAAATTCTCGAATTGCACCAATGACCTTAGAATATTGAAACAAAAAATGATCAAAATTTTACTTTTTTTTTAACTATCCGAAAAATAACAAAAAAAATATTTTTTCCTCGTAAATGTACGAAACATATAAAAAACAAGAAAAATACATCAAAAGAATTCTCAAACTGCACCAATGACCTTAGAATATCGAAACAAAGGAGTGATCAAAACTTTACTCTTTTTCGTAACTGTCCAAAAAATAACAAAAAAATTGATTTTTCCTCGAAAATGTCCAAAAGATATAAAAATCAAGAAAGTACATCAAAACACTTCAAAAAATTCTCAAACTGCATCAATAACCTTAGAATATCAAAATAAAAAATTGATCAAAATTTTACACTTTTTCGTAACTGTCAAAAAAATAAAAATGAATAAAATTTTCCTAGTAAAAAGGAATCATATAAAAATCTAAAAAAAATTTATCAAAACACCTCAAAAAATTCTCAAGTTGCACCAATGACCTTAGAATATTGAAACAAAAAAATGATCAAAAGTTTACTCTTTTTCCTAGCTAACCGAAAAATAACAAAAAAATTAATTTTTCATCGTAAATGTCCGAAAGATATAAAAATTAAGAAAAATATATCAAAACACCTCGAAAATTCTCAAACTGCACCAATGACCTTAGAATATCAAAATAAAAAAATGATCAAAATTTTACTATTTTTTGTAACTGTCCGAAAAATAACAAAACAATTATTTTTTCCTCGAAAATGTACGAAACTTATAAAAATCAAGAAAAGTACATCAAAACACCTCAAAAAAATTCTCGAACTGCACCAATGACCTTGGTATATCGAAACAAGAAAATGACATAAATTTTACTCTTTTTTGTAATTGTCGGGAAGATAACAAAAAAATTAATTTTTTCTCGTAAATATCCGAAAGATATAAAAATCTAGAAAAGTATATCAAACCACCTCAAAAAACTTCTCAAACTGCACCAATATCTTTAGAATTTTAAAACAAAAAAAAAAGATCAAAATTTAACTCTTTTTCGTAACTGTATGAAAAATATCAAAAAAATTTAATTTTCCTCGTAAATGTACGAAACATGTAAAAATCAAGAACAGTACATCACAACACCTCAAAAAAAATTCTCAAACAGGCCCAATGACCTTAGAATATCGGAAACAAAATGATGAAAATTTTACTCTTTTTCGTAAATGTCCAAAAAATAACAAAAAAATAATTTTTCCTCGTAAATGTATGAAACATATAAAAACAAGAAAAGTACATCAAAACATCTCAAAAATTTCTCAAAATGCACCAATGAACATAGAATATCGAAACAAAAAAATGATCCAACTTTTACTCTTTTTCATAACTATCACAAAAATAACAATAAAATTATTTTTTTCCTCGTAAATGTCTGAAAGATATAAAAATCAAGAAAATTACATCAAAACACAACAAAAAAATTCTCAAACTGCACCAATGACCTTAGAATATTGAAAAAAAATGATCAAAATATTACTCTTTTTTGTAACTGTCCGAAAAAAAAATAAAAAGTTTAATTTTTCCACTTAAATGTATGAAACATATAAAAATCAAGAAAAGTACATCAAACCACCTCAAAAAATTCGCAAAACTACACTAATTACCTTAGAATATCGACACAAAAAAATGATCAAAATTTTACTCTTTTTCGTAACTTTCTTTAAAATAACAAAAAAAAATATTTTTTCCTCTTAAATGTACGAAACATATAAAAATAAAGGAAAGTACATCAAAACACATCAAAAAATTCTCAAACTGCACCAATGACCTTAGAATATCGAAACAAAAAAATGATCTAAATTTTACACTTTTTCGTAACTGTTTGAAAAAAACAAAAAAATTAATATTTACTCATAAATTTACGAGACATATAAAAAATAAGAAAAGTACATCAAAACACCTCAAAAAATTCTCAAACTGCAACAATAACCTTAGAATATCGAAACAAAAAAATAATTAAAATTTTACACTTTTTCGTAATTGTTTGAAAAATAACAAAAAAAATAATTTTTCCTATTAAATGTAAGAAACATATAAAAATCAAAGAAAGTACAACAAAACACCTCAAAAAATTCTTTAACTGCTCCAATAACCTTGGAATATCAAAACAAAAAAATGATCAAAATTTAACTCTATTAGGTTACTGTCTGAAAATAACAAAACAATTATATTTTCCTCGTAAATGTATGAAACATACAAATATTAAGAAAAGTACATAAAAACACCTCAAAAAATTCTCAAACCGCACCAATGACCTTAGAATATCATAACAAAAAAAAAATCAGAATTTTTCTCTTTTTTGTAACTGTCCAAAAAATATCAAAAAATTTAATTTTTCCTCGTAAATATACGAATCATATAAAAATCAAGAAAAATACATCAAAGCACTTCAAAAACTTCTCAAACTGCACCTATGACCTTAGAATATTGAAACAAAAAAATGATCAAAATTTTACACTTTTGTAATTGTCCGAAAAATAACAAAAAAAAAAATTTCCTCGTAAATGTATGAAACATATAAAAATAAAGAAAGTACACGAAAACACCTCAAAAAAATCTCAAACTGCACCAATGATCTTAGAATATCGAAACAAAGAAATGATATAAATTTTACTCTTTTTCGTATCTTTTGAAAAATAACAAAAGAAATAATGTTTCCTCGTAAATGTCTGAAAGATATAAAAATCAAGTATAGTAAATCAAAACACCTCAAAAAATCTCAAAATGCACCAATGACCTTTGAATATCGAAACAAAAAAATGATCAAAATTTTACTCTTTTTCATAACTATTCGAAAAATAACAAAAAAATTATTTTTACCTCGTAAATTTACGAAACATATAAAAATCAATAAAAGTATATAAAAAAACCTCAAAAAAATTTTAAACTGCATCAATGACCTTAGAGATTCGGAAAAAAAAAGATCAGAAATTTACACTTTTTCGAAACTGTCTAAAAACAATTACCAAAATTTAATTTTTCCTCATAAATGTACGAAAAATATAAAAATCAAGAAAAACACATCAAAACACCTCAAAAAATTCTCAAACTTCACCAATGACCTTAAAATATCAAAACAAAAAAATGATCAAAATTTTAGACTTTTTCATAACTATCCAAAAAATAACAAAAAAAATTTTTTTTATCAATTAAATCTATTAAACATATAAAATGAAGAAAAATATATCAAAACTCCTCAAAAAAAAATTCATCTGCACCAAAAACCTTAGAATATCGAAACAAAAAATGAACACAATATTACACTTTTTCGTAACTTTCCGAAAAATAACAATCAAATTATTTTTTCCTCGTGAATGCATGAAACAAATAATAAGCAAGAAAACTACATCAAAACACCTCAAAAAATTCTCAAACTGTACCAATGACTTTAGAATATTGAAATAAAACAATGATCAAAATTTTACTCCTGTGTAGGTAACTGTCCGAAAAATAACAAAACAATCATTTTTTCCTCATAAATGTATGAATCATAAATAATCAAGTAAAGTACATCAAAGAACTTCAAAAAAATCTCAAATTGCACCAATGACCTTACAATATCGAAACAAAAAAATGATCAAAATTTTACTATTTTTTGTAATTGTTCGAAAAATAACAAAAAATAATAATTTTTCCTCTTAAATGTACGAAATATATAGAAATCAAGAAAAGTACATCAAAACACCTCTCAAAAAATCTCAAACTGCACAATGACCTTAGAATATCGGAAAAAAAAAGATCAAAATTTTACTCTTTTTCATAAGTGTCAGAAAATTAAAAAAAAAATTAATTTATCCTCGTAAATATCCGAAAGATAAAAAAACCAAGAAAAGTACATAAAAACACCTCAAAAAATTCTCAAACTGCACCAAAGACCTTAAAATATCGACATGAAAAAATGAACAATTTTTTTCTATTTTTTGTAACTATCTGAAAAATAATAAAGAAAAAATTGTTTCCTCGTAAATGTACGAAACATATAAAAATCAAGAAAAATACATCAAAACATCTCCAAAAATTCTCAAATTGCATTAATGAATATCAAGAAAAAAAATTATCAACATTTTAGTCTTTTTCATAACTGTCCAAAAAATAACAAATAGTATTAATTTTCATTGTAAATGTCCGAAAGATATAAAAATCAAGAAAAATACATCAAAACACCTCAAAAAATTCTTAAACTACACCAATGACATTAGAATATCGATACAAAAAAATGAACAAAATTTTGCACTTTTTCGTAACTGTTCGAAAAGTAACAAAAAAATTAATTTTCATCGTATATATCTTAATCATATAAAAATCAAGAAAAATACATCAAAACATCACAAAAAAATTCTTAAACTGCACTAATGACCTTAGACTATCGTAGTAAAAAAATAAATAAAATTTTACTATTTTTCGTAAATGTCCGAAAAATAACAAAAAAATATTTTTTCCTCGTAAAGATATGAAACTTATAAAAATCAAGAAAAGTACAAAAAAACACCTTAAAAAAATTTCAAACTGCACGAATGACCTTTGAATATCGAAACAAAAAAATGATCAAAATTTTACTCTTTTTCATAACTGTCCAAAAAATAACAAAAAAAATATTTTTTCCTCGTAAATGTATGTAACATATAAAAATCAAGAAAATTACCTCAAAGCACCTCAAAAAAATTCTCAAACTGCACAAATGATCTTAGCGTATCGGAAAAAAAAAAGATCAACATTTTAGTCTTTTTGGTAATTGTCCGAAAAATAAAAATAAAAATAATCTTTCCTTGTAAATTTAAGAAATACATAAAAATAAAAAAAATTACATCAATACACCACAAAAAATTCTCAAACTGCACCAATTACATTAGAATATCGTAACTAAAAAATGGTCAAAGTTTTACACTTTTTCATAACTATCCGTAAAATAACAAAAATATTAACTTTTCCTTATAAATGACCGAAAGATATAAAAATCAAGAAAAATACATCAAAACACCTCAAAAATTTCTTAAACTGCACCAATGACATTAGAATATCGAAACAAAAAGTGATTAAAATTTTACTCTTTTCCGTAATTGTCCGAAAAAATAACAAAAAAATTATTTTTTCCTCGTAAATGTACGAAACATATAAAAATCAAGAAAAATACATCAAAACACCTCAAAAAATTCTCAAGCAGCACCAAATGTCCTTAGAATATCGACACAAAAAAAAAGATCAAAATTTTATTCTTTTTGGTAATTGTCCGAAAAATTAGAAAAAAACAATTTTCCTCGTAAATGTACGAAATATATAAAAATCAAGAAAAGTAAATCAAAACACCTCAAAAAGTTCTTAAACTTCACCAATGACCTTAGAATATCGAAACTAAAAAATGATCAAAATTTTACTCTTTTTTGTAACTGTCCAAAAAATAACAAAACAATTAATTTTTCCTCGTAAATGTACGAAACATATAAAAATCAAGAAAAGTACATCAAAACTCATCAAAAAAATATCAAACTGCATCAATGACCTAGAATATCGAAATAAAAAATGATCAAATTTTTACTCTTTTTCGTTACTATCTGAAAAATAACAAAAAAATTAATTTGTCCGTAAATGTACGAAACATATAAAAATCAACAAAAGTACATTTAAACACCTCAAAAAATTCTCAAACTACACCAATGACCTTAGAATATCGAAACGAAAAAATGATCAAAATTTTACTCTTTTTGGTAACTGTTCAGAAAGTAACAAAAACAAAATTCCTCGTAAATGTATGAAACATATAAAAATCTAGAAAAGTACATCAAAACACCTCAAAAAAATCTCAAACTGCACCAATGACCTTAGAATATCGAAACAAAAAAAGGTTCAAAATTTTAATCTTTTTCATAACTGTCTAAAAGATAACAAAAATAATTATTTTTCTTCGTAAATGTTCGAATGATATAAACATTAAGAAAAGTACATCAAAACACCATAAAAAATTCTCTAACTGCACTAATGACCATAGAATGTCGAAACAAAAAATGATCAAATTTTTCCCTTTATTGTCACTGTCCGAAAAATAACAAAAAATTTAATTTTTCCTCGTATATGTATGAAACAAATAAAAATCAAGAAACGTACATCAAAACACCTCGAATAATTCTCAAACTCCACCAATGACCTTATAATATTGAAACAAAAAAATGTTCAAAATTTTATTCTTTTTCATATCTATCCAAAAAATAACAAAAAATTTAACATTTCCTTCTAAATGTATGAAACATATAAAAATCAAGAAAAGTACATCAAAACTCCTCAAAAAAATTCTCAAATTGCACCAATTACCTTAGAATATCAAAATAAAAAAATTATCAAAATTTTACTCTTTTTCGTAAATGTCCAAAAAATAATAAAAATTTAAATTTTTCACGTTAATTCCCGAAAGATATAAAAATCAAGAAAAGTACATCAAAACACCTCAAAAATTCTCAAACTGCACCAATGACCTTAGAATATCGAAACAAAAAAATGATCAAGATTTTACTCTTTTTTGTAACTGTTTGAAAAATAACAAAAAAATTATTTTTTTCCTCATAAATGTCTGTAAGCTATAAAAATCAAGAAAAGTACATCAAAACACCTAAAAAAATTCTCAAATTGCACAAATGAACTTAGAATATCGAAAGAAAAAAGTGATCAAAATTTTAGTCTTTTTCGTAACTGTCCGAAAATGACAAAAAAATTGATTTTTCCTTGTAAATGTACGAAACATATAAAAATCAAGAAAAATACATTAAAACACCTCAAGACAATTTCAAACTGCATCAATGACCCTAGAATATCGACACAAAAAAATGATCCCATTTTTACTCTTTTTCGTGACTATCTGAAAAATAACAAAAAAATTAATTTGTCCGTAAATGTACGAAACATATAAAAATCAACAAAAGTACATTTAAACACCTCAAAAAATTCTCAAACTACACCAATGACCTTAGAATATCGAAACGAAAAAATGATCAAAATTTTACTCTTTTTCGTAACTGTTCAAAAAATAACAAAAACAAAATTCCTCGTAAATGTACGAAACATATAAAAATCTAGAAAAGTACATCAAAACACCTCAAAAAAATCTCAAACTGCACCAATGACCTTAGAATATCGAAACAAAAAAAGGATCAAAATTTTACTCTTTTTCATAACTGTCTAAAAGATAACAAAAATAATTATTTTTCTTCGTAAATGTTCGAAAGATATAAACATTAAGAAAGGTACATCAAAACACCATAAAAAATTCTCAAACTGCACTAATGACCATAGAATGTCGAAACAAAAAAATGATCAAATTTTTTCTCTTTATTGTCATTGTCCAAAAAATTTAATTTTTCCTCGTATATGTATGAAACAAATAAAAATCAAGAAACGTACATCAAAACACCTCGAATAATTCTCAAACTCCACCAATGACCTTATAATATTGAAACAAAAAAATGATCAAAATTTTATTCTTTTTCGTATCTATCCAAAAAATAACAAAAAATTTAACATTTCCTTCTAAATGTATGAAACATATTAAAATCAAGAAAAGTACATCAAAACTCCTCAAAAAAATTCTCAAACTGCACCAATGACCTTAGAATATCAAAACAAAAAAATTATCAAAATTTTACTTCGTAAATGTCCAAAAAATAATAAAAATTTAAATTTTCCTCGTTAATTCCCGAAAGATATAAAAATCAAGAAAAGTATATCAAAACACCTCAAAAATTCTCAAACTGCACCAATGACTTTAGAATATCGAAACAAAAAAAATGATCAAAATTTTACTCTTTTTTGTAACTGTTTGAAAAATAACAAAAAAATTAAGTTTTCCTCATAAATGTCTGTAAGCTATAAAAATCAAGAAAAGTACATCAAAACACCTAAAAAAATTCTCAAATTGCACGAATGACCTTAGAATATCGAAAGAAAAAAGTGATCAAAATTTTAGTCTTTTTCGTAACTGTCCAAAAATGACAAAAAATTGATTTTTCCTTGTAAATGTACGAAACATATAAAAATCAAGAAAAGTACATCTAAACACCTCAAAAAAATTTCAAAGTGCAGCAATGACCTTAAAATATCGAAACAAAAGATTGATCAAAATCTTACTCTTTTTCGTAACTGTCCGAAAATATAATGACTCTCCAGGTCATTTTTGAGTTAGTGCATTCATTTCGATATTTAGAGCGTTCCTATAGCGACCCCAAGTCATTTATGACTTGATGGCACTCACTGTTCGGTCGCCTGGTCGTTCGTTTGGGTTTAGACTCGTTTCCTTGTTTTGGAGATTTTGAACCATGAAAAGTTATCTTTAGTCAAAATATCAGGTTAACGACCTCAGAACGGAATTTTGACGGTTCCATCAGTTCTAGAATAGCCAAATTAGGCTTGAAGAATTTTTGGAATGAGTCCGACCCTTCGATGCAAATTTGGGACCATTTGGCGTTTACACCTATGAAATTTGGCCTAAGGTTGACTTTGGTCAACATTCTTGGAAAATGCGCTCGGATGAAAATTCCATTTGCACAGTTAGTTCCAGATTGTCAAGTTTTGTCTAGAACGACCCTTCGTTCGCTTCTCTATGCTTTCGGTCTAATCCCGAGGCCCGTTGTGGAATTTGGCTAAAAATGGCATTTCGGTGTGGGATCCACTTTTAGTCAAAATGACCTCGTATGAGAATTCTGACTGCGCCATTAATTTTGGAGCATCGAATTTAGTGGGGTTGCATAGTCCGTTTGTATGCACAGGATTCCGAACGAATCTGAGCCCCACATCAGAGACTTTAAAAAATAGAAAAAGCTGAAATCTAATGCAACCATTTTAGCGACTAGATTTTGGGCTTTTAACGACCAAATTTTATCTTTTTAGCGACCAGATTTGTCTTTTAAAATCCCCATTTCAGCTTTCAGCCCTCATTTTCAATTGCGATATCTTGAGCTATAGAGCTCCAAATTGAGCGGTTCAAAGCTCTAAATTTGTGTGTTTTTTTCATGGGAACGTAATGGTGTAATAGGAATGTGCTGGGGAAGCTTCGTTTGAGGCATTTTCTTGGTTTTAGCTGCTGCCCTCCTCTTGACTCTTCTCTTTAATGGAGGTTTTGATTTCTTGAACTATAGTGCTCCGATTTAGGTGATTCAAAGTGTTGGGTGTTCGTGTGGCTTGTGGATTCACTGTGTAGTGCTCGGAGAAGTGTGAAGATGGACGTTTTGAGGTAATTTCGGCCCAAAAGGGGCTGGGCTGCCCTCTTTTTGATTTTCCCCATAAATCGAATTTTCGTTGCATGATCAAAATTCTTTCGTTTCAATCCTCGAATTTATGCCCCATTTTAGGGTACAAGTTCCATATTGTGTTTATACCCTTTTTGCGGTGTCAAATTTGGGGTTCCCATCGCGGGTCCCACAATTCTGTTTTATGCCTGATTTTGGGTCCAACTCCAAAAATTATGATGTTGGTGTCAAAACACTCGTATTATCATTGTGATTCTATTTTTTGATAGTGTGGCAGCGTTCTATGGCCGTATGGAAGGGAAAGGCTCTGGTTACGTGACTTGGAGTGCGCGCGGTTGGCCTACAGGTAGGCTACGACTTCCCTCTCCTTAGATTGAGCATGATTTAGCATTTGTTTGTTGATTTGTGTGGTTTTGGGGGTAATTGGTAGTTAAGCATGCTAAATTCCTAGAAACCATGACTTAGACTCTAATTTTGGGTACCCCGAGTTACTGAAGCATGTCTAATGTAATTAATGATCATCCGTACCTTGTGGTGAGCCCTTTTTATGACTTGTGTGTATATCTGAAAGCATGTTTGGCCTTAGTCTAGGCTTAGACTAGTGATTGCCATATACTTGCGTATTTTAAAGTCGTTAGGCCTTGAAACCTCCTCGACGTCGCTACAGACGACTTAGCTCCTTATAGACAGATATAGCAGCCTTAAGTCTAATTGTCTGGGCCTTAGCCAGGCAATAACACTGCTCTTGGAACCTTATATCCAGAATTCCTTATCCCATCGGTTCCGATGTATTTGAATTCTTGGTTTGGAAGCTACTCGACGATTTTGGTTAGATACGGTTCGGGATGGAGTAATTTATTGATAGCACTCGGCTTGGGGGTACTCCTCGTGACGCTCAGTTGACAGCTGATCCTATTTCTAACCAACTCGCCTCTACTCGTGGTTCAAGTCCCCAGTTCACAACACCAGGCAAGGTTCAAGTCCTTGCCTTGGTCATATTTTATGTGGTTCAAGTCCTTGGTAATATTTTATGTGGTTCAAGTCCACAATTATCCTTAACCTCGGTTCAAGTCCTTGGTCATATTTTATGTGGTTCAAGTCCATGATTATCCTTAACCTTGGTTCAAGTCCTTGGTCATATTATATGTGGTTCAAGACCACGATTATCCTTAGCCTTTGTTCAAGTCCTCAGTTACTCCAAATCTTGGTTCAAGTCCTTGATCATTCATCTTCATTCGGTTCAAGTCCTTATTTCCCTATAAGCTCTAGGTAAGCTTCGGGCATGACACATGGATTAGTTCGGTTCAAGTCCTAAAAGTTGTGGTAATCTTGGAAACTTCATCGGATCCTCTTACTTCATTTCAACTCTCCCTTCTTTGGACATGTCGGGCTTATGGGAGTCCATTCGGGTTTTACTTTCATATTGTGCACGAGCGTACCCGTCGGGTTTATGGGAGCCCGATCGGATTTAGTTAGCTACTTTCCTTCTCTTTGTGTGTGAGTACGCTCGTGTGCATACCTATTAGATAATCCCTCCTGCTTATTTCTGTTAGTATGTTAGATCTCTCATTTCATAGTACTTTTCCTTTTCTTGCTCAGTCGGCCTATGATACCTACTGGGTACCTGTTATTTTGGTACTCATACTACATTTTGCATCTGTTTTCGTGATACAGGTTCGAGCACCAGCTATCAACGTTGATTTCGAGCCAGTTGCAGTCATATTAGGAGGCGAGGGTGAGCACATAGCGTCCTGGATTTGCCCGTCTCTTTATGTATTTATATATTGACTTATCTTTTGCCTTTTGAGACAGTCTTGTTTCTGTGGTCCACTTTTGGGACTTGTACTCATTTTGTTAGTAGCTATGTACTTGTGACTTCCAGGTTCTGGGAGGGATCTTTTATTTGTATATAGTTTTGGCTTGCTTCCGCCCTTTCATTTTTTATTCCTGTTATTATTATTATTGTGTTGTTGGGTTTAGTTTTTTACCCTTAATCCCATTAACTAGATGTTCCAGGATACGAATTGGCTTGCCTACTAGTGGGTTATAGTAGGCGCCATCAAGACTCGAGGAATCGGGTCGTGACAAGTTTGTATCAGAGCCCTAGGTTCACCGGTCTCACTTGTCCAGAGCTAACATCTAGTAGAGTCCTACGGATCGGTGCAGAGACGTCTCTGACTTATCTTCGGGAGGCTACAGGATGTCGTTAGGAAGATTCTCTATTTTGTATCATTTTTGTGCATCGTATGTCTAAATTGGTTTCATGGAATCTCATTTGTTTCACTCTTTCACAGGATGGCTTGCACGTGCGCAGGAGCGGTCGGGGGTGATGCACCCGAGCTTGCGAATGGATCCCCACCTAGGGGTAGAATCCGACCTAGAGGTCTAGGCAGGGCTGTAGCACCAGCCTGAGATAGAGAGAGGATGTTTCTAAGTCTCAAGGAGTTACTTACCACCGCTCATATATTGACTATTTCAGTTGAGGGAGAGGCATTCACGGTTTATTGTGACGCATCCGGCGTTGGTTTGGGTTGTGTTTTGATGCAGCAGGTCCGGGTTATTGCCTATACATCGAGGCAGATTAAGTTGCATGAGTGCAACTACCCCACTCATGACTTAGAGTAATTTTTATGCTTAAGATTTGGAGGCATTACTTATAGGTATGCATTGTGAGATGTACACTGACCACCGGAGCCTTCAGTACATTATGATCCAGATGGATCTTAATTCGAAGAAGCCATTGGATTGAGCTCCTAAAGGACTATGACCTCTCTATTCTCTACCATCTGGGCAGCGTGAATGTAGTAGCGGATGCATTGAGTCGGAAGGCAGTGAGTATGGATAGTCTAGCCTTCCTTTATGTTTCGGAGTGACTTTTGGCTTTGGACATCCAGTCCTCAGCCAACCAGATCATCCGACTTGATCTTTTAGATTCCAGACAGGTGTTATCTCATGTGGGGTTCATTCATCTTTGTTAGATCGGATCCGTGGGTGATAGTTCAAGGATGATTCTTTGATGGCACTCAGAGATAGAATATTAGAAGGCGATGCTGGGCCGACTACTTTAGATTCAGATGGTTGTTGAGGTTTATCAGCCGATTGTGTGTTCCAAGAGTTGGGGGTTAAATTCAGTTGATCCTTAGTGACGCCCATGATTACAGATTTTTCATCCATTCGGGCACCGCTAAGATGTTCGTGACTTGAGGCAGCATTACTGATGGAGAGGTATAAGGAAAGATAACTTAGACTATGTGTCCCGTTGCCTGTGTTGCCAGTAGGTGAAGGCCAAGCATCTGATGCCTGGTGGTGAGTTTCAGAGATTACCCATTTCGGAGTGGAAGTGGAAGCGTATCACCATGGACTTCATTGTGGGTTTTCCTGGGACTTCCAGGGGGTATTGACAACATTTGGGTCATCGTGGATCAATTGACCAAGTCAACACACTTCCTCCCCGTTTATACTTCCTTATGTGCCGAGAGATTGGCTTGTATCTACATTCGGGAGGTGATTCGTCTTCATGGTGTGCCTGTTTCTATCATTTCAAACCGGGGTTCACAGTTTACTTCCAACTTTGGAGGGTCTTTCATGAGGAGTTGGGCACCCGTGTCGACCTTAGGACAACATTTCATCTGCAGACTGATTGCCAGTCGAAGCGCACTATTCAGGTCCTTGAGGACATGTTGCAGGCCTGTGTCATGGACTTTGGAGGTCAGTGGGACCATTTTTTTCCCTTGGCAGAGTTTGCGTACAACAACAACTACCACTCTAGTATTCAAATGGCCCCGTTTGAGACCTTATATGGTAGGCGTTGTCACTCTTCGGTTGGTTGGTTTAAGTCTACGGAGCCTAGGCCACACGAACTAACTTACTTCAGGAGGCCTTAGATTATGTGAGGGTGATTCATGATAGGCTTAGGACATCTCAGAATAGACACCAGAGTTACGCGGATCGTAGACGTCGGTTGTTGAGATTTGCCGTTGGTGATTGAGTATTCCTTCGAGTATCGCCCATGAAGGGTGTGATGAGATTCGAAAGGCGGGGCAAACATCACCCCAGATATATCAGGCCTTTTGAGATTTTAAGGACAGTTGGTGAGGTTTCCTATGAGTTAGCTTTACCTCCAGCATTCTCAGTTATCCATCCGATATTCCATGTTTTGATACTGCGTCGGTATGTTCCACACGAGTCCTATGTGCTCCAATATGATGCGGTTGAGTTAGATGATCGTCTGACCTATATTGAGGAGCTAGCTGCCATCTTAGACAGAGTTGTGAAGCAGTTGCGATCCAGAGCCGTTCATGTGGTTAAAGTCCATTGGAGGCACTGCCCAGTCGAGGAGGCAACTTGGGAGACCGATCGGGAGGTGCGAGAGCAGTTCCCCAGATTATTTGAGCCTTCAGGTACTTCTTGACTTTTACTTTCATGGACGAAAGTTCATTTAGTAATGGATGTTGTAATGACTCTCCAGGTCATTTATGAGTTAATGCATTTATTTAGGCATTTAGAGCGTTCCTATAGCGACCCCAAGTAATTTATGACTTGGTGGCATTGACTGTTCGGTCTCCTAGTTGTTCGTTTGGGTTTTAGGCCAATTTCCTAGTTTTGGAGCTTTTGAACCTTGAAAAGTTGACTTTAGTCAAAATATCAGGTTAACAACCTCAAGACGGAATTCTAACGATTTCATCAGCTCCGAAATGGCCAAATTAGGTTGGAAGTATTGTCAGATGAGTCCCGAGGTCTTCTGTGCGAGTTTAGGACCATTTGGCGCTATAACCTTTGAAATTTGGCCTAAGGTTGACTTTGGTCAACATTCTTGGAAAATGTGCTCGAATGAAAATTCTGTCAGCACAATTAGTTCTGAAATGTCGAGTTTTGTCCAGAACGACCCTTCGTTCGCCTCCCGAGGCTTCCAGTCTAATCCCGAAGCCCGTTGTGGAATTTGGCTAAATATTGCATTTGGGTGTGGAACCCACTTTCAGTCAAAATGACATCATATAAGAATTTTGACTGCGCCATTGAGTCCAGAATGTCGAATTTAGTGGGGTAGCATAGTCCATTTGCGCGCACGGAATTCCGAACGAATTTTGAGCACCCCATCGGAGACTTTAAAAAAATAGAAAAAGCTGAAATCTGGTGCAGCCCTTTTTGCGACCAGATTTTGGGCTTGTAAGGACCAGATTTTGACTTTTTAGCGACCAAGTTCGTCTTTTAAAAGCCCCATATTCCTTTCGAGCCAGCTGGAGTCATATTAGGAGGCGAGGGTGAGCACATAGCGTCTTGGATTTGCCCGTCCCCTTCTGTATTTATATAATGACTTGAGTTTTGCTTTTTGAGACATCCTTGTTTCTGTGGTTCACTTTTAGGACTTGTCCCATTTTGTTAATAGCTCTGTACTTGTGACTTCCAGGTATTGGGAGGGATCTTTTATTTGTATATAGTTTTGGCTTGCTTCCGCCCTTCCATTTGTGATTCCTGTTATTATTATTGTGTTGTTGGGTTTAGTTTTCTACCTTCAATGCCATTTACTAGTTGTTCCGTGATACGGGTTGGCTTGCCTACTAGTGGGTTATAATAGGCGCCAACATGACTTGAGAAATCGGGTCGTGACAAAAAAATGATAATATTTTTAATTTTTGCTCGTAAATATTCGAAAGATATAAAAATCAAGAAAAGTAAGTCAAAACACCCAAAAAATTCTCCAACGGCACCATTTACCTTAGAATATCGAAACAAAAAGATGATCAAAATTTTACTCATTTTCGTAACTGTCCGAAAATAACAACTAATTTAATTTTTCCTCGTAAATGTACGAAAAATATAAAATCAAGAAAATACATCAAAACACCTCGAAAAATTCTCAAACTACACCAATGACCTTGGCATATCGAAACAAAAAAATGATCAAAATCTTACTCTTTTTTCGTAAATGTCCAAACAAAAAAAATTCTTAATAAATGTACGAAACATATAAAAATCAAGAAAAGTATATCAAAACACCTCAAAATAATCTCAAACTGCACCAATGACCTTAGAATATCAAAATAAAACAAAATGATCTAAATTTTACTCTTTTTCGTAACTGTCCGAAAAATAACAAAAAAAATAACTTTTCCTCGTCAATGTCGGAAAGATATAGAAATCAAGAAAAGTACAGCAAAACACCTCAAAAAATTCTCAAACTGCACCAATGACATTGGAAAATCGAAACAAAAAAATGATCAAAATTTTATTCTTTACTCGTAACTGTTCGAAAAATAAAAAAAATGATTTTTTCTTGGTAAATGTACGAAACATATATAAATCAAGAAAAGTACATCAAAACACCTCAAAAAATTCTCAAACTGCACCAATGACCTTAGAATATCAAAACAAAAAAGTTATCAAACTTTTACATTTTTTTTAATTGTCCGAAAAATAACAAAAAATTACTTTTTCCTCGTAATAGTACGAAACATATAAAAATCAAGAAAAATACATCAAAACACCTCAAAAAATTCTTGAACTACACCAATCAAAATTTTACTCTTTTTTTTGTAACAGTTTGAAAAATAACAAAAAAAATTATTTTTCCTCGTAAATGTAGGAAACATATTAAAATCAAGAAAAGTATATCAAAACACCTCGAAAAATTCTCAAACGACACCAATGACCTTAGAATATTGAACCAAAAAGTGATCAAAATTTTACTGTTTTTCGTTACTGTATGAAAAATAACAAAAATAATTAATTTTTCCTTCTAAATGTAAGAAACATATAAAAATCAAGAAAAGTAAATCAAAACACGTCAAAAAATTCTTAAACTATACCAATGACCTTAGAATATCGAAACAAAAAAATAATCAAAACTTTTACTCTTTTTCGTAATGGTCTAAAAAATAACAACAAAATTCATTTTTCCTCGTAAATGTACGAAACATATAAATATCAAGAAAAGTACATCAAAACACCTCAAAAAATTCTCAAACTGCACCAATGACCTTAGAATATCGGAAAAAAAAGATTAAATTTTTACTCTTTCTCATAACTGTCCGAAAAATAACAAAAAAAATATTCCTTGTAAAGGTTGAAGCATAAAAAAATCAAGAAAAGTAAATCAAAACTCCTAAAAAATTCTCAAACTGAACGAATACCTTAGAATAATGAATTGAAAAAATGATCAAAATTTTACTCGTTTCGTAACTGTTCGAAAAATAACAAAAATTATATATTTTCCTCTTAAATGTACGAAACATATAAAAATCAAGAAAAGTACATCAAAACACCTCGAAAAATTCTTTAACTGTAACAATGACCTTAGAATATCGAGACAAAAAAATGATCAAAAATTTACTTTTTTTCGTAACAGTCCGAAAAATAACAAAAAAAAATTTCTCGTAAATGTACGAAACATATAAAAATCTAGAAAAGTACATCAAAAGACCTCAAAAAATTCTCACACTGCAACAATGACCTTACAATATCGAAACAAAAATAAGATCAAAATTTTACTCTTTTTCGTAACTGTCCAAAAAAATAACAAAAATATTATTTTTTCTTCGTGAATGTACGAAACATATAAAAATCTAGAAAAGTACATCAAAACACCTCAAAAAATTCTCACACTGCAACAATGACCTTACAATATCGAAACAAAAATAAGATCAAAATTTTACTCTTTTTCGTAACTGTCCAAAAAAATAACGAAAAAATTTATTTTTTCTTCGTGAATGTACGAAACATATAAAATTTAAGAAAAGTACATCACAACACCTCAAATAATTCTTAAACCACACCAATGACCATAGTATATCGAAACAAAAAAATAATCAAAATTTTACACTTTTTCATACTGTCTGAAAAGTAACAAAAAAAATAATTTTCCCCGTAAATATCTGAAAGATATAAAAATTAATAAAAATACATCAAAACACCTCAAAGAATTCTCAAACTGCACTAATGACCTTAGAATATTGAAACAAAAAAAAGATCAATGTTTTACTCTTTTTCGTAACTATTCAAAAAATAACAAAAAAATTAATTTTTCCTCGTTAATGTACGAAACATTTAAAAATAAAGAAAAGTACATCAAAACACCTCAAAAAAATCTCAAACTGCACCAATGACATTAGAATATAGAAAAAAATGATCAAAATTTTACTCTTTTTTGTAACTGTCCGAAATATAACAACAATTTAAATATTTCCTCGTAAATGTCCGAAACATATATAAATCAAGAAAAGTACGTCAAAACACCTCAAAAAATTATGTAACAACACCAATGACCTTAGAATATCTAAACAAAAAAATGATCAAAATTTTATTCTTTTTCGTAACTGTCCATAAAAATAACAAAAATTTAATATATCCTCATAAAAGTATGAAAGATATAAAAATCAAGAAAGCTATATCAAAACACCTCAAAAAATTCTCAAAATGTACCATGAACTTAGAATATCGAAATAAAAAAATCATCAAAAATTTACTCAATTTCGTAATTGTTCGAAAAATGATGATAAATTTAATCTTTTTACCTCGTAAATGTACGAAATATATAAAAATCATGAAAAGTACATACAAACACCTCAAAAAATTCTCAAACTGCATAACTGAAATATCGAAACAAAAAAATGATCAAAATTTTACTCTTTTTAATAACTGTCCGAAAATTAACACAAAATTTAATTTTTCATCGTAAATGTCTAAAGAATATAAAAATCAAGAAAAGTACATCAACACACCTCAAAAAAATTTCAAACTGCACCAATGACCTTAGAATATCGAAACAAAAAAATGAGCAAAATTTTACTATATTTCGTAACTTTCCGAAAAGTAACAAAAAAAATATATTTTCCTCGTAAATGTCTGTAAGATATAAAACTCTAGGAAAGTATATCCAAACACCTCCAAAAATTATCAAACTACACCAATGACCTTAGAATATCGAAACAAAAAATGATTAAAATTTTACTCTTTTTTCGTAATTGTACGGAAAATAACAAAAAATTTAATTTATCCTCCTAAATGTCCGAAACATATAAAAATCACGAAAAGTACATCAAAACACCTCAAAAAATTCTCAAACTGCACAAATGACCTTATAATATCGAAACAAAAAAATTATTAAAATTTTACTCTTTTTCTTAACTTCACGAAAAATAACAAAAAAAATATGTTTTCCTCGTAAATGTCCGAAAGATATGAAAATAAAGAAAAGTATATAAAAAAACCTAAAAATATTCTCAAACTGCACCAATGACCTTGGAATACGAAACAAAAAATTATCAAAATTTTACCCTTTTCTTGTAATTGTCCGAAAAATAAAAATAAAAATTATTTTTTCTTATTAAATGTACAAAACATATAAAAATCAAGAAAAGTACATCAAAACACTTCAAAATATTCGCAAACTGCACAAATGACCTTAGAATATTGAAACAAAAAAATGATCAAAATTAACTCTTCTTCGTAACTGTCCGAAAAATAAATAAAAAATTACTTTTCATCGTAAATGTACGACACATATAAAAATCAAGAAAAAGTACATCAAAACACTTCAAAAAATTCTAAAACTACTCCAATGACCTTGGAATATTGAAACAAAAAAGATGACAAAAATTTTACTCTTTTTCGTACCTGTGTGAAAATTAACAAAAAATTTAATTTTCCTCATAAATGGATGAAACATATAAAAATAAAATAAAATACATCAAAACACCTCAGAAAATTATGAAACTGCACCAATAACCTTAGAATATCGAAAAAAAAGTGATCAAAATTTTACTTTTTTTCATAACTGTCGGAAAAATAAAATAAAAATTAATTTTTTCTCGTAAATGTCCGAAAGATATAAAAATCAAGAAAACTACATCAAAACACCTCAAAAATTTTTCAAACTGCACCAATGACCTTAGAATATCGAATAAAAAAATGAACAAAATTCAACTTTTTATCGTCACAGTCCAAAAAATAACAAATAAATTATTTTTGCCTCGTAAATATCCTAAAGATATAAAAATAAAGAAAAGTATATCAAAATACCTCAAAAAATTGTCAAACTGCACCAATGACCATAGAATATCAAAACAAAAAAATGATCAAAAATTTACTCTTTTTTCGTAATTGTTTCGATATTCCAAGGTCATTGGTGCAGTTTGAGAATTTTTTGAGGTGTTTTGATGTACTTTTCTTTATTTTTATATGTTTCGTACATTTACGAGGAAAAAATAATTTTTTGTTTTTTTTCGAATAGTTTCGAAAAAGGGTAAAATCTTGATTATTTTTTTGTTTCGATATTCTAAGGTTATTGGTGCAGTTTGAGATTTTTTTGAGGTGTTATATATACTTTTCTTGATTTTTATATGTTTCATATATTTATGAGGGAAAATTAAATTGTTTGTTAATTTTCGGACTGTTACAAAAAGAGTAAAATTTTGATCATTTTTTTCGATATTCAAAGGCATTGTTGCAGTTTTAGAATTTTTTTAGGTGTTTTAATGTACTTTTATTTATTTTTATATCTTTCGGACATTTACGAAGAAAAAATATATTTTTTGAATTTTTTCGGACTCTTACGAAATAGAGTAGAATTTTGATCATTTTTTGGTTTCGATATTCTAAGCTCATTGTTACAGTATGAAATTGTTTTGAGGTGTTTTGATGTACATTACTTGATTTTTATATGTTTTGTACATTTACGAGGAAAAATTAATTTTTTTGTTATTTTCGAACAGTTACGAAAAAGTGTAAATTTTGATCATTTCTTTAATTTCGATATTTTAAGGTCATTGGTGCAGTTTAAAATTTTTTTGAGGTATTTTGATGTACATTTCTTGATTTTTGTATGTTTCGTATATTTACGAGGAAAAATTAATTTTTTGAACAGTAACGAAAAATAGTAAAATTTTGAACATTTTTTTGTTTCGATATTCTCAGGTTATTGGTGCAGTTTGAGAATTTTTTGTGGTTTTTTGATGTACTTTTCTTGATTTTCATATATTTCGTACATTTACGAGGAAAAATTATTTTTTTTGTTATTTTTTGAACAGTTACGAAAAAGAGTAAAATTTTGATCATCTTTTTGTTTCGATATTCTAATGTCATTGGTGCAGTTTCAGAATTTTTTTGAGGTGTTTTGATATATGTTTCTTGATTTATATATGTTTCGTACATTTACGAGGAAAAAATAACTTTGTCGTTATATTTCAGACATTTACAAAAAAGTGTAAAATTTTCAACATTTTTTTTCGATATTCTAAGGTCATTGGTTAAGTATGAGAATTTTTTGAGGTGTTTTGATGTATTTTTCTTGATTTTTATATCTTTCGAACATTCACGAGGAAAAATTAATTTTTTTGTTATTGTTCAGACAATTACGAAAAAGGGTAAAATTTTTAACATTTTTGTGTTTCCATATTCTAAGGTCATTGGTGTAGTTTGAGAATTTTTAAAGATGTTTGATATAATTTTCTTGATTATATATGTTTCGTACATATACGAGGAAAACTCAAATTTTTTAATATTATTCGAACAGTTACAAAAAGAGTAAATCTTGATCATTATTTTTGTTTCGATATTTTAAGGTTTTCGGTGCAGTTTGTGTATTTTTTGATGTACTTTTCTTGAGTTTTATATGTTTCATAAATTGACGAGGAAACTTTTTTTTTGTTAATTTTTGTAAAGTTACCAAAAAGAGTAAAATTTTGATCATTTTTTTGTTTCAATATTTTAAGGTCATTGGTGCAGTTTGAGAATTTTTTGTGGTTTTTTTTATGTACTTTTCTTGACTCTTATATGTTTCATACATTGACAAGGAAAATTTTTTTTTTTGTTATTTTTCGAACAGTTACGAAAAAGAGTAAAATTTTGATCACTTTTTTATTTCGATATTTTAAAGTCATTGGTGCAGTTTGAGAATTTATTAAGGTGTTTTGGTGTATTTTTCTTGATTTTTATATCTTTCGGACATTTACGAGGAAAAATAAAATATTTTGTTATTTTTCAGAAAGTTACAAAAAAGAGTAAAATTTTGATCCTTTTTTTGTTTCGATATTCTATGTTCATTGGTGCAGTTTGAGAATTTTTTGAGGTGTTTTAATGTACATTATTTGATTTTTATATGTTTAGTAGAAAAAATAATATTTTTGTTATTTTGTACAGTTAGGAAAAAGAGTAAATTTTGATAACTTCTTTTGTTTCGATATTTTAAGGTCATTGGTGCAGTTTGAGAATTTTTTGAGGTGTTTTGATGTACATTTCTTGATTCTTATATGTTTCATACATTTATGAGGAAAAATTAATTTTTTGTTATTTTTCGGAGAGTTACGAAAAAGTGTAAAATTTTGAATATTTTTTGGTTTCGATATCCCAAGGTTATTGGTGCAGTTTGAGAATTTTTTTGTGTTTTTTTGACGTACTTTTCTTATTTTTTATATGTTTCGTACATTTTTGAGGAAAAAATATTTTTTTTGTTATTTTTTGAATAGTTATGAAAAAGAGTAAAGTTTTGATCATCCTTTTGTTTCGATATTATAAGGTCATTGGTGTAGTTTTAGAATTGTTTGAGGTGTTTTGATGTACTTTTCTTGATAGTTATATTTTTAAGATATTTTCGAGGAAAAATTAACCTTTTTGTTATTTTACAGACATTAACGAAAAAAAGTAAAATTTTGATCATTTTTTTGGTTCAATAGTCTTAGGTCATTCGTGCAGTTTTGAGAAAAAATTTGAGGTGCTTTGATATACGTTTCTTGATTTTTATATGTTTTGTACATTTACGAGGTAAAATTAATTTTTTTGTTATATTTCAGACCGTTATGAAAAAGTGTAAAATTTTGATTATTTTTTTGTTTCGATATGTTAAGGTCATTGGTGCAGTTTTAGAATTTTTTGTGGTTTTTTGTTGTACTTTTTTTTTTATATTTATATCGTACATTTACGAAGAATTTTTTTTTTGTGTTGTTTTTTCGAACAGTTACAAAAAAGTGTAAAATTTTGATCATTTATTTTCAATATTCTAAAGTCATTAGTGTAGTGTGAGAAATTTTGAGGTGTTTTGATGTACTTTTCTTGATTTTTATATCTTTCGAACATTCATGAGGAAAAAAGTAAAATTTTGTTTCGATATTCTAAGGTCATTGGTGATGTTTGAGAATTTTTTGAGGTGTTTTGATGTACTTTTTTGTTTATTTTTATATGATTCGAACATTTACGAGGAAAAATTAATTTTTTTGTTATTTTTTGGACAATTATGAAAATGAGTAAAATTTTGATCATTTTTTTGTTTCGATATTCTAAAGTCATTAGTGCAATTTGAGAATTTTTTTTATATTCCTAGGTCACTGGTGAAGTTTGAGAATTTTTTGATGTGTTTTGATGTACTTTTCTTGATCTTTATATGTTTCGCACATTTATGAGGAAAAAGTAAATTTTTTGATATTTTTCGGACAGTTACGAAAATGAGTAAAATTTGGATCATTTTTTTGTTTCGATATTCTAAGGTCATTGGTGCAGTTTGAGAATTTTTTGAGGTGTTTTGATGTACTTTTCTTGATTTTTATATGTTTCGTACATTTACGAAGAGAAAATATTTTTGTTACTTTTCGGACAGTTACGAGAAAAGAGTAAAATTTTGATCATTTTTTTGTTTCGATATTCCATGGTCATTGGTGCAGTTTGAGAATTTTTTAAGGTGTTTTGATATACTTTTCTTGATTTTTATATCTTCCGGACATTTACGAGGAAATTTATTTTTTTTGTTATTTTTCGGACAGTTATGAAATGAGAATAATTTTGATCATTTTTTTGTTTCGATATTCTAAGGTCATTGGTGCAGTCTGAAAACTTTTTGAGGTGTTTTGATGTACTTTTCTTGATTTTTATATGTTTCGTACATTTACGAGAAAAAATAATTTTTTTGTTATTTTTCGGACAGTTACGAAAATGAGTAAAATTTTGATGATCTTTTTGTTTCGATATCCTAAGGTCATTGGTGAAGTTTGAGAATTTTTTGAGGTGTTTTGATGTACTTTCTTGTTTTTTTATATCTTTCGGACATTTTCAAGGAAACATTAATCTTTTTGTTATTTTTCGGACAATTACGTAGAAGTGTAAAATTTTGATCATTTTTTTGTTTCGATATTCTAAGGTCATTGGTGCAGTTTGAGAATTTTTTGAGGTGTTTTGATGTAATTTTCTTGATTTTTATTTGTTTCGTACATTTACGAGGGACAATTAATTTTTTTGTTATATTTCTGTCACAACCCGATTCCTCGAGTCATGATGGCGCCAACTATAACCCACCAATAGGAAAGCCAACTCATATCCCGGAACAACTAGTAATGGGATTTAGGGTAGAAAACTAAACCCAACAACACAATAATGATAACAACATGAATCACAAATGGAAGGGCGGAAGCAAACCAAAACTTTATACAAATAAAAGATCCCTCCCTGAACCTGGAAGTCACAAATATAGAGCTACTAATAAAATGAGTACAAGTCCCAAAAGTGAACCATAGAGTCAAGGTTGTCTCAAAAAGCAAAAGACAAGTCAATATATAAATATAGAAGGAGACGGGCAAATCCAGGACGCTATGTGCTCACCCTCGCCTCCTAATAGACTGCAACTGGCTTGAAATCAACGATGATAGCTGGTGCTTGGACCTGCATCACGAAAAAAGATGCAGAGTTTAATATGAGTACCAAAACAACGAATATTCAGTAGGCATCATAGGCCGACTGAGCAAGAAAAGCAAAAGTAATATGAAATGCGAGAATCTAACATACTAATAGAAATAAGCAGGAGGGAACATCTAATAGGTATGCACACGAGCGTACCCACACACAAAGAGAAGGAAAGTAGCTAACTAAATTCGACCGGGCTCCCATAAACCCGGCGGGTACGCTCGTGCACAATATGAAAGTAAAACCCGAATGGACTCCTATAAGCCCGACATGTGCAAAGAAGGGAGAGTTGAAATGAAGTAAGAAGATCTGATGAAGTTTCCAAGATTACCACAACTTTTCGGACTTGAACCGAACTAATCCATGTGCCCGAAGCTTACATGAATGAAGATGAATGATCAATGACTTGAACCGAGATTTGGAGTAACTGCAGACTTGAAAAAAGGCTCAGCATAATCGTGGACTTGAACCACATAAATTATGACCAAGGACTTCAACCGAGGTTAAGGATAATCGTGGACTTGAACCACATAAAATATGACCAAGAAATTGAACCGAGGTTAAGGATAATCGTGGACTTGAACCACATAAAAAATGACCATGGAAAGGACTTGAACCCCACCCGGTGGAGTAAACTGGGGACTTGAACCACGAGTAGAGGCGAGTCGGTTAGAAATAGGATCAGTTGTCAACCAAGCGTCACGGGGAGTACCCCCAAACCGAGTGCCATCAATAAATCACTCTGGCCAAAATCGTATCCAACCAGAATTGTTGAGTAGCTTCCAAACCATGAATTCGAATACAATGGAACCGGCAAGACAAGGAATTGTGGATATAAGGTTCCAAGAGCGATGTTAGTGCCTGGCTAAGGCCCAGACTATCAGACTCAAGTCTTCTATATCAGTCTACAGGGAGATAAGCCGTCTGAAGTGACGTCGGAGATGTTTCAATGCCTAACGACTCGAAAATATGCAAGTCTATGTCAATCACTAGTCTAAGCCTAGACTAAGGCCAAACATGCTTTCAAATATACACACACGCCATAAAAAAGGCGCACCACAAGGTACAGATGATCAATAATTACATTAAACATGCTTCAGTAACTCGGAGTACCCGAAATTAGAGCCTAAGGGCATCTCCAACCCTAATCTCTATTTTACTCTTCAAATATAAAGTTCTCTATTTTTTCAGACAACCAACTCCAACCCAGTTCTCTACTTTACTTTCTAAAAAAGAATCTTTTTCTCTCTCCTCAATATTATATTATTTTTTCTTTTTCATTATTATTTTCTTATTTCATGATACACATCCTTTATTTCCTTTTTTTCTTCAAATAATCACTTTATATAATGTTCATGTAATATAAAAATTTATTTTTCAAATTCTTTACTTAATATAAAATTATATTTTTCCTAAATTTATAATTACATAAATTGCAAGTTAATATTATATAATATACTCCCTCCGTACCATTTTATATGTCACCTTTTTACTTTGCACTTGCATTAAGAAATGATGTAACTTATCCTTCTACCCTTATTTAATGTTTTTGGAACTCAAGTTTTCAATCAATGAATATAAATTAATTTATTTTGATTAATTAATTTAACCAATGAACATGAATTATTTACTTAGCTTTTCTAAGTTGGTCAAATATGTATTTTCAAGATAATAACTCACAAGGGTAAAAAATGAAGAATATGGTAATTTATGCATTGATTTTATGAAATGACAAGTACTCCCTCCGTCCCATTTTATATGTCACCTTTTTACTTTGCACTTGCATTAAAAAATGATGTAACTTTACCCTTCTACCCTTATTTATTTTTTTTGGAACTCAAGGTTTCAATCAATGAATATAAATTAATTTATTTTGATCAATTAATTTAACCAATGAACATGAACCATTTACTTAGCTTTTCTAAGTTGGTCAAATGTATATTTTCAAGGCTAATAACTCACAAGGGTAAAAAAGGAAGAATATGGTAATTTATGCATTGATTTTATGAAATGACAAATATTATGAACCAACTATTTATAGAAAGGGATGACATATAAAATGGGATGGAGGGAGTACAAATTAATGGACAATTCAAATAAAAGTGAAATTATTAATGAAATATAATTATATAAATACTCTACTTTCAAGATTATTACATTGCTCCCATAAATGCTCTATTAATGCATTACAGAGTTCAAAATAAACATTTTTATCCTTAATTATTTTATGTCTAACTAAAGATTGTTCAAATCAGAGATTTTCATGCAACAAGAACAACTACAAATAATTGAAAAAAGAAATGAACAAGCACAACCGCAATCACAATTACACTAATTATGTGGATCATACACTAGTTTTTTTCCGAATGTTGTTAAATCTGAAAAATGACCTATAGGATTACTAAATTATCGTTGTGATAAAATTATTATGTTATGTATTGTTATCTTGTATTTAAATTATTATGTCATGTATTATTTTTAAATTAAAATTTTCATCTTATCATTTTAATTTTGTGAATTCTTTATGGTGAAAATTAATAATGATATCAAAATATATTAAAGTGACGGAAATTTTAAAAAATGAAATATTATTAATTCGGGATGAAAGTAGTATATATTAAATAATGTATTTTTTAAAATGTTATATTATATTTAAAATGAATTACTAATATTAGAGATATAATTAATGGTCTTATATTAAAAATAATATGTTAACTACAAAATACTAGAAATAATAATAAAATAATGAAAAAGTGTAATAGAGAGGTGAATAGTAGTTCTCCAAATTTGGAGAACTACTACTCACCTCTCTATAAATGGAGAATAGAGAGTCTATTAGAGGTTGGTTGGAGAGCCCATTCTCTATTTTACTCTTCAAATATAGAGAATGAAGAGTAAAATAGAGTGGGGTTGGAGATGGTCTAATTAAGTCATAGTTTCAAGGAATTTAGCATGCTCAACCACCAATGACTCCCAAAATCACACAAATCAACATACAAATGCTAAATCATGCTCAATCTAAGGAGAGGGAAGCAATTGCCTACCTGTAGGTCGACCGCGCACGCTCCAAATCACGTAATCAGAGCCTTTCCCCTCCGTACGACCTCAGAACGCTGCCACACTATAAAAAATAGAATCACAACGATAATAAGTGCGCTTTGAAACCAAAATCATAATTTTTAGAGTTGGACCCAAAATCAAGCTTAAAAAGGGATTGTAGGACCCACGATGGGAACTCGAATTTGACACCGCAAAAAGGGTATAAAAGCAATATGGAACTTGTACCCCAAAATGGAGCACAATTCGAGGATTGGAACGAAAGAAATTTGATCATGCAACGAAAATTCAATTTATGGGGAAAATCAAGAAGAGGGCAACCCCTTTGGGGAAGAAATTACCTCAAAACGTCGATCTTCACACTTCTCCGAGCACTCCACAGAGAACCCATAATTCACACGAACACCCAGCACTTTGAATCACCTAAATCGGAGCTCAATAGCTCAAGAAATCACAACCTCCATTAAAGAGAAGAGTCAAGAGGAGGGCAGCAACTAAAACCAAGAAAACGCCTCAAACGAAGCTTTCCCAGCATATTCCGATCACACCAGTGTGTTCTCACGGAAAAACCACTCAATTTGGAGCTCTATAGCTCAAAATATCGCAATTAAAAATGAGGGCTGAAAGCTGAAATGAGGCTTTTAAAAGACAAATATGGTCGCTAAAAAGTCAAAATCTGGTCGTTACAAGCCCAAAATTTGGTCGCTAAAAAGCATGCACCAAATTTCAGCTTTTTCTATTTTTTTAAAGTCTCCGACAGAGTGCTCCGAATTTGTTCGTGCAAACGGACTATGCTATCCATCTAAATTTGACTTTCCAGACTCAATGGCGCAGTCGAAATTCCCATACGAGGTCATTTTGACTGAAAGTGGGTCCCATACCCAAATGCCATTTTTAGCCAAATTCTACAACGGGCCTCAGGATTAGATCGGAAGCTTCGGGAAGCGAATGAAGGGTCATTTTAGACCAAACTCGATATTTCAGAACTAACTACGCTGACGAAATTTTCATCCGAGCGTGTTTTCCAAGAATGTTGACCAAAGTCAACTATAGGCCAAATTTGAAAGGCTAAAATGCCAAATGGTCCCAAACTCGCATCGAAGGCTTCGAGACTCATTCCGACTATGCTCCTAGCCTAATATGGCCATTCCAAAGCTGATGGAACCGTCAGAACTTGGTTTTGAGGTCGTTAACCTGATATTTTGACTAAGGTCAACTTTTTAAGGTTTAAAAGCTCCAAAATAGGGAAACGAGCCTACAACTCAAACGAACAACCAGGATACCGAACAATCAGTGCCAGCAAGTCATAAATGACTTGGGATCGCTCTAGGAATGCTCTAAACGCCGAAATGAATGTATTAACTCATAAATGACCTGGAGGGTCATTATAACATCCACTACTAAAAGAACTTTCGTCCGTGAAAGTAAAAGTCAAGAAATACCTGAAGGCTCAAATAAGTTGGGGAACTGCTCCTGCACCTCCTGATCATTCTCCCAAGTTGCATTCTCGACTTGACGGTGCCTCCAATGGACTTTCACCACAAGAATGGCTCTGGATCGCAACTGCATCAGAGCTCTGTCTAAGATGGCAACTAGCTCCTCAATATAGGTCAGACGATCATCTAACTCAACCGCATCATACTAGAGCATATGTGACTCATCTTGAATATACCGATGCAGTATCGAAACATGAAACACCAGATGAATAGCTGAGAATGCTGGAGGCAAAGCTAACTCATAGGCAACATCACCAACTGTCCTTAAAATCTGAAAAGGCCCGATATATCTGGGGCTAAGTTTTCCCCGCCTCCCAAATCTCATCACGCCCTTCATGGGTGATACTCGAAGGAATACTTTATCACCAACGACAAATCTCAATGGCCGATGCCTACGATCCGTGTAACTCTGGTGTCTACTCTGAGCTGTTGTGAGCCTATCCTAAATCACCCTCACATGATCTAAGGCCTCCTGAAGATAGTCTGTGCCGCGTGGCCTAGGTTCGATAGACTCAAACCAACCAACCAGAGAGCGACAATGATGTGCCGCAAAATCTTGGCACATTTGATGCTTGAAAACTAAGAATTGATACTAGAATCGAGTGTATTTATATGGATATAATGCGTTTGGTAGTGTTTGTATAGGTGAAACAGGTGGACGTGAAAGACGAAAGAAAAGAAGGCAGTTGATAACCAAATGCCAAGTGAAGACCACGAGCACCTAGACGGGTCATGGTCCTTGTCACGAACCGTAGTGCTGGTCGTGAAGCTGAACCAGTGAATAGGCAAGGAAAAGTTGAAAAAGGAACTGAACCAAGTGAAGACCACGGACAACATCATGAGTCGTGGTCCTTACAACGGCCCGTGGTGCATGTCGTGGTAATGATGCAGTGAATGGGCATTGGAAACTTGAAAAGAGAAGTTACCAAGTGAAGACCAAGGACAACTACGCGGCCCGTGGTCATTGTCACGACTCGTGGTGCATGTCGTGGTAATGATACAGTGAAGGGGCTAAGAGAGAAGTTACCAAGTGAAGACCACAGACAACTACACGGCCCGTGGTCATTGTCACGACCCGTGGTGCATGTCGTGGTGATGACACAGTGTGCAGGTCTTGAAGAACCTGCTTTGGGGGAATCCAAGTGAAGACCACGAAGGGCTTCACGGACCGTTAAGCCCTTGACGGGTCGTAGAAGTGGGCGTGAAAGGCCCGACAATTCAGTCCTACTTCGAGAAGGACTCTTTTTGAAAAATAGTTATTTGAATTAATTAGGTCATTTTTTATGTTTTATCTTATCTTACATTGAATGACGAACAAGTTTACATTATTCATTGCTTTTGGTTTTCGATTTTGGATATTGAATTAAGTTTGAAGTTTAGATTTTCGGTTCTTGAATTATCAAAGTGGCTGTTGATTGCTTATTCTGGTAAGTACTTTCTAAGATGTTTTCATTCAATATTTCTGAACATTTACGTGAAATCATGAGTGGCTAAACACCATAACTGGGGTTGTGGGATCCATGACAGAATTCTAATTGTGATTTCGTAAAATGAGTGAAATTTGTGGTTACAAACTGTAGTTTTAGTTTTCGTTATTCATGTATTCTGATGAGTGCATGCATTAGGATGAGCCTGTATCTGTCATTTGTTCGAGAGAAAAATGATAGTTAGGAAAAAGCTAAACTACTCTAACTAAATGGAGTCAAAGTTCTAATTCGAGAGAAAAGAATCTTAACACCATTGTAGGCGAGGGTAAATCGTGTAACACTCTAGGACCGAGAGGAGTTGAGTGAAGATTATCTGAGTAGACTGAGAAGTGTCAGATATAGTTAATTTGCATGTAATTTGCAGACGTAAGTTGCTTGAAACTCAATTACGGAAGAACATTAGACGCAACATTATGGGGAACACAATCCTAGTTTCGGTAATTATTGAAACAACTTCAAAACTGATATTTTGTTCATTGTTGAATTAGACTTTACTTTACAATTTTGGTTACTAAAGCGTTAACGCTAAACCCAATTTTACTTTCAGTAATAGTGTATTTAGGAAATAATAACGACATTTGAGTAAAGCGCGACAGTGAAATCATTTATGTAAAGGAATTCTCTATGGGATCGACCTCAACTCACATTAAGTTCTGTAAATTGACTTCGACCATTTATATCTCTTAATTGAGGTGTAAGTTTGGACGTATCAGACAACGCCTACCATATAAGGCCTCGAACGGGGCCATCTTAATACTAGAGTGGTAGTTGTTGTTCTATGCAAACTCCGCCAAGGGCAAAAACTGGTCCCACTAACCTCCAAAGTCCATGACAGAGGATCCTCAAGGACCTGAATAGTGTGCTCCGACTGGCCATCAGTCTGCAATCTGAAATGATAGAAACAGGCACACCATGAAGACGCACAACCTCCCGAATATAGATACGAGCCAATCTCTCGGCACTGAAGGAAGTATGAACGGGGAGGAAGTGTACTGACTTGGTCAATCAATCCACGATGACCCAAATGTTGTCAACACCCTTGGAAGTCCTAGGCAAACCCATAACGAAGTCCATGGTGATACGCTCCCACTTTCACTTCGGAATGCGTAATCTCTCAAACTCATCACCAGGCCTCAAATGCTCGGCCTTCACCTGCTAGCAACACATGCAACGGGACACATAGTCTGAGATATCTTTCCTCATACAGCTCCACTAGTAATACTGCCTCAAGTCACGATACATCTTAGCAGTGCATGAATGGATGGAATATCTAGAATCATGGGACTCGTTGTGGATCAACTTAATCAAACCCCCAACTCTTGGAACACACAATCGACCGACAATCCTCAACACCCCATCTGAATCTAAAGTAGTCGGCCCAGCATCGCCTGCCAATACTCTATCTCTGAGTGCCACCAAAGACTCATCCTCGAACTGTTGCCCATGGATCCGATCTAACAAAGATGATTGAACCAACACATGAGCTAACACTCGTCTGGAATCTGAAAGATCAAGTCAGATTATCTGGTTGGCTAAGGACTAGATGTCCAAAGCCAAAGGCCGCTCCGAAACAGAAAGGAAGTCTAGACTACCCATACTCACTGCCTTCCAGCCCAAGGCATCCGCTACTAAATTTGCCTTGCCCGAATGGTAGAGAATAGAGAGGTCATAGTCCTTCAAGAGCTTAATCCAACGGCGCTGCCTCGAATTAAGATCCATCTAGCTCATAATGTACTAAAGTCTTCAGTGGTCAGTGTAGATCTCACTACGCACTCCATATAGGTAGTGCCTCTAAATCTTAAGCACGAAAACTACCGCTGCCAACTCTAAGTCATGAGTGGGGTAGTTGCACTCGTGTAACTTAAGCTGCCTCGACGCATAAGCAATAACCCGGCCCTGCTACATCAAAACATAACCCAAACCAACGTCGTATACGTCACAATAAATTGTGAATACCTCGCCCTCAACTGGAAGAGTCAATATAAGAGCGGTGGTAAGCAACTCCTTGAGCCTCAGAAAGCTCCTCTCTCTATCCCAAGCTGGTGTTGCATCCCTGCCTTGACCTCTAGGTTAGCCTCTACCCCTAGTTGGGGCTCTATGCGCGGGCCTTGGTGCATCACCCTAGCTGCTCTTGAGCGCGTGCGAGCCATACTGTGAAAGAGTGAAATAAATGAGATTCCATAAAAGCAATTAGACATATGATGCACGAAAATGATACAAAATAGGGAATCTTCCTAATGACATCATGTAGCCTCCCGAAGATAAGTCACGGACGTCTCCATACCAATCCAAAGGACTCTACTAGACGTTAGCTCTGTACAAGTAAGACCGGTGAACCTGGGGCTCTGATACCAACTTGTCACGACCCGATTCCTCGAGTCATGATGACGCCTACTATAACCCACAAGTAGGCAAATCAATCCATATCCTATAACAACTAGTAATGGGATTGAGGGTAGAAAACTAAACCTAACAACACAATAATAATAACAACAGGAATCACAAATGGAAGGGCAGAAGCAAGACAAAACTATATACACACAAAAGATCCCTCCCAGAACCTGGAAGTCACAAGTACAGAGCTACTAACAAAATGAGTACAAGTCCCAAAAGTGGACTACATAAAGAAGACTGTCTCAAAAAGCAAAAGACAAGTCATTATATAAATTCAAAAGGAAACAGGCAAATCCAGGACGCTATGTGCTCACTATCGCCTCCTAATAGACTGCAACTGGCTCGATATCAACTATGGTAGATGGTGCTCGGACCTGCATCATGAAAATAGATGCAGAGTGTAGTATGAGTATCAAAACAATAGGTACCCAGTAGGCATCATAGGCCGACTAAGCAAGAAAAAGCAAAAGTAATATGGAATGCAAGAATCTAACATACTAACAGAAATAAGCAGGAGGGATTACCTAATAGGTATTCACACGAGCGTACTCACACACAAACAGAATGAAAGTAGCTAACTAAATCCGACTGGGCTCCCATAAATCCGATAGGTACGCTCATGCACAATATAAAAGTAAAACCCGAACAGACTCCCATAAGACCGACATGTGCAAAGAAGGGAGAATTGAATGAAGTAAGAGGATCCGATGAAGTTTCCAAGATTACCACAACTTTTCGAACTTGAACCGAACTAATCCATGTGACCGAAGCTTACCCAAAGCTAATAGGGACATAAGGACTTGAACTGAATGAACACGAAGGATCAAGGACTTGAACCAAGATTTGGAGTAACCGAGGACTTGAACAAAGGCTAAGGATAATCGTGGTCTTTGTTTAATTTAAAATAGAAAGAGAAAACGAGGTTTTAAGAGTCGACACTTAATTTTTAAAGTAAAATTAAGAAAACTATTATTTTTCAAAAGATTAAAATAGAAATCAATTGAAAATTCTTAAGGGGGTTCAGGGTTCATCTTAACATTTCAGGAAGGGTTTGAAAGCACCTGATATGTCCGCTAACATGCGGTTATCCGGTAATTAACTATTTGGCTATATTTTTTTAAAGAAAATACGCATATTTGAGTAAATAGAGAAAATAAACAACTTTTGAACTTACTTTTTCTTAGGGGAAAGGAAATAGGGATGTTATTAAAATAAAAATACTAAATGTTTTAAATTCAAATAAAATAAAATATACTTATTTGATTTTAACAGTTACGGTTAAATCATATTTTGAGGGATTGAATTAAGGAAAAACCCTTAGAATTAACTACCAAATAAACAATTAAACAAATACGAAGACGGATAAAATAAAGAGAGAGAGGGTGTTGGGCCCAAGTCTGGTTTTTTGTTCGCTTGGACCAGCCCTTGGTCCTAATTTTGTTTTGGGCCTTAGGCCTAGTTCTTCCACCTGTCCTAAGAACTGACAAGACAAATAATAATCAAATAATGATGGGCCTTTGGCCCAATTACAATACAACACAAGACTGAAATTTAAGAGGGCTGTTTGGGCCTATTTCTGATGTGTGTACAGTGTATCCAACCACCGTATATTGGCTGTATCACGCTGTATATTCTTGTATACCGGCGTCCAGAACCTGTAAATCAGTGTATACAAATGTATATAATCCATTTTTTGGAATCCTGTACACCTACATCTCCGTTTTCAACCTGTATTTCAACACTTTGACCCGTATATCAATGTATACTACTGTATACAACATGTATACAACCCGTTTTGGACGTTTTGGAGACTTATGATTCAATTCAGCATGTATTTTCTTCCAAAGACCTGCTCATCAGTATCTCTGTTGACAATGAGGTTGACTCGAGATGAAAACGAAATGCATTTGGGACTTTATGGCCCACCCGGAATATGAGGAAGAAAATGAAGTCCAAGAGGACTCGGATGGCATCAACTGACTTTCATTTTTCCTTGACAAATTGATAAGCAAGAGGAGCAAACAAACTATAGACGACTCAAAATATAAAACAATGACTACAACTAAGCATACTTACACAAAGTAAGAGAAACAAGAGGAAATTATCCATATGGCTAAACACAACCAGATTTCGTAATTAGCCACAAATAGTAAGCAGAGAACTAATAAAATAAGAAAACTTGATTCATTTTGCATTGCTAACTTTGATTGAAATGAACCTTTTATGTTGACCTCAGGAATAGCAAGACACGATATGACAAAGAATCATGAACCATAACATAAGGCAAAAAAAATAAAATAAAATCATGCAATGTACACTAGCGGAAGTAAAGAATAAAACAAAGACTTCTTTCATCTATCATACTGGGAGACAAAATCACCTATAGAAGGTGATCCCGAGCTTCAAAACTAAATCGCGACTTTATACTCAACAATACAAAATTACACAGTAAGATGGAAATCATCAGTAATGGATGTCGATTCCTCTATCAAACATGGTCATCAAAATTTCCAACAATGAACACCAAAACAACATCATTCGAATGACAAACGGTTACACTACTAATTTATAGTCGAAACTATCTGAAAATTCTAACATTTAAAGACTCACAATGACCGAGAAGCTCGAGAAGAACCATAAACATATAAAATCAACATTGGAACCCAAGTGAATATGAGACCATTTCAAGTAGAATTAAAACATAAAAAATGTTATTCCCAAAACGAAAAAAACCACATCGGAGTCAAGAAAATTAAACCCGAAGCATTTCAATAAATCACATATAGCACTTCATCATTCTCGATTCAAAATAAGTGAGGGAAGGGCGGAAGAGCGAAAGGGAACGAACCTCTTTTTGGGCAGCGAACTCTAGACAACACTGAGCTTAAGAACAACTTCTCCACCGACTTCAAACCTCAACATAATCTAGAGAATGATGAACGGATTAAGGGAATGGAGTCAAGATTCAAAGATAACTCCCTTTTTCTCCTGTTGTCTATATTCCCTTACTCCTTTTCAGAAACACAAGATATTCTCTATATATATTGTGAGCTTTGCTAAAAGAAATTCCACTTTTTTCCGACCCCCAACATTGAAGAAAATAGGTGCTTTTATAGACGAAAATGAGATATGAAAATGTGGGGAAATCTGTAAGGATTTTTGATGAATTTCAAATTTGAAATTCAAATTCCTTTTTGGAGATATGTTGAAAGATGTCCATTGTACTAATTTCCAACGAAATTGAAAGGAGAGTCGCCCGATCTTGAACAAGGATGAGTGAGGCATCAAGATGGCGACATGTAATGATTCTACAACGAGGTTGGTACGAATGGATAAGGAGAGAGGGGGAGGAAGATGTGCACTACTCGCGGTGGGCTGCTAGTTCGCGATTCGGGTCACTAGAATCACTGGAGTTTCTGAGTTTCTTCTGGTACGCATGAGTAATAACGCGTAAGGGTGGGATCGGTTTTTGGCATTGTATTTGTTGTTGTTTGTTGAAGTCTGGTGGGCTACTGGTAAGTTTAATTGAAAATAAGGAATGGGAAGTGGGTTTTGGCTGGATTGGGTCACTTCAAATGGCCCAAAATTGGTCTTTTAATGGATGGAAGAAATTGGTTAGATTTTGAATTGAGGATTTGGCCCATGGATTAAAATTCTAGCCAAATGAATTTAGAATGTAATCAAATTGAGTTTGATTAGCAAATTCGGCTAAAATTTAAATAAAATAAATTAACATTAATTAATTAACGAGCTTCTTAATTTTAACGAAAACAAAATAATTAACTTAACTATAAACTAAATAATTCAAAAATATAAACTATTGAATAATTAAACTAATTAACCAAATATTCAAATAAACAAAATCTTTTTGAGAAATGATTTTCGAATATTCATAAAATGTAATAAATATATACAAAATTATATATATATATATATATATATATATATACACACACATACACACACATTATTTTAAAATTCATAAAAATGACTTGAAAAATATTTTGAATTTCATAAAGTCAATTATTTCAAATAGTTTGAAATTTAGGAAGCTCGATAATTAATTTATATTGTGGAGGTCCAAAATTGGGTGTCAACAACTGTCCCTCGTTTGACTTGGATTGATGAAAGAAATTTGAGGCAAATTAAATTGACAAATCCAATTTTGACCGACTACATCTTCATCTTTTAAAAAGGAGCTTTTGGTTCGGACTTTAGGAATTATGGTTGAACCCCGGAAATGGGTTTCCTACATATCTCAGGCTATATGAGAATTCAGACCACTTGTAGTTTGATACGCTTGATTCGACGCACGATTTTGAAAGAATTCAAAAGTCATCCCGATACCGAATTATGAAGAAATCGGAATGCTCTGGGTTAAGATTTGAGAGAGAATGTTGGAATACAGCCGAGTTTTCAACATTGATCTCGCCTACATATCCTTATACTTAAGGAATCAGGTTGTTTGTAGTTTGACTCAGTCGGTTGAAAAGGAAATCTATTATGCTAAGATAACCTTTGGTTCTGGAAGAGTGACAAATAAGTTGAGTATGAAAAAGAGGCTTGCAACCTCTTAGCCATGAATGTGATGCACTTCACACCCATAAGTAAGAACTTACACGGACATAATTTCTAAAGCTCTTGGTGTATTGTCACTCAGAATAGAAAATTACTCCTGGTGAAAATCAAAATTTTCCGGATGCGAAACTGAAATTGATAAACCTAAAGAAAAACCCACTTACCTTCTAATAAGAGTGTGGTTTGATTGTGGTGGAAGTCGCTCATCAGCTCGCGTCCTAAGAGTTTGATACTCTTCTTCGGACTATGTCCCAGTTTGCTGCTAAGAAAAAGTTCCACGTTGTGCTGCATACTTTTTGATGTCATCCGCACATGTGGTTTGTTTTGAGAATTCATCCTTTCGGATGCTCTCGACAAAGACTGAGATAAAACTCATTAGCATAAAATGTAATTCAAATGGGGAGATAGCATCTTTTACTATGTTGACACTTGATTGATTTCCTTGAACATTTGACGTAAAGCAAATGAAGCTTGTATCTTATATTTGCAATATAATTCTTTGATATACTCTTCCTTTGATATCAAAGTAAATAAAATAGACTAGTGTATTATGTTGAGGGCTCTCTTGATCACGTTCTTGCAAATGAAAATAATGATGATGATTCTACATTGGTAAGATGACGATAATCCATTAGTAGGATGATGTTGATCCATTGGTAGGATAATGTTGCTACATGACAGGATGATGATGATACTCCATTAATAGGATGATGATGTTGATGCTCCATCGATAGGATGATGATGTTGATGCTCCATTGATAGGGTAATGATTCTTCATTGATAGGATGGCGATAATGATAGGATGATGATGCTACTCCATCGATAGAATGATGATGATGCTCCATCGATGGGATGATGATGTTGATGTTGAAGATTCTTATGTAGGATAATGTTGATTAATTGGTAGAATATGTTGATGATCCATTGATAGGATAATGTTGATCCATTGGTAGGACAAAGATAATGAAGATCTTTCGGTGGGATGACGACGAAGAAGATGATGCTGATCCATTGGTAGAATAATGATGATGAACCATTAGTAGGATAATGTTGATGAACATCCATTGGTAGGAAGATGATAATAAAGATTCGTCAGTGGAATAATGCTGATAAAGATCCGTTGGTAGGACGATGATGATCCATTGATAGGATAGAGATGATGATTCATGGATATGATAATGTTGATCCATTGGTAGGATAGTGATAATAAAGTTCTATCGATAATATGATACTAACATAGATCCGTCGGTAGGATGATGATGATCTATTGGTAGGATGATGTTGATCCATTGATAGGATGATGTTAATGATCCATTGGTAGGATAATGTTGATGATCCATTGGTAGGATAATGCTGATCCATTGGTAGGATAATGATAATGATTCATTGATATGATAATGCTGATCCATTGGTAGGATAATGATAATGATTCATTGATAGGATAATGATGATCCATTGGTAGGATAATGATAATGAAAATCTATCGGTAGGATAACGCTAATCCATTGGTAGGATAATGATAATGAAGATCCTTTGGTAGGATGGTGTTGATGAAAATAAAGATCCGTCGATAGGATGAGGATATTCCATTGATAAAATGACGATGATGTCCCTCTGGGTGATGGTATTATCTCATTGATAATACTCTAGGAATGTCCATCCGGGTGGTAAAGATGATGCCCCTCAGGGTGGTTCACATTACCGCGTCTGATATCAACGAGACTCGTGAATATTCTTCAAATGTTCTTGAAGCTGAAAAGTGTAATCTCGTGTCATCGAAGATGCTTATATATGTTGAGAGTGATGCTTTCACTTGTTCCCATTTTGAACACTTTGTTTTTGTTGTGACTCGTGTTTTGCTGGGAATTTAAACGAGGTGTTGTTGCTCGTATTCTGAACTCTTTCTTTTTCTTCTGAAAAACTTCAAAGACTTTCCTGCATCCATAGAAAAGTTGTCAATTTTTGTGGGGCTCCTCTCCTTTTTGACTTATCCATATTCATTGAATGGATAAATATTATGAACTTGAGGCAATCTTATAGACCTGCATCCACAGAAAAATTGTTAGTTTTTAAAACAAACTGATCTGTGTTGACTTCTTCAATCGTTTGCTCCTTGTCTTGCTATTTCAGTTGATCGCTCTGATCTCTTGCTTCTCGATAGACAAGACAAAATATTTTATGCAAAAATATTTGAAATACATAGATAAAATCTTTAAGAAAAAGGTTTTCAAGAAGTTGTAATTGAAAAAGGTCATTTCCAAGTGTCATGTCATATCAAGCTTAAATGAACGTCCTTGGTTCAAAACTTTGTATGTCTGATAGCTTGTTCTGGAGAATTTAAAAATCCTTAAAGCTTGGGAACTTTCTGATATGGTTCCCCCAAAATTTACTATAATCGGGATGTTTTGTAGTTTACTCTGAAATCCAACGATACAGGAGATTGTTGAAGTTGACTATGAACTTTAACGATGCCAGAGATCATTTGAAGTTAGTTTTAAACTTCTAATCATGCTCGAAATATTCAAAATTAACAACACACTTCTAGTGATGCTTGAAGAAATTTTTGAGGCCATCCTAAAAATTTCTGTCCCAGTTAAATGTCTTGGAATATCTCGAACTGTTGATATATGAATTGTAGAATTTTTGAGACCCTCTCAAAAATTATGTCCCAGTTGCAACTCTCAATGTATCTTTAGTCTCGACTGGAGAGATCCTCTTCTTGAGAATTTTTGAGTCCCTCTCAAAAAATTTGTCCCAGTTTCTATTGTAAAGGAAAATAGAAATCTTATGGGAGATATGACCGAGCCGTTGTGGCACCTACGTATCCTGCTGAGGCAGGAATCAGGTCAAACGTAGTTCCCCTCTCGAGGATCTACAGAAATAGGAAAAAATTACAAAAAGAAACCGACCGAGGCCGACATAGGCCGCCTACGTATCTCATTCTTGAGAATTCAGGTCGAACGTAGTTCAAGTACAGGAGGCGGAAATATTAAAAAAGGATTAATAGGTGACCGTTGCCGACATAAGCCGCCTAAGTATCTTATTCTTGAGAATTCAGGTAAGACGTAGTTCATTACAAAGGGATAAATTCTAAGCATAAATGATTACAAACAAATAAAGGCGGCTACAAGGAAAAGATAGAAATCAAGTCTTCAAACATGTTATCTTTTGACAATATTTAAGTAGATCGATAACTTGTGAGATTCAATGTTCATTCTCAACCTTGTGATGTCATCAAACAAATATATCGATGTGTTCTCCAAGCAAATTAATGAATTCTCTTTCCTGCGATTTTGTCAGATAGGCACCAATTTTGATTTTTTTGATGCGTTCATCATTTTCCTGATTCACTATTCTGATCTCTTTTGAATTCGGCTTATCTTGACTTTCGAACTGTCTAAACTCCTCAGCCAGGTGTTTAGGTACCATGATCTTCTCATTGTAGTCCTCAAATTCGTCTGCATCTACCCCATTTTGTTCATTCATCTTGTGACATGACATGATATTGACAGATTTGAAAATATTTTCACTAAAATCATAGACATATGCTATTAGATAAATATAAAGCAAGTAAAGCAAATTTTCGCAATAAGGGAGGTTTTCGTTTGAAATAAGAAAATAAGAACTTCTGCCATGATGATAAATCATTTTGCCTTTATTAAAAATATTAGGTGGGAGATTAAAACATAGTGAGGCAGAAATAGAGTAAAGGATGGGTCTCGAGCCTCATTCGAAACATCACCAATTTTTAGAAATAACATATAAAATTGTCTATGTCTACCAAGACGAGCGAGAAATCAAGAGCAAAGTGGATGTCCAGTTAGGCATTTGCTCCTTTGGCTCGATGTCTAGTATGATTGGTGTCTCAATCATCTCTTCAAGTACAATATCATCTTCTTTGATCAAATTTTTGATTCCTTCCCCTATACCAATTTGCATTGGAAAAGACTGATATAAGTGAGACAACGATTTTGGAAAAGTTTGATCGATCTTCTGCTTGTTCTGATCCTCCTTCTGCACTAAAGCAAAAGTTGGATAAGGTGCCATGATCACAAATTTAGATTTCTCTCTTTTGGTTGCAGAGACTACAGCTTTCTCAAGCTTTTCAAGGTTGGCTGAGATTATAACTTTCTCCACATTCAAATCTTCTTCGACTTCAACCATATTAATAGTCACCCCTCCATGATTCGGCATGGGGTTACTATTGACATTAGGAGTGGCAATCTGAAGAGTGATGACCTTTTGATCTATCAAGTCTTGAATTTTATGCTTCAAGTTGATACAATCCTCAATAATATGCCCAACACCTCTTGAATGGTAAGCACAGTGAAGATCGGGTCAATAAAGCTTGGAGTTGACATTGATATTTTTTGGATCAATTGTCTGTACCAGGCCAGCTGATTTCAATCTTTCAAAAAGTTGTGTTCAGCTCTCAAACAAAGGAGTAAAGACTCTAGAAGGTTTTTTCTCATGAGGAGGATTTTAAATATTTCCTGGATGTGAAGGTACTTGACGGTAGTTTGGAGGATTTTGGTGAGTTGGTACTTACATTTGGAAATTTGGGTATTGTGGAGCTTGGTAGCTAGAGGGGTAGTTTGGTAGTGCAGGGGTGGAGTTTGATAACTTGATTGGATATTTGAACAATTAACTGATGGAGCTTGGTAATATGGATGTATATTTTGGTAATATAGAGATGGAGTCTGGTAAACAAGAGATGTAATTTGGTAACTCGCTGGTGGAGTTTTGTAATTAGGAGGTAAAATTTGGTAACTCGGTGATGGTGTTTGATAACCTGATTAGGTATAACAAGATGGATATGAATTTTGTGGATCTCGAGGATAACCTATGTAAGGTGAGGATTTTCTGAAGTGTCCTTTTCTATCAGATGCGCAGGAAATAGAAGACACATCATCTCTCTTCTTTTTCAACAATCCTGAAGATTCGATTGGGCCGGCAATGCGAGAAATCTTTTCGGTTTTAATCCCATCTTCGATAGCCTCACCTACCTTGACTATCTCCGCAAATTTTGCTCCAATGAGCAACATTATCCTGTTATAATACTCTGGATCTTGAATGCGTACGAACACTTCAACGATCTCCTTCTCCGACATAGAGGGTTGAACCCAGGAAGCCTCTTCCTCCACCTATATGCATATTCACGATAGCTTTCAGTGGATTTCTGCTTAATTCTCTTCAAAGAATAGCGATTAGGAACGATCTCCACATTGTAGGTGAACCGTTCGACGAAATCCTTAGTTAGTGCATTCCAGCTAGACCATTGCTTTATCTCATGAGAGGTAAACCATTCCAGCACTTCTCCACTTAAACTTCAGCTAAAGAGCCGCATTAATAAGGCTTCATTCCTGCCAACTCCTATGAGTTGGTCACAATAAGCTCTCAGATGAGCCAACGGATTTCCGATTCCTCCAAAAGTGTCGAACTTCGGCACTTTAAAACCTTCCGGGAGATCCAGATTTGGATAGATGCACAAATACTCATAACTCAATCCATCGACTTCAGGAATACAGTGCAGCTCCTTCATGGCTTTCTTGATCTCTTCTTTTATATTCATTTTGGCTTCCTCTTCCTTTGACCTCCACTCTCTCTCTTGTTCCTCATAGCGATCAAGCTCAGAACAGTTGGCATAAGGTTCATTTGGAATTGGAATTTGGAAAGTGGTTTTTTGAGGTAGGGGTGGAGCAATGGAGGGACTCTGGGCATTTTGAGGAGCTTGGTATAACTGGGGAACGCTTGAGGGTTGGTATTTCGAGGAGGAGGCGATGCTTGATATGAGGTGGTGGCGTGATGGGGATTAGGGGTAGTTAAGTCGATTGTGGAAGAATTCTGAATAGGGTTGGAGGGTGGGTTAATGAGATGTTCTGCGCTTGAATTGAGAGGAGGAAAGTAGAGTGAAGGTCTTCCATCACCTGGAATGTTGGAGGTGATACCCAGATTTGGCAAATCTTGCTTTTTCTGGACCTCAACCCTCAATTCAGCAATCTATTGCATCAGTTGCGTGATCAACTCATTTTTTTCAGCGGTAGAGGGCTGGACTATAGCAACTTCGGTCAGGCCAATCTCTTCACTGTTGTCAACCATTGTGGCTTTTCCTTTTAGTAGACTTCGGTTAGGGAAGGAATCTTTAGGAGCTTTGGATCTTGTAAAGTAAAGGTGTTCGGCCAACTTATCAACACAGATCAGTTCTAAATACCTGACAAATGAAAAATAGCTCAAAAGGTAAGCGTGTTAGTGTCTGAAGGTGATAAATAGTACAGAATATCACACATAGGTGTAAACACACAAGAGTTGCTTCATTCAGAGATAAATTGGCCCACATATATAGAGAAATGACTAAATAGACAGAAAGTTGTCTATTTGATTTTGAACTTAGTGAATTAGAAATGTCGAATGGAGTCGACACAAAGTCCATTGTGTCTTTCATTATCGTACTTCTGATTTTGATTGGAAACTCTAATTCTTTGTAAGAATTTTTCAAAAATGGGGACCGAGCCTTGAAAGGCTGCCTTCGTATCTCACGAAGGAGAATTCAGGTCCTGCGTAGTTCGACCTTCCTTTTTGAGTTGAGACGAAAAAAAATTAACCCTTTTTTTGATATGAGAGAGTTAGGATTTGAAAGTGGAGTTCGAATTTTGTTGAAAAAACTCGAAAAGTATTTGGATACACTTTTGGTAGTGACTTGATATTTGTGGTCAGGGGTTTCTAGAAAATTTCCAAAAGAGTAGGCTAGAACATCTCCAAATAAAGCAACATAATCATAGAAGCAGTTACAACACATAAACAATTATTGCGCGTTCTAAACAGATATGTGACCCTTTTGTGCCAAGGGTAACAATTTGAAGGATGTATACGTTATTTGAAATATTCTATTGTCCCGAAACCAAATTTATACAAGCCTTATGAATAAAAATAAATGGGATACATAATAGGGAAAAAAAGATATAAATAATCAGTCCCACGCAGGGGTACAATCCTAAATTATGCTTCCATTGAAAGGTCATTGTTTCTTGATTTCTTGTCATTTCCGGGTGTCCATCACTTTTGGATAGTTACTTGTGAAAATCTTCCTTCGACTGGGATAAACTATTAAAATCTACTCTCAACCCCAATGGACAATGATTTTTCAAAAACGTATACATCCTTCAAATTTAAACACATAAGTATGATCGTCCGTTTAGGCCAGGGGCCATTTTGGACTCAAGGTGGTCACTCTAATGGGCCCAACACGCCGTGGGTGTTGGGTCATCTTAGTTCAATGCGCTAAAAGGGATTTGGTTTCGCTCTACGCTAGTTGACTAAGAGTTGGTTTAAAGACAAGACCTGGTTACCCGAGTTGGAAAAACTACAGGGAGAAGTATAATAAATGACGTTGGATGACCACAAACCAACTATTCATTTATCACTTCAAAAGAATTCAAAGGTTTTTTTCTGAAGGACAGTCGTGGAAAGCCACGCAACCACCTTTTTTTTCTAATGCAAACTATTTGCCGTTTGGCGGAATCAATGCAATGAAATGCCACAATTTATAATTTACAAAAATTGAAACAATTAAGCAGTTTAAACAAATAGCCAAATAAGTTAATTTTAAGGTTGAAACCCATTCAAATCTCCAGCAGAATCACCATTTTGTTTTATTTAAAATAGAAAGAGAAAACGAGGTTTTAAGAGTCGCCACTTAATTTTTAAAGTAAAATTAAGAAAACTATTATTTTTCAAAAGATTAAAACAGAAATCAATTGAAAATGTTTAAAGGGGTTCGGGGTTCGGGGTTCGGGGTTCATCTTAACATTTTAGGAAGGGTTTGAAAGCACCTCAAATGCCCGCTAAGGAAAAACCCTTAGAATTAACTAGCAAATAAACAATTAAACAAATATGAATACGAATAAAATAAAGAGAGAGAGGGTGTTGGGCCCAAGTCTGGTTTTTTGTTCGCTTGGACCAGCCCTTGGTCCTAATTTTGTTTTGGGCCTTAGGCCTAGTTCTTCCACCTGTCCTAAGAACTGACAAGACAAATAATAATCAAATAATGATGGGCCTTTGGCCCAATTACAATACAACACAAGACTGAAATTTAAGAGGGCTGTTTGGGCCTATTTCTGATGTGTGTACAGTGTATCCAACCACCGTATATTGGCTGTATCACGCTGTATATTCTTGTATATCGGCGTCCAGAACCTGTAAATCAGTGTATACAAATGTATATAATCCATTTTTTGGAATCCTGTACACCTACATCTCCGTTTTCAACCTGTATTTCAACACTTTGACCCGTATATCAATGTATACTACTGTATACAACATGTATACAACCCGTTTTGGACGTTTTGGAGACTTATGATTCAATTCAGCATGCATTTGCTTCCAAAGACCTGCTCATCAGTATCTCTGTTGACAATGAGGTTGACTCGAGATGAAAACGAAATGCATTTGGGACTTTATGGCCCACCCGGAATATGAGGAAGAAAATGAAGTCCAAGAGGACTCGGATGGCATCACATGCAAGAAAATGATGAGAATTAGTAGCCAATAGTAATATCTCAAAACCGTAGCACTAAATGACAAAGTTGATCAGTCGATTGCAACTTAACTAAGCAGCGAATAGCTAACAGTAACCAAAGCCAAGCAAAATGCAAATAAATGACCAGTAGACTAAAAGCAAGCCATGATAATCAGATTCCTCATCAGCTTAGACTAATGCTTCCAACTGACTTTCATTTTTCCTTGACAAATTGATAAGCAAGAGGAGCAAACAAACTATAGACGACTCAAAATATAAAACAATGACTACAACTAAGCATACTTACACAAAGTAAGAGAAACAAGAGGAAATTTATCCATATGGCTAAACACAACCAAATTTCGTAATTAGCCATAAATAGTAAGCAGGGAACTAATAAATAAGAAAGTTGATTCATTTTGCATTGCTAACTCTAAATGAAATGAACCTTTTAGGTTGACCACAAGAATAGCAAGACACGATAAGACAAAGAAACATGAACCATAACATAAGGCAAATAAACAAAAATTAAATCATGCCATGTACACTAGCAGAAGTAAAGAATAAAACAAAGACTTCTTTCATCTATCAGATTGAGAGACAAAATCACCTATAGAAGGTGATCCCGAGCTTCAAAACTAAATCGCGACTTTACACTCAACAATAAGAAATTACATAGTGAGATGGAAAGCATCAGTAATGGATGTCGATTCCTCTATCAAACATGGTCATCAAAATTTCCAACAACGAACACTAAAACAACAACATTTGAATGATAAAACCGGTTACGCTATTGATTTACAATTGAAAATAGGTCGAAACTATCTGAAAATTCTAACATTTAAAGACTCACAATGATCGAGAAGCTCAAGAAGAACCATAAACTTATAAAATCAACATTGGAACCCAAATGAATATGAGACCATTTCAAGTAGAATTAAAACAAAAAAAATGCTATTCCCAAAACGAAAGAAACCACATCGGAGTCAACAAAATTAAACCCGAAGCATTTCAACATATCACATATAGCACTTCATCATTCTCGATTCAAAATAAATGAGGAAGGGCGGAAGAGCGAAAGAGAACGAACCTCTTTTGGGGCAGCGAACTCTAGACAACAGTGAGCTTAAGAACTACTTCACCACCACCTTCAAACCTCAATGGAATCGAGAGAATGATGAACGGATTAAGGAAATGGAGTCAAGATTCAAAGATAACTTCTTTTTTCTCATGTTGTGTATATTCCCTTACTCATTTTTGAAAACACAAGATATTCTCTATATATATATTGTGAGCTTTGCTAAAAAATATCCACTTTTTTCCGACCCCCAACATTGAGAATTCCATCCACCCAGTAGATAGGTTCACGAGCATTATCACGGACCGTGGTTCACTCCACTGGCCGTGCAACCGTCCGTGAATAATACTTGGTCAACCCACTGTTGCACACTGATTCTGTAATAAATCCACGAGGGGTTTTATGGACCGTGGTACCTACCACGGCCCGTGTGATCTCCCGTACAATTACCTTTCATTTTATAAAGTTTACTTTTGTACTTTTATGTTTGTTTCATCTTTTGATTCCGTGGCCCTTCCCAATGATAGATTGGGTGACGACATTCTTAAGGCAAAGAGTTGATATGTTCAAACCTACACCTCAATTAAGAGATATAAACGGTCGAAGTCAATTTACAGAACTCAACGTGAGTTGAGGTCGATCCCACAGAGAATTTTTTACAGAAATGATTTCACTGTGGCATTTTACTCTAATGTTGTTATTATTTCCTAAATAAGTAATTGCAGAAAGTAAAATTGGGTTTAACGATAACGCTTTAGTAACCAAAGTTGCAAACTAAAGTCTAATTCAACGATTAACAAGATATCAATTTTGGAATTGTTTCAATAATTAACTGAAACTAGGATTGTGTTCCCCATAACGTTGCATCTAACGTTCTTTCGTAATTGAGTTTTAGGAAACTTACGTCTACAAATTACATGCGAGTTAACTATGTGACACTTCTCAGTCTACTCAGACAATTTTCACTCAAGTTCTCTCGGTCGTAGAGTGTTACATGATTTACCCTCGCCTACAATGGTGTTAAGATTCTTTTCTCTCGAACTCAAACTTTGACTCCATTTAGTTATATTAGTTTAGCTTTTTCCTAACTATCATTTTTCTCTCGAACGAATGACAGATACAGGTTCATCCTAATGCATCCACTCATCAGGATACATGAATAACGAAAACTAAACTACAGTTTGTAACTACAAATTGCCTTTCACTCGTTTTACGAAATCACAATTAGAATTCCGTCATGGATCCCACAACCCCAGTTGTGGTGTTTAGGTACTCATAATTTCATGTAAATGTTCAGAAATATAGAATGAAAACATGTTATAAAGTACTTACGAGAATAAGCAATCAACAACCACTTTGATATTTCAAGGATCCGAAATCAAAATCAAACTTAATTCCAAATCCAAAATCGAAACCAAAAGCTATGAATATTGGAAACTTGTTCATCGTTCCATGAAAGATAAGATAAAACATAAAAAAATGACCTAATTAATTTAAATAAGTGTTTTAAAAAGAGTCCTACTCGAAGCAGAACTGAACTGTCGGGCCCTTTCATGACCACTTCCACGACCCGTCAAGGGATTCACGGTCCGTGAAACTCTTCGTGGTCTTCCCTTGGAACTCCCCAAAAGTGGGTCTTCAACACTTAACACTGGAAAATTCTTCATGATCACCACGATGGATCGTAATGAGGACCACGGTCCATGATGCCTTCTGTGTTCTTCACTTGGTCGAAACTGCATTTCAAATTCTCACCACTTAAACACTGGATCCACTTCATGATCAACACTATGGATCGTGATGACGACCACGGCCCGTATAGGTTCCCCTGGTCTTAACTTGGCCATGATCAATTTGCAACTTTTCTTTGCGCTTTCATTGGTTCATTACCACGACATGCACCACTGGCCGTTGTGAGGATCACGACTCGTGAAGTCATCCGTGGTATTAACTTGGTAACTTCTCTCTTCAACTTTAAAAATCTCCTTCACTGTCTCAACACCATTACATGTACCACGGGCCGTTGTGAGGATCACGGCTCGTGAAGTCGTCCGTGGTCTTCACTTTCAATTTCACTGAATTTTCATCTTTTGTATCTTCTTTCACTTCTATTTGTTTCACCTGTACAAACACTGCCAAGCACATTATATCTACATAAATACACTTGATTCATGTATTAATCCTTAGTTTTCAAGCATCAAATGTGCCAAGATTTCGCGGCACATCAACACCCTCAACTTAGAACTATTACTTGTCCTCAAGTGATGAGAAACTCAATACATTCAACCCTCAAATTATTCAAAAACTTTTGAAACTATGCAACAACCATCTCAAACACAATTTGTATCCAAAACCATGAATCTAACATGCAAGAATCAATCTATGACATCTCATTACTTACAGTCAATCATGCTTATGCCCTGTGAATTATTAGCTAACACAATCTACTCTCAAATGCAATCACTGTGTCCTCCCACCAAAGAAGTCCCTCACTCATGATAATTGGGACTAAGTACTATGCTCACACTCTCAAAGAACCTCTAACACTAGCAACAAACTACCATTGGCTTGCCCTTGCTTTCTATGCTCCACATTTCAAACACCCAGAATAGGATCACTGTAGGACTTTATTGGCTTGTAACGTGGTCTCAGGCTAGGGAATGGATATTTGGGTTTGTGAGTGACTAGTCTCTTGGTTTTCCAAAGTTTCATTTGCACACAACTCTTTTCTGAGAGATTCCCTATTTTACTTCATTTCAGCCCATCTCAACAACTATTATTTTCCTTTTCTTTTTCTTTTTCTTTTCTTTTCTTCACACTTTTTTTTATATGCAATTTTTATATGCACTCAGCTCACTGGTTGAACCTTCTTTCGCACTTCTTCTTTCTGCTCGGATTGCAATCACCCTCAACTTAGGCCTTTGTCCTGAGTTGTGACATCGTATCTTTGGAAACCAAAGGATATAATATTCACTGGGTAAGAACAAAAATTGAATTTTACTCTCAAATCGGGTTCAAGTGGTAAGCTTTTTATTTGGTAGTTCTATTTTTGGCTTTTTATTGGCTTATAAAAATGGCCTACTATCCTTTCCTATCCGGTTATTATCAGACTTATGCAAGACTACTTGGGCAAGTTCTAGTTTCTGCTCCTAGTGTTAGACTTCAAAAAATACCCACACACACCATGACACAGGACTACACTATCCAGTTTCTTGGTTTACCAATTTATTGAGCAGGCTAGCAATGCTCAACATGTAAATATCTAAGATATCATCTAAAGATCTTAACAGTCAAACTTCAGATCAAGGTAATCATTACACATAGAATAGTAGCTGCACAGCTCAACATGCAAACACACACAGAAGACCCGTTTTCACAGTAACATAAAATCAACCTCCATTCATTCTAACAACTTAGAATGGAAGGTTTCTCACCACCCCTCCCCCAAAAAAGGACTTTTCCCTCAAAGTCAATAAATAAAATAATAAAGGGCTATGAGAAGGGGTCATACCTACGATGCTCTAGGTGCCGGTAGTTGTCTCAGCATCGGCACCCTTATCACCGGGTGCACTCTCAGAACTCAGCACATGATCAAGTTGCCTACCACTCATTGGGGCAGGTGCTCCGCTACCAGAAGCTCCAGCTAACATTGCATCTCTCCGTTGTTGCTCAACGAATTCTTTTTCTAGAGCTTCCCTCCTTGTTGCCCTGCAAGATTTTTTGTGTTGCTGTCTTTCCTCTTTAGACAGGTCAACAAGCAGCTCCTCATCAGATTCTCCAGCTTTGTGTTTCCTCTTTCCCAACTTCCTCTTGGGTAGTTCACCCCAAATATCATCAATTGATTGAGTAGAGGGTGCCTGATTTAGCATTTGCATTAACGGATCTAGCATAATCGGAGTGGGTACTTGTACTGGCTTTTCAGTGAGTTTAGCAACCTGAGTTCTCAACTCGGCCAACTATGATTTGAACTCTTCAGTATCTACTGAACATGCGGCCTGACATCAATCTTGAACAAGGTTCTCCAAACCATCCATTTTGTCTTTTAAGACAGTCAGCTCCTTCCACATCTCATCTTTGATCTCTTTTTTCGCAGCTAACACATTTGTCTCTAATTGAGGTATCCAGATTACAATTTGGTCTACCAATGTCCTGGTTTGACACTGATCTGCAACCAATTTCTCAAGAAAGGGCATAGGAATAGTGACAAAGGTACCTGAAGTATGGGAGGCTGAAGCTGGAGGTGGTGGTGCCTCTGTGAAAGGCTATGATGACTCTCCTTGTTCTGGACCTCTATCTGCATGTGGGATGTCAATTGGTATGTGAGGGACAACAACCAAGGTACCGACAACTGCAGATTTTGCACCAAAGAGATGGTTCGCGATATATTTGATCTTAGAAACTTGGGTGAGTCTGAATGCTTCACCTTATTTGTTAACCAGCCTGTTCGGAGGAATGTTCGCTTGTCTACATAATTTCCCTATCAGACAGGGAAATGGAAGTCCGGCTCTCTCATTTAGTGCCCTGTCTCTCATCTCGATCGCTATAATTTGCCCAACATTTACCAGGTAATCAACCATAGGATACGCTACCAACGAAACCAGGGAAGGGGACAAAGTGTTATCATTAGCTGTCGGTCGTAATTGCGCCCGAACGACAGCCTACCAAACCTTTGCTGAAAAAGATAATGAAGCTTTAGTAATGAGTGTTGGAGTTGTTGTGACCCAACCTACATTCTCCCCATCTACATCGATTTGCTTTGCAATCCATTGCAAAACCCTCTCTCGATAATTTGATCCTCCATCGTAGTATCACTGGTGACCTCATGATGTTTGCCTTCAAAAAGGCCAACTGAAGCTAATGCAGTGTATTCTGGGCCATGCAACATCCTGTAAATAGTGGCCTCAGAGATGTCTATCGGTTTACCCCGAACTATGATTGAGTTGAGTGGACCCAGGTAATGGCAATGTCTCTTTGTCCACGTTTCATAGTGTTTATTTCTGCAGCAAAGTTAATTAGTGTAGCTGCATAAGATGAATAAAACTCTCTGGCCAGATGGCTGGAGTATTTTCCAGGTGCATTGTCCATCCAGTCGAATTGATGGAACTGAAATGTCCGATAAATATCGGGCAACACCTTGATATCAGCTACCACCACTCTAGTCTCAAGCATGATAGCGCACTTCTTGAAAGTGTCATTCTTGGTCACAATACCCTTGTTGAAGAATTCTTCAAACCGGTTCACAGTTCACATGGAGCGGTAACAGGCAATCAGTTATGGTCTCGCTGTAGGATCAGTTTCATGAATGTTCACATACATCACCATGGTATCATTATCAGTGATTTCTACATCCTTCTTTATAATAATTGCCTCCTCTTGTAATCTAGTTTTAGCTTCTGTATTTTCCGCATGTGGAGAGGTGTTTGCATCTTCCTGAGAGTCGCTTTTAGACTCTGCAATGCCCCCCGAATTACCAGCATACTGGCTACTTAAACCAACATTAGATTCACTACCCGATTCTTTACTGCTACTGAAATGACTACCACCCTCTTCAGACTGGGGAGGAGTGTCCTGGAGAATTGCTCTATTTGTTTGTGCTCTAGTAGCCCGAGGTGAGTGATCTTTAGGTGTGACATTTATTTGCACCTCAAAACTACTAGCCTCGGAGTCGTCATGACCTTTTGATTGAGAAGCAGTGGGGAGGCGGGAGGTTTGGTTGCGTTCTTTCTTTTGGGAGGCATAGTACCTCAGAAACACAATACTAATTAGTACAAAACTTAATAACATGACACACTATCGGGTACTCAGACTTCCCCTGTCTAATTACCTCGTGACGCCTTGCCTTAAGAATGCCGTCACCCAATCTATCATTGGGAAAGGCCACAGAATAAAAAATGACACAAATAAAAGTACATAAAAATAAAATTCTTACAACCCAAGTAAACTCTACAGGAGCTGTTACGGGCCGTGGTAGGTACCATGGTCTGTTAAACCCCTCGTGGAGTTAATACAAACTCAATGTGCAGCACGAGGTTGACCACGTAATGTTCAGGGATGGTTACACGGCCCGTGGATTGAACCACGGTCTGTGAAACGGGTCGTGAGCTTACTTGATATTGGAAGGAATTCAAGTGTGGTCCACGATTGGTTTCACGCCTCGTGGTAGCTTCCATGGTCCGTAAAACCTATCGTGGTCTTACACTTGGCTAGTTCTTTAGTCATCTTCTTCCCCACATAATCTATATTACAACTTTACAACACCAAACTCCCATTTTTACACAGGATCACACCCACACATATCCACCCATAACCAATTTTCTAAATACATTCAACTAACACATCAGATCACAACCAATTTAGACAAACACGGTTAGCACACAATTACGACATAATATGACCATACCCACATACAAGAAAAATAAACAATACCCAATTCAACTTAACCCACAACAAATCAGTACCAATCAAGGTAACTCGACACATAATCATGCTAATTTTGACTAAATCTAAGCAACTCTAACTTGTTTTAGATAAGATCAAAGTTATAACAAGGTAAAAAGAAAGCTTACTTGGACTTAGAAGAAAATATAGCTCAAGAAGAAGACTAGAGTGGTTTTGGCTTGAAGTTCTTGACAACGTAGATTTAGGGCTTTGATTCTTGGATGAACTACGGATTAATGGATGATAGGAACCATTTTTAACTCTTGAAGAACCGTTATAGGAATAAGAAAAGAGAGAAAAATCTGACTTTTGGTGCTTAGGAAACACATATACGTTTAATTTCAACTTTGGTCCAAGCATGGGTCGGTTCGGTTCACTGATACTACTGGGTTGTGAACGACGGACTGTGAAGTTTCCCGTGAAAGGCAGCACAGTCCATGATAATATCCGTGAACCTGACTTTGAACTAAAGTTCTCACCTGAGGTTCACGAGAGGCAACACGGTCCGTACAAACTACGACGGACCGTGAGCCATTTCGTGAACCTTTTTATGGCAAATTCTAGTAGCCTCAATATCTTGTAGGTTGTTGTGACGGACCATGAAGTTGCCTATAAAGGCCACCATGGTCCGTGGGACTGCCCGTGAAGAGTAGTCTGCACCGAGTTTTGCAATTTTTTTACCCATTCTCTCCTGCACACATCAACACCCAATGACTCTATAAGAACAAAGAAAAATAAAGAAAAAGGAAAATACCTCCTACAATTACATCATGGGTTGCCTCCCAAGAAGTGCACAATATATCTCGGCACGACATAGTTTACTTGATTACTTAGATTTCATCAAGTTTGCATTATTCCACAATTTTCACTTCCTCTAGAACACCCAAATATGCCTTGATTCGCTGGCCATTGGCTTTGAACATCTCGCCTTTATCATTTTCCAGCTCAATAGCACCCGACTAAAACACCTGCGTTACCTTAAAAGGTCAAGACCATTTAGATCTCAACTTTCCTGGAAACAGATGAAGTTTGGAGTTGAAAAGTAACACCAAGTCACCAGGATTGAAGCTTATTTTCTTAATATGCTTGTCATGATAAAGCTTCATCCTCTACTTACACAGTGCGGACCTCTCATAGGCCCTCAGATGAAATTTATCCATCTCATTGATCTGATCCAACCTCAGGTTTGCAGTTTCGCTCAAACTAAGTGTAACGACCCGGAATATGATAGGTTAAACTAGAGCCTAAATGTGGAGGTTAACGCCAAGAGTTAAGGGCAAGGGCTAAGGGTTTTGGGTGTAAGACATGATTTTGGGAACCTAGGCTACCTAAAACTAGTTCTAGCTACTGCCTCCTTAGACCACGAGGGTCTTCATGACCCGTGGTGGCCACCACGAGCCATGGTGCCACCCATGGTGGAAAGGCATTATGCCCAAGTTTGGTGCCAAGCCAACGCATCCCTTCACGAGACACTTCACGGCTCGTGGTGGCCTAGACGATCTGTCAAAGTGGACGTAAAGGTCACTTGGCCTCATGGGAAGCAAGGCAACTTTGCCAAGCTACTACCTCCATGACCACGACCATCACCACGGCTTGTGGTCTTGACTACAGATTGTGGGTCTCATGAACTTGCCTTGGCCTTTGAGGGCATGGAAATTTGGAGGAGCACACTGCCTATGGTACCATGGGCACCACGACGCCCCTCACAACTCGTTAAGTTGGGCGTGCTCCCTGATGGGGGTTGCCTAAAATGGGTTTTTAAAGTAATTTCCTTTTAATTAATTATTAAGTGGGGTTGATTTTAAATGGTTTATATCACTAGTATATATAGTTTTAAGTCCTAAAATAAGTCATTAACTCCTTATTTCTCTAAAACCCAAAATAAGTTCTTTTTTTTAAAATTCTCTCTCTAAATCTCAAGGAAGAAGAAGGAAGCCATTGAAGCTAGGGTTGGTGGATTCCAAGGTGTTTCTTCTTCAATTATCATGAGGATTCAATAGCAAGGCATAGTAGTCTTGATCCTTGTCTAATTTTTCATTAAAGGAGCCAATTCAAAGGTGATTTCAAAGTATGAAAAATCTAGGGTTTTACTCAATCTCGTGGGTTCTTTCATCAAGCATTTTCTAACGAAAAATTATGACTGTATTGGTGTTTAATTGATGATTTATGATGAAAATAATCTATGAACCCATGAATTCTCTCAATTCCTAAATTATGCCCTTATGAAGTGGTTTTGATGATTGCAAAAGCTTATGAATGGAATTTGTCTAAATTGCTTTAGGTTATTGAATTGTATAATTACCTATGCCTTGATTATGGTAAATTGTTGGTAAGTAGATGATTGGTGATCATGGCCTTGAAAGGGCAAGTTCTAATCTAATTACTTGTTGTAGTAGAATTGTACTTGAGCTATTGATCCACTTGAAGGGTGTATATGTTTAATTACTATGTATGATCATGAAGTGAAAGGAAATGTGTGTGATTACTATGGATGTATTATGATCATGTTTAGAAGGCAATTGTATGAATGATGATGATTATGTGAAAGGTTATTCTCACATGCTCACACACACTCATGAATGAATAATGAATGAAGTTCTATGATTATGTTAATGTGAAGTATTTATTGAAAGGCTATTCTCAATTGTACTCTAATGAATGAAAAGACATGTTGTGAAAGGACTTTTTCACAATACGGGATTCCTAGGTGAAAGGCTATTCTCATTTTTGAATCTATGAGCTTTCCAATGATTGGGTTTGAGATGGATGCCCATACGTTAGTTGAGGCGGGGTATCAAGTAGCAATCTCTTATCCCATAATAATGAACGAATGTATTGAAAGTCAAATACTCCGTGGGGAATAATGCTAAGCATCGAGTGGATATGGATTGAGATAGGTGCTCATACATGAGTTGAGGAGGGGCACTTAGTAGTAATCTCTTGAGATTGATACTCATATGTTAGTTGAGGCGGGGTATCTAGTAGAAATCTCCTTATCCCATAAACTATGTTTCCACATAGGTCTAGCTAATGGATCCACTTAAGATATAAAAATGATAGTCCTACCTTAGGCAAGTAGGAATCCCTTTATCCGGTGAGGGTGACACCGGGATTCATGTCAAGCTCACATGGTCTATGTCGGTTAAGGCTTACCCCCACAATAATGTTAATGAACTATGGCTTCTTAAGAATGCATAACTTAGTGTGGGTGGCGGTATGGGACACCATCTATGCATTACACAATTAGACTTTGAGAGGGTCATGGTGTGTTCCTTTATAATGTTTAAATGAAATGAATGGACTCTTATGATGATATCAATGAGAATGTTGGCTTAATTTCTAATGAATGAAGGTGTTCTTAATGAAGCTAATGAAGAATGCGTGACTTAAATGCTTATATGTTTAATGTGAAGATTCATGTTATACTTGGATTGTTTTATGGGTTAATTCCTTGTTATGACTTGTTGAGTATGAATGTGCCTTGTCTATGGTGACTTCAAATGAGTACTTAGTGTGAGTAGTAGTATGGATGCTACTTGCACATTGCACAAGTATGACTTAAGGGTTATCTTAGGGAATGGTCCTTAATGTGATTATATGACTTATGTAATGTTTACGTTTCTTATGTATGAATATAGTGCAAAGATGGTAAGGTTGAATGGTAAGTTCACTTGTGGTGACCTTAAGGTGGTACCTTAGTGTGGGTGGTGGTATGTGATGCTACCCATACATTGCATAAGGTATAACTTGAGGGTTACTTGAGGTGAAGGCTTAATATGAAGGTAAAGGTTTATGTGTTCATTATGTTCAAATGTGAAAAATATGATTGGAATGTTGGTTGTGACTTATATTATGCCTCTTTTATCAATGTTCATGAAGTTTTACCAAAATGGCATATAGCATGACTTTCAAATAAAATGTCCGTTTTAAGCATGATTTTTGCATGGCTTCCATACTTAGTACATCTAATATGCTAACCCATATTCCTTTCTTTTTACCAAAGTGTAGGGTTTGGTGATTGGATGTCTTGTACATGGAAGATAGGTTTCTAAGGAGCATGGAGCTGAAGTTTTGGTGAGTCCTCATAGTTTCGAGGACAAACCCAACCCTTTCCTTTATGTCTTTTATTTAGGTTTAAAGCTTTTCTAAGGGATTAGTCCCAAAGTTGTATTCAAAGTATTAGATGTTTAGAGACAAAGTCAGAAGACTTCCGCTTGTTTTAATGAGAGATGTTTTCGATTGTAAAGAAAGTTTTAAATTCCCCTTTATTTTTCCTATGATAATATGTTCAAGAATGCTAAGAGGCTTGTATAAGACCCCTTCGGGGTCGAGTACGCCGTGTCGCATCTGGGGTCTAGACTCGGGTCGTGACACTAAGGTTCAACTTCTTCAAAGCCCAGAGTGCTTTATGCTCAAGCTCAACAGTCAAATTACATGCATTTCCAAACACCAATTGATATGAAGACATACTAATAGGCATCTTGAAAGCTGTTTGATATGCTCATAGAGCATCATCTAACTTCCGTGCACAATCTGTCCTGTTGGCATTTACTGTTTAAGCTAGAATTTCTTTAACTTCTCGGTTGGAGACCTCCACTTGGCCACTGGTTTGTGGGTGATAAGGTGTTGCTACCTTGTGCTGTTTGACTCCATATTTAGCTAGAAGAGAACTGAACACCTTATTGCAGAAATGAGAACAACCATTACTGATGATAGCTCTGGGTGTGCCGAACCTTGAGAAGATTTTCTTCTTCAGAAAACCAACAACACTCTTACCATCATTATCAAGCAAAGCAACTGCCTCAACCCATTTGGACAAATAGTCCCCTGCAACCAGTATGTATTTCTTCCCATAGGAGCTCACAAATGGGTCCATGAAGTCGATTCTCCACACATCAAACAACTCCACCTCTAGAATAGGTGTCATGGGTAGCTCATGGCACCGAGAAATGGCTCCTTGTGGCTGGCACACAACACAGCTCCTCACTACATCCATCGCATCCTGATGAATTGTGGGCCAGTAGTACCCACACTGAAGTATCTTATGTGCTGTCCGAGCACCTCATGATGACCACCTACCGAAGAGGAGTGACATGCTTCTAGAATATGCAACATCTCAGCTTTAGGAACACATCACCTGATGATGTTGTCAGCACACACCCTGTACAAATAAGGTTCATACAAAAAATACTTACCCACATCACGCAGGAACCTCTGCGTTTGTTGATAAGTTAGCCCCTCAAACATCAAATTACTAACAAGATAGTTAGCAAAATCAGCAAACCAAGGAATAACATCAAGAGTAGCGGTTAATACCTGCTTATCCGGGAATAAATCATTTATGTTGAGCTTGAGTTCCTCTTTATTTTCAGCCTCCAACCTTGATAAGTGATCAGCTACTTGGCTCTCACAGCCTTTCCTATCCTTAACCTCAAAGTCAAACTCTTAAAGAAGTAACACCCATCTGATCAACCTTGGTTTGACATCCTTCTTTTCTATGAAGTGTCTCAGAGCTGTATGGTCTGTATGGACTATCACTCTAGTGCCTAACAAATAAGCTCTGAACTCCTCAAACGCATACACTACATCTAGCAGTTCCTGTTTAGTAACTGTGTAGTTTCGTTGTGCTCCATTTAGTGACTTACTAGCATAGTAAATCGGATGAAACATCTTGTTGCGCTTCTGACCCAACACTACTCCTAAAGCAGTACTGCTTGCATCACACATCACCTCAAATGGCTCTGCCCAATCTAGGCCAATGATCACGGGGGAAAAATCAACTTCTCCTTTAGGCATTCAAAGGCTCTAAGACATGCCTCATCAAAAATGAATTTCACCTCCTTCTCCAAAAGCTGGCAGATGGGGTATGAAATTTTGGAGAAATCCTTGATGAAACGCCTATAAAATCTAGCATGTCCTAAGAAGCTCCGAACACCCTTCACACAAATAGGTGGAGGCAACTTTTCAATCACTTCAATTTTGGCCTTGTCGACCTCTATCCCCTTTTGTGACACCTTATGTCCAAGGACTATGCCTTCCTTGACCATGAAATTGCACTTCTCCTAGTTCAGCACTAGGTATGCCTCCTCGCATCTCTGTACGACCCTACTAAGATTCAACAAACAATCATTAAATGTATCACCTACCACTAAGAAGTCATTCATGAAGACTTCTAGAGTATCCTCCACCATGTCTGTGAAGATAGACATCATACACCTTTGGAAAGTTTCTTGTGCATTATATAGTCCAAATGGCATGCATTTAAATGCAAAGGTGCCATAAGGACATGTAAATGTGGTCTTTTCCTGATCTTCAGGAGCAATTGATATCTGGTTGTAGCCAGAGTATCTATCTAAAAAGCAGTACCACCCTTCGCCAGCCAACCTATCAAGCATCTGGTCCATGAAAGGCATTGGGAAATGATCCTTCAAGGTCCACTTGTTCAGCTTCCTGTAATCCATGAACACTCGCCATCCAGTGACTGTCATCTGTGGAACCAACTCATTCTTGGCGTTTACAACCACAATCATATCACTTTTTTTGGGTACACATTGCACCAGACTGACCCAGTGACTATCAGAAATAGTGTATACCACCCCATCATCCAATCACTTAATGATCTCCTTTTTGACCACCTCTTGCATAGGTGGGTTTAGCCTCCGCTGATGTTCAATGCTTGGGCTGCAGTCCTTCTCAAGTTGAATTTTATGGGTGCATATACCTGGAGGTATCCCAATGATGTCAGCAATATTCCACCCAATGGCCCTCTTGTACCTAATCAACACCTTGATCACAACTTCGACCTGTTCATCATTCAAATCTGCAGCAAAATTCACAGGTAAAGTGTTGTTAGTTCCCAAATATACATACCTCAAGTGACAGGGCAATTGTTTCTGTTGCAGCACAGGTGGCTCCTCAATGGATGGTTTTGCTGGAGGACTTGGCCTATTTTTTAGATCCAGGTCCAACTTCTTTGGAGCATAAGAATGTGTTCCCAAACCTTGCAACACATTTACTGTCTCTACATAATCAGACCTGAAGTCAGCTTCAAAGTTCATCCGTACTGTAACTAAGATTTCAACAGCCATCTTCTCTTCAATTGATGCTCCCATTTCTTCTTTATCAAAGACCGCTAGTGCAGGCACCACATTCATATCATGTGGTTGCTTCATGGACCTGCAAATATTAAACTTTACCTCTTCATTGTTGAGTCTGAATTTTAGTTCTACTTGCTCAACATCTACCAATGCTCGTCCTGTGGACAAAAATGGTCTTCCCAAAATAATGGGAACCTCGAAATCCACTTCGCAATCCAAGATCACAAAGTCTGCCGGAAAGATGAACGTGTCCATCTTCACGAGCACATCACATAGAATGCCTGCAAGTCACTTCACTGACCTATCTGCCATCATCAACCTCATGGCTGTGGGTTTTGGAACTCCTAGCCCCAGTTGCTTATAGATGGTCAGCGGCATCAAGTTGATACTGGCCCCTAGATCACATAAGGCCTTTGCAAATTCAATTGATCTGATACTGTACAGTATGGTAAATGCACCCGGATCCTCCTTCTTCAGTACCATAGACCTAGTAGCAATAACACTGCAGTGGTGAACATTGTCAGTTAAATCAATACTTACAACTCTTTTCTTTGTGACCAAGTCCTTCATGAACTTATCATATCCTGGAATCTGCTCAAGGGCTTCCACCAATGGGATGTTGACTTACAGCTGTCGCAGCATGGTGATGAACTTTGCAAACTTCCCATCTTCGACTTTCTTTTTAAGCCTTTGAGGGAAAAAAGAGGTGGTCTTGGGATTTGCTGTAACGACAAGGTTCCCTCAACCTCTTTTTATTTAGGTCCTACTGGTTTAGCTATTGGTTGAGCATCCTCCAAGTCATCTACTTGCTCAGCTTCATCCTCCTCTCTTCTAGCTTGCTCCAACACTTACTCATGTTTAGTACTTGCAGAAATAGGGTCAATAAGGATCTTACCACTTCTGGTGGCGAAAGCCATGCAATGTCCGTCCTTTTTGGGATTTTTGATTGTGTCACTTAGTAGTGACCCATTTTTACTCTGATTTAATGAGGCTGAAAGTTGCCCCAACTGCTGCTCGATCTGCTTGATGGAGGTGGTGTGAGAGTCTACCAGCTGACTCATACTGGAGAATTCACCTTTCATCTCCTTTAACCCTGCATCAGTTGATTCAACCTTTTGGAGCACCTTGGCAAACATGTCTTCCAGCTTAGACCCGTTGGAACTACCACTTTCCCAGTCTCTATTACCTGGGGGCACATATACACTGTTGCGGTCATTTCTATACCCATAGATCTATTCTACCAGTTTCCCTGCTCTCTGTTTGCCGGCCTATCATACTATCCTTCCCTTGAGAAGTTCCGATCTGCATTTCCAGAATTGTAACCCTGGTTGCCCAAGTTATAATTCTGGAAACTTCCTTGGTTTCCCAGGTAATTTGCCTCCTCATCTAGATCAATGTCCTGATCTTCAAACCTGTTTGGTTGGCTCACCACATTTACCTTTTCAGACTTGGAGACAATATGCTTCGTGAGTAGATCTATCTGGGTCCTCATGTGTGCCATATCCTGATCTCTTTCTTCTTCTCGCTTCCTTTGTTCAGCTGATAGATCTCCTACTTCTGCATCCCTGGTGTACCATGCCCTGTTATTCGTTGACACTTTGTCCAATAGTTGCATGCTCTCTGAAAATGGTTTCTTCATAAATGATCCCCCACACACTGCATCAACAACATGTTTAGTGACATAGTTCAAAGATCTATAGAAAGCCTATTTTAAAGGCCTTTTAGTGAAACCATGGTTCGGGCACTTTTTCAGCATTTGGCTGAATCTCCACCAAGTGTCATGCATTGCTTCTCCTGGTAACTGCTTATGGGCTCTGATCTAGTCTTTCATACGCAGTTCCTTTGATTTCGAAAAGAATCGCTCTATAAAAGCCTCGTTCAACTCAGTCCAAGTCCTGTTTGAGTCAACCGACATCTCATTCAACCAGTTGGTTGCCTCTACAGTAAGAGACAAAGGAAACAACCTCAACCTTATCGCTATTTTGCTTACTCCAGGAATCTCTTGCGATTTGCAAATCGCCACAAAATTAATCAAATGTGGATTAACATCATCACCAGCTGCACCCCTGAACATACCTTTCAGATTCAGCAGTTGAATCATAGTGCTGGTGATTGTGAATTTTACACCTGGAGGTAGTGCAGGTAACACTATCGCTCCCGTGGCTCCAGCTCCATCCAAGTCTAAGACATCCTCCTCATACATCATGTGAGGTGGATGTTGTGCTCTATCCCTTGGAGCTATTGGTTGGCGGTGGGGAGGAATGATTCCATTCACTGCTATGTTCTCGTCCACTGCCCTAGGTTGATTGTTCACACCATTCGATTGAACTAATCTTGCGACGGTTTCAGCTTCCAATCCAAATCTCAGTCTCTGTGTCTCAAGTTCTTGTGCATTCACCATTTTTCGAATTATTTTCCTGAGTTTTGGGTCGTATGGGACTAATAGGGCTCCCTTACTTTTCGTATTTGACATGCACAGTCGAACTCACCTAAAAGAGACACAGACAAAGAACAAGACATAAAATTAGGAAATCTAACTACACTTAGAATTAAAGCTAGTAAAACACTTCTAAAATGAAATTCCTCGGTAACGGCACCCAAAATTTGATACATCCAAACTTACAACTCAATTAATAGATATAAACGGCCGAAGTCAATTTACAGAACTCAATATGAGTTGAGGTCGATCGCACAGAGAATTTCTTTACAGAAATGATTTCACTGTTGCGTTTTACTCTAATGTTGTTAATATTTCCTAAATAAGCAATTGCAGAAAGTAAAATTGGGTTTAGCGTTAACTCTTTAGTAACCAAAGTTGCAAACTAAACTCTAATTCAACAATTAACAAGATATCAGTTTCAGAATTGTTTTAATAATTAACTGAAACTAAGATTGTGTTCCCCATAACGTTGCATCTAACGTTCTTCCGTAATTTAGTTTCAGGCAACTTACGTCTACAAATTACATGTGAGTTAACTATATCTGACACTTCTCAGTCTAATCAGATAATTTTCACTCAAGTCCTCTCGGTCCTAGAGTGTTACACAATTTACCCTTACCTACAATGGTGTTAAGATTCTTTTCTCTCGAACTTGAACTTTGACTCCATTTAGTTAGATTAGTTTAACTTTTTCCTAACTATCATTTTTCTAACGAACAAATGACAGATACATGCTCATCCTAATGCGTGCACTCATCAGGATACATGAATAACGAAAACTAAACTATAGTTTGTAACCACAAATTGCCTTTCACTCGTCTTACGAAATCACAATTAGAATTTCGTCATGGATCCCACAACCCCAGTTGTGGTTTTTAGCTACTCATAATTTCACGTAAATGTTTAGAAATATAGAATGAAAACATGTTATAAAGTACTTACGAGAATAAGAAATCAACAACCACTTTGATATTTCAAGGATCCAAAATCGAAATCAAACTTAATTCCCAATCTAAAATTGAAACCAAAAGCTATGAATATTGGAAACTTGTTTGTCGTTCCATGAAAGATAAGATAAAACATAAAAAATGACCTAGTGTTTTAAAAAGAGTCCTACTCGAAGTAGGACTGAACTGTCGGGCCCTTTCACAGCCACTTCCACGACCTGTCATGGGCTTCACGGTCCGTGAAGCCCTCTGTGGCTTCCCTTGGAACTCCCCAAAAGTGGGTCTTCAACACTTGACACTGGAAAGTTTTCACGATCACCACGATGGACCGTAATGTAGACCATGGTCCGTGAGGCCTTCCGTGGTCTTCACTTGGTCGGAACTGCATCTCCACTTCTCACCATGTAAACACTAGATCCACTTCACGATCAACACTATGGATCGTGATGACGACTACGAACCTTATAGGTACCCGTGGTCTTAACTTGGCCACGATCAATTTGCAACTTTTATTTTCCCCTTCATTGGTTCATTACCACAACATGCACCACGAACAGTTGTGAGGATCACGACTTGTGAAGTCGTCTGAGGTATTCACTTGGTAACTTCTCTCTTCAACTTTCAAAAGCTCCTTCACTGTCTCAAAACCACAACATGCACCACGGGCCGTTGTGAGGATCATGGCTCGTGAAGTCGTGTGTGGTCTTCACTTCCAATTTCACTGAATTTTCATGTTTGCTATCTTCTTTCACTTCCATTTGTTTCACCTGTAAAAACACTACCAAACACATTATATCTACATAAATACACTTGAATCTAGTATTAATCCTTAGTTTTCAAGCATCAAATGTGCCAAGATTTAGCAGCACATCAGGCGTCTCGTTTTACTTACACAGGGGAAGTCTGAGTACCCGTTAGTGTGTCATTTTATTGATTTACATAACTAATGAGTTTTGTAATTCTCAAGGACTATGGCTCCCTGAAGAAAGAACGCAACCAGACATTCCTCCCCCACTATTTCTCAATCAGAAGGTCATAACAACTCTGAGTCTAGTAGTTCCGAGGTGCAAATAAATACCACCATTGAGGATCACTCACCTCGAGCCACTAGAGCACTGCCAAGGAGGGCAATTCTCCAGGACACTCCTCCCCAGTCTGAAGAGGGAGGTAGTAGTTCTATTAGCGGGGAGGAATCGGGAAGTAAATTGGATGCTGGTTCGAGAAGCCAGTCGGATGATGGTTCAGGAAGCAGTGCAGAGTCTGAAAGTGGCTCTCAAGAAGATGCAACCATATCTACACCCACAGTAGGACAACAAGCTAAAACTGGAGCTCAGACAAAGATAGGTGCAGCATAAGGAGATGATGAGGTGACTCCAGATGATACAATGGTTTATTATGTTCACCTCCACAAATTTGACCTAGTGGTGAGATAACAACTGATTGATTGTTTTAGATATATGTGGACGGTGAACAGGTCGGAAGAGTTCTTCGAAAGGGGAATTGTAAACAAGTCAGGGGGATTTAGAAAGAGACCACTCATGCCCGAGACTAGAGTAGTGATGGCAGAGATCTGGGCATTTCCAGAGATTTACAGACTGTTTCTAATTTATTAGTTTGAATGGATGAACAATGCTCCTGAGGAATACACCGGCCATCTACCTTGAGAGTTCTATGCTATCTACGTGCCACCTTAATGAACATTGCTATGGAAACCGAAACAACAAAGTGAGCACAGAAGACACTTGCAGCCATTTGGCTCCTTTAGATACAATCACTGTGCAGGGTAAGATTGTGAACATCTCTGAGGAAACTATTAATAGGATGCTATATGGCCTCGAGTATACGACACCAGGTTCTGTAGGACTATTTGAGGGTAAACACTACGCTGTAACGAGTGAATCAGAGATGGAGGATCCTACTTTGCAAGAGCGCATCATGCGTTGGATTGCCAGTTACATTACAACAAAAAGAGAGGTAGTAGCATGGGTGTCTGATCCACATGTGCCGATTACAAAAGCATCCCTCACCTTTACTGCCAAGGACTGGTGGTCAATAGTTCAAGCTCAGCTGCGACCCACAACAAATGATAATACACTGTCTCCATCATTAACATCATTGGTTGCCTGCCCTATGGCCGGTAACCTTGTGAATGCGGGTTGGATCATCTCCACGGAGATGCAAGACAGAGCGCTGAATAAGCGAGAAGGTTTGTCGTTTCCCTGTCTGATAGGGAAACTTTGTTTGCAAGTGAACGTTCCTCCAAATAAGTTGGTAGATAAACTGGTTGAGGCATCCAAGATAACTTCAGCTTCCAAAATCTAGGATGTCAACAATCCTCTTTTTGGGAGAAAATCAGGAGTGGTGGGACCATTAGCGGTAGTACCTCATGCTCAAGTAGTCATCCCACAGGTTGCAGGCCAAACTGAGTAGGATGAGCCATCACAGCTAGCTTTGGGGGCACCATCATCGTCACCAGCTACAGACTCCCAGGCTACATGTACTTATATCACTCTTCCCACTACTTTCTTTGAAAGGTTGGTTGCAGATCAACGACAGACCAGGACTTTGGTCGACCAAATTGTCAACCGGATGCCTCAGCTCATATAGCCTAGTGTGTTAGCCATGGAGAAGAGTATAAAAGATGAAATATGGAAGGAGCTTGCTGTTTTGAAGAACAGGATGGATGGCTTGAAGGCCCATGTACAAACACAATTGCAGGCTGCCGAATCAAGCAATAATAAAGAGTTCCAGAAGCAGTTGGCCGAAATGTGAGCCTAAGTTGCTAAACTAGCTGAAAAGCCGGTATAGGTGCCCACTCCAGTAATGCCAAACTCATTAATGAAGATATTCGATGAACAACCTACTACTCAGTCTCTTGACAATATCTGGGGGGAACTCCCTAAAAAAAATTCGGTAAGAAAAAAAAAGCTGGAGAATCTGATGATGAGCTACCGGCTGATCTATCCAGAGAGGAAAGAAGGCAGCACAAGAAAGCCCGCAGGGCATCAAGGAAGGAAGCTAGAGAACAAGAATCCCTTGAACAATAACAACAATATGTAGTGTTAACTGGAGTTTCTAGTAGCGGAGTACCTATCCCGGTGGGCGGTAGCCAGCCTGATCATGCGCTGGTTTTTGAGAGTGCACCCGTTGATAAGGATGTCAACGTTGATCCGACTACTGGCGCCTAGAGCGCCGCAAGTATGACCCCTCCTCATAGCTCTGTTTTGTTTTTCTTTATTGACTTTGAGGGCAAAGTCTTTTGTTTGGGGAGGGGATGGTGAGCAACCTGCCATTCTAGCTGTTAGAATGAATGGAGGTTGACTCTATGTTTCCTATGAAAACTGTTATGGTCTTGTGTTTGTGTTGGTGTGTTGAGCTGTGCAGCAACTAGTCTGTCTGTAATGATTACCTTGATATGAGATTTGACTGTTAGGATCTTTAGATGACATCTTAGATACTTACATCCTGAGCACTGCTAGTCTGATCAATAAATTTGTGAACCAAGAAATTGGAGAATGTAATCCTGTGTCATGTGTGCGTGAGTTTTGCTTGAAGTCTAACACTAGGAGTAGAAACTAGAACTTGCCTGAGTAGTCTTGCTTAAATCTGAGAATAACCGGATAGGAAAGGACCAGTAAGCCAATTTTGTTATGCCATTAAAAAGCCAAAAATAAAACAACCAAATAAAAAGCTTATCACTTGAACTCGATTTGAGCCTAAATATCAGGTTTTGTTATTACCCAGTAAATATCATATCCTTTGGTCCCCGAAGATACTATGTCACAGCTCAAGCCAAAAGCCTATGTTGAAGGTGATTGCAATCCGAGCAGAAAGAAGAAGTGAGAAAGAATGTTCAACTAGTGAGTTGAGTGCATATAAAAAAAAGGAAGTGTGAAGAAAAGAAAAAGAAAAAGAAAATAATGGTTGCTGGGATGTGTTGAAATGAAGAAAAATAGGAAATCGCTCAAAAAAGAGTTTTGTGCAAATGAAACTTTGGAAAACTAAGGGACTAGTCACTTACAAACCCAAATATCCATTCACTAGCCTGAGCCTATGTTACAAGGCGATAAAGTCCTACAGTGATCCTATTCCGGGTGTTTGAAAGATAGGGTGTAGAAAGCAAGGACAAGCCTATGGTAGTTTGTTATTAGCGTTAGAAGTTCTTTGAGAGTGAGAGCGTAGTACTTAGTCCCAATTATCATGAGTGAGAGACTTCTTTGGTGTGAGGACACAGTGATTGCATTTGAGAGTAGATTGTGTTAGCTGATAGTTCACACGTATAAGCATGATCGACTATGAGTAATGAGATGTCATATGTTGATCCTTGCATGTTAGATTCATGGTTTTGGATACAAATTGTACTTGGGATGGCTGCTACGTAAGTGCAAAAGTGTTTGAATGATTTGAGGGCTGGATGTATTATTTTCTCATCACTTGAGGACAAGTAATGGTTCTAAGTTGAAGGTGTTGATGTGTTGCAAAATCTTGGCACATTTCATGCTTAAAAACTAAGAATTGATACTAGAATCGAGTGTATTTATGTGGATATAATGCGTTAGGTAGTTTTTGTACAGGTGAAAGAAGTGGAAGGGAAATAAGATAGAAAAGATGAAAATGCAAGAAGAAATATGAGTGCTGACAAATCAAGTGAAGATCACGGACGCCTTTATGGGCCGTGAAGATCAAGACGGATCGTGATAACATCCGTGGTACAATTTTCAGTAGGCTAGCATTGAAGACCCAAACTTGGGGAGTTTTAAATGAAGACCACGGACACCCAGACGGACCTTGGTCTCTTTAACGGTCCGTGGTGTAATTTCCAGTGAGCAGGCTTTGAGAAGGCAACTTGTGGCAATGCTAAGTGAGGACCACGGGAGACCTTATGGACCGTAATACCAATGACGGGTCATGGTGCAATTCGTAAAGTTGAACCAGTGAATGGGCAAAGAAAAAAATTAAAAAGTAATTGACCAAGTGAAGACCACAGATAACTACACGGACCGTGGTCACTGTTACAAGTTGTGGCAGTGTTTGTGGTGATGTTACAGTGTACCGGTCTTGAAGAGTCTATTTTGGTCGAGTCCAAGTGAAGGTCACGAAGGGCTTCACGGACCGTGAAGCCCTTGATGGGTCGTTTAAGCAGTCGTGAAGGGTTCAACAGTTCAATCCTACTTCGAGTATGACTCTTTTTAAAACACTTTATTTGAATTAACTAGGTCATTTTTTAGTTTTTATCTTATCTTGACCTTGAACGATGAACAAGTTTCCATTATTCTCAGTTTTTATTTTTGATTTTAACATTGAATTAAGTTCGAAGTTTGGATTTCTGGTTCTTGAATTATCAAAGTGGCTTGTTGATTTGCTTATTCTCGTAAGTAATTTCTAAACATGTTTTCATTTTATATATCTGAATATTTACGTGAAATCATGAGTGGCTAAATACCACAACTAGGATTGTGGGATCTATGACGTGAATCAAATTTTAATTTCGTAAAACGAGTGATAGGCGATTTGTTTTTGAAAATTATAATCTAGCTTTCATTATTAATGTATTATGATGAGTGCACGCATTGAAGTGAGCATGTATCTATTATTTTTTTGAGAGAAAAGTAATAGTTAGGAAAAATCTAAATTAACTTGAAGAAATGGAGTCAAAGTTTGAGTTCGAGAGAAAAGAACTTTAACACCATTGTCAACGAGGGTAAAACTAGTAACACTCTGGGACCGATAGGACTTGAGTGAACATTATATGGTTAGACTGAGAAGTATCAGATATATCTAACTCGTCTGCATTTTGTAGAGATAAATTGCCTAAAACTCAACTACGGAAGAACATTAGGTATAACGTTATGGGTAACACAATCCTGGTTTCTTTTAATCAATGAAACAACTTGAGAACTGAAAACTCTGTTAATTGTTAATCTGGTTTTCGATTACAAATCTTAGTTACTAGAACATCACAACTAAACCAATTTTACTTTCCATAATTGTTTCTTTAGGAAATAATAACGACATTTGAGTAAAACGCGACAATGAAATCATTTATGTAAAGAAATTCTCTGTGGGATCGACCTCAACTCAGATTGAGTTCTATATATTGACTTCGACCATTTATATATCTTAATTGAGGTGTAAGTTTGGACGTATCAAGCCTCTGATAGTCGAAGTGTTCCATGTACTTTTTCGATTCAGTGGAGCAACAACTTGGACAAGGCATTAATGTATCAAATTCATCCCACAGTTTCCTCATTTTAGAGAAGTAGCTGGAAACTGAGGAAACTCTTGAGATAAGGTAGCTATCAGCTTATGAAGATAGAAAATACAAGATCCATTCACTTTATCAAATCTCTCTTGGAGATCAGTCCAGACCTTATAGGCACTGGATGCATACACAATTCCACTGAGCAATTCAGTGCTAACTGAATTCATGATCTATGATAGGACTACAATGTTACACTTTTCCCACAAATCATGTAAGAAAGCATCAAACTCTCTATAGGATACTTACCAGTCACATATCCTAATTTACTTTTGACAAACAAGCTAATACGCATGGAACTGCTCCACATAGCATAATTTTCTGGACCAGTCATCTTAATGGAGATTAAGGAGCTACCTGGTGTGTCATACGATTGAAGAAACAATGGATGATGTTGATCAATTGTCATCACAGTGTTAGTCGCACCATTTCCAGTAGTGCTATCAACTTCATTGAGAGTAGGCATAGTTCCAATTTGTTGCGATTCAATTTTCTACCGAAGTTTGCTAAACCAGAATTACGATCGGAGAAGAAGATGAATTGCAGAGTGAAGATGTAAGAACAGATTTAAGCAGCGTGATGCTCTGATACCATGTTAAACTCCATGATCTTCATCACGCAAATCAGTTAGTTGAGAGAAAGGAAGAATCTAGATTTAATAGAATTGAAGAATTGATTTCATTGATATTCAACAAACCAAGCTTCATCATATACAATATAATTCCTAACTGCATGAGAATCTTCTAGAACTAACTGTATAGTTAGTTAAATTAACTAAGTGAGCTATAATCAGTTGCTAGTCAGCTCCACACTATCTTCTTAGAGCAACAGTTTACTTATCAATTAGCTTCTTTGATTTGATACTTATTGTCTCATTTTCCAACCCTCACAACAATTTAGGAATTATTTCAAATAGATTATCAGAGAAAAATATAAGCAAGAAATTCTCCTTTTTATTTTCAACTTTTTTGTTAAAAATGGTTTGTATGATTTTTTATTTTATTTTTATGTTTGATTGCTAAAAAGTATTCACTCCGTTTCAATTTGTTTATCTTATTTTATTTTATAATATCTTTTAGAAAAAGGCTAGCGTACTCCCTTCTATTCAATCAATTTGTCTTAATTTCTTGTTTATTCCGTTTCAAAAAGAATGTGTCTCTTTCACTTTTTTTTTTGCAAGTCTTTAATTCTAAATTTTAACATGACATGGTTAGGATCATTATGTAAAAATATATTTTAATACATTATACATATAATTAGCTAACACCACAATATTCAAAGGTCATGTTTACTTTTATAACCACGTGTCAAGTCAAAATCAGATAAATAAATAGAAATATAAGGAGTAACTCTTTATATTCAACATCCTATGTGTCATATTTTCGTCCACAATTCAAAAAGTATTTTGATATATTACACATATTTTTAGTTTAACATTACAAGATTCAATTATTTTTAAATTTTTTTAAATTTGATATTTAATCAAACTAAAACAAATAACTTAAACAAAATAAATTATTGTACGTACTTTCTTTTCTTGTTTCTTGGAGCCTTGGGGCTTGGCCTACAATATTCCATAGCCTATATGTGTTTAAGAATTACTCTTATTGTTCACTTGATATGTTCAAGTTTACATGTTTTAATAGTCTTATAATCATTCAAATATTATGACATATTTATTCTCTATTTGACAAAGTTCATGAGAGAGTAGAAATGTTTTTTTTTTCAAAAAAAAGTTTATTTTTAAGAAGTAAATTATTTGGCCAAATTATGGGAAAATAATAAGTGTATTATAGGGAGTAATGAAAGATATTCTCCAAAAGTTAAAAAAATAATTTCTCTAAAACACCTTTTTGAATAATGCTTTTGAGAAAATATACTTTACTTTTTTCAAAGACTGGTCAAACACTAATGAGTTGTTGCTCAAAAGATTTTAAATTTGATTGGTCAAACACAAATTGTTTCTCATCAAAAGCATTTTCAAAATAAAATGATTTTAGAAGTTTGGCAAAGCAAACTACTATATATTAATACCAAAATAATTAAAAGTTATTATGTTCTTCACAAACTACATGTTGATTCAATTTTAGATTAGGGGTGTACTTAGGTTGAGTTGATTCGAATTTTTCAAATACCAAAACAAATCAATTGTGTCAGATTTTTAAATTTATAAACCAAACTAACAAAAGGCAGGGTTTCAACCTTGTATTTTCTTGCGTTTTTTTTAATCTTCGTGTGTTTTTCATTATGTTTGGTAAAGTCTTCAAACAAACATATAACTAAGTTGTGCCTCAAATATTATCTTAGTCCTATAAAAATACAACTATTTAAGGTATTTTTAAAGAAAATAATACAAAATATGAGTTGACTAATGACACTAAAAACATTCAACAACAAAAAAGATATTTTAAATAGAAGAAGATATTTCCCTTAAAAAATTAAGGAAAAACATATTTTGAATCACTAAAAATACTCAATCACATCCCCATACTACCCATAAGTACATTTGGTAAATTAATTTTAAGATATTTAAGTTCATTAAACATGAAAAAATTGGAAAATATTTCACAAGAGCATGATAGTTTGATCATAGGTTCTTAGTTTGTGGGACAACTTGTGGTATTTTTAGCAGCAATTATGTCAACTTGTTCACCTGGTGATACTTTAATTCTTGCAAGAAACTCACATGTTTCAGCAACTTCAGCAATAGTGCTTTGTGGTGCTTTACCAAATTATATTCTTCCTGAGCATAATCTTCAATGGGATATTGCTGGAGGTGTTACCCCCTCACATGTAATTACTTGGTCAACTTTATACAAGTTTAAATGTCTGCTTGTGTACACTCAAAGTTGTAGGGCATAGATGTCAGATTAGACAAAGTTACATGGAACTTTTATGTGTTATGTCACATTAGGATTCACCAGAGCTACAACCTCTCTATTGACTTAAGCCTTCACGGCTTGAGCCAACATTTGGATAACCGACCTAAACTCCGCATGGGTGATATTCTTGACCAAAGGATCAACCGGAGCTTGAGGAGGAGCTCCTTGTTCCACATTGTCACCCTCCGTCCTTCAAGCATTCACCCTTCTAGTATTCATATCCTAAAGAACATAGGGCAAGGATTAGGATAGAGATCTTATAGAGATAACTCTATGGCATGTCTTAGAGTAATGAAGAAGTGAAGTTTCTAAATATCTTGTAGCCTCTCATTCATAAATGTGGTACGCTTCACATTATGAACAAGTCTCTACTAGACATGGTTTATTAGACATCATCCTAGAATCATTCTAAATCTCGTCCTCTGATTACCAAGTTTGTCACGACCCAGGGGTACCCCATAGATGTAACAAGGCACATAGAACCCTCAAAGGATCCATGTAAGCCACTTAGCATGTCATAACATAAGAATAGAACAATAAAGAGTAAAATACATTTCAAGTCTTCAAAAGTATTTTTCAAAAAAGAAAGCGGAAGTCTAGACTTGTCTCAATATAGCCATCTATTACAATACTTGAATGAAATATGGCCTAGCCCATACAACATGTCCAAAAAGGAAAATACAATAAAGGAAACTACATCATGAGAAAAAGACGTCCTCGAACCATGAGGACTCACCAATAAGCTAGGAGATTAAGCAAATCCAAGATTTAGCCACAACGATGATCACCTTTAGAATCAGACCGTACACTTGGGGAAAAATGTAGGAAAAGTAGGCGTTAGTACAAAAATGCACCAAGTATGATAGCCATGCATAAAAACCTTTAAAACATGCTAAACATGACATTTCATTATAAATCATGCTATATTCCAAGTTTAAACATCATCATAAGGATAGTTGGAGAACATAAGTCATAATCATCATCTACAATGCAAACTAGCATCATCTTTAAAACCTTGGAACTCATATACCAAACTCATCATAACACAAGAAGAACAATTCATGAATAACCTCAAAATAATATTTGTGCAAGGCATGAATAAGACCCCATAAATCTCACTCATGCTAAGTAAACCACTTTAGGCCATCATTCATGTCTGTCACCTTCTAAAACTCTTGAACACTATGAGGTACTTATCAAGCACATCTTAGTTCATTATTATCTTGAACACTTTTAGATGCTTCCTCATGAATGTCTTAGTTCATTTGTTATTTTAAACACTTTGACATGCTTCTTCAAGCATGCCTTAGTTCATCATATTTGAACTCTATGAGATGCTTTCTCAAGCATGTCTTAGTTCATTATGTTTGAACACTTTGAGATGCTTTTTCAAGCATGTCTTAGTTCATTATTAATCTTGTTGTAGTTGGGATATAGCCTTAACCGACATGAGACGATGTGAGCTTTCACATGATCCCTCCTGGTGTTACCCACACCGTCAAGGGTTGGTCTACTTTCCTAAAGTAGAACTGGTTTGTTAGCTTAGTTGGATCCACTAGCTAAACATCCTATGGGGCACATAGTTATGGGATTCGAGATTGCTACTAGAAACTCGAACTCCACTTGGTAAAGGATTCAATCTCATGAGACATACTTTGGGAAACCCAAACTCTACTAGGTGAGAGTTCCCATTTCGAAAGCCCAGACTCATCTATGTGTGGCCTGCACCTCATTTCAATAGCCACTCGATTCTAGGCCTAAATCCCACAAGATAGTTATTAAGTCTCTACTTTGACTCAAGCTTATGAAAAGTTGTCCTTGAAAATCAATCCAAGTTAATTCACTAGAAAATCTCTTTAGACCATGCGTGAGCAACTATCACCATCTATGATCACTTTTACTCTTAGATTCAATTAGGTGAGAAAAACCTTTCAACCTTATAATATTCATTATGTGAGAAAACCTTTCACATTAAGTTCATTATGAGTTCATGAGAATAACCTTTCAATCAGCCCAAAACAACAACCTAATCATAATGAATAACACTTCACTCTCAAATCATCATTAAAGCATTTACATAAACTCTATAAAACAAGCATAATCTCATACTTCACCTCCTTGTGGTTAAAACCTAATTTCAATCAACACATCTAGAATTCAAGAATTAGACATAGATTTAATCATAATTTCATGTGAATCTATCACCTCATGCATCAATTCATACAATTCACCTTTCATCACCAAAGACCTACATCATATCATCAACTTTGAGAAACATGGGGATTTCATAGGTTCTTGGGTAATTCACCATAAAAACATAGGTAAATCACCAATTCATACATAATATAACATAATTCAAATATTAGAATCATTTTTGAAAGGAACCCATGACTTTGTAATCAAACCCTAGCTTTTGGGGATTTCTATCTTTGAAATTGGGGTTTTGAAGGGACTCCATGGATGAAGGTTATCCATGGATGAAGAGATATCATACCTTATAAATGAAAACCAATGAATTTTATGAGAAGAACTTGTTTCTTGAACCCTAGCTCCAACTTCCCTCTTTTTCTTCCTTGAAGTTCTAGAGAAAGAATATTTTTTGGAGAGGATGAACTTTTGGGAATATAATTTGGGTCTTGGGTATTAATGACTTAAAATGGTGAGTTAAAGGGTAAAAAACACTTATATAGGTGTATAAAACTAAGGCAAAACAACCTCACTTAAAACTAACTTGATTTGGAATTTACCAAAACGACCCTCACTAGGAAGCCTAGTGCCAGGCACCACGGCTGGCTCCACGAGCCGTGGTCCTTGGGCAGTGGATAAGCTGTGGTATCTTGGCCTTAAAAAAAACTCTAAGGCATCTTCACAAGCCTTCCCATGAGTCGTGGTCTTCAACACTGACCGTGAAGTAGCTTGTGAAGGTGAGCCATTCTTGGGAAACTCAAGGTAGCTACTACCTTAGCCACCACGAGTCGTGGTCCTCACCACTTACCATGGTGGTGGCCATGAAGTGGGGCAGTGTCTTGGAAATTTGGGGCAGCCTTGGCACTTGGCTTGGGCCTTGCCCCTTTGCCTTGGGTCTTGCCCCTTTGCCTTGGCACTTGTTACCCTCACTCTTAGCCCTAGTTGGCCTACTAAACTATGGGGTGTTACATTGGTATTTCATCCTTGGGATCTGGTATGTCTCTTTTCTCTTCTATGGCTGAAGTTGAGACCTCATCAGATCATTAGGCAACCTATCATCTTCCAAGCAAACTACAAGGTTGGTAGGAGGCAAGCCATTGGCAGGCTCATCATGGATACCATTAGGTGTGACATCTTCAGTAACAGTTTGATCATGTAACAATGGTGTGCATAGAGGCTCAACAAGACTATTTGTCTTAAAATGGAATTGATTCTCTATAAATGTGACATCTATGCTAACATGAAAGGAGTGGGACTCATATCAATTACCCTATATCCTTTTTCTGTATCTGCATATCCCATTAGTACTCATTTTCTTGCTCTTGGAGAAAACTTATCAAACATGGGCCAAACAGAAGTGAAACAAAGACATAAAACATCTTATGTGGAGATTATCCTTGCAAAACTGCAGAGGGAATCTTATTAATCAAATAAATTTTCGCCTTTATACAGTGACCCCAATAAGAAATAGGGACATTAGATTGTAGTTTTAAGCTCTAGCAGTATTGAGGATATGCTTATGTTTTCTTTCAACCACCCAATTCTACTGGGTTGTGTATGCACATGAAGTTTGATGTATAATGCCAAGAGAAGAAAATAAGTCTCTACAATTTGAATTCATAAATTTTGTGCCATTATTTGATCTCAACCTTTTCACTTTTATTCCAAACTGAGTATTCACCATTAACAAAAAGTTTCTTAATACAGAAAAAACTTCAACTTTTGTTGAATTAATCAAGGCTAAGAAAACCTATTGTAATCATCAACTATTGTGACAAAATATTGTTTCTATCATACTTTAGAGTCTTATAAGAACCCCATACATCTACATGTACCAATTGGAAAGCAACACTAGATGTATGTAAACTATCAGGAAATAAGGTTCTATGTTGCTTGGCCAAATGATATATATGACAACATGTTTGATCAGGTTCTATGTTGCTTGGCCTAAGGATATATATGACAACATGTTTGATCAGATGAATGAACATTGATAAATGAGAGATGTTGCATAAAATGAAAGAGGGAAGTCCAAGTCTTTAATTCCTCGGTGTGGCTAAACTATTATCCTTAATGGCAGCACTGGCTACAACCTTTATTGTGTCTTTCAACAAGTATAAGCCAGCACATTCTCTACCAATCCCAATCAGCTTCCTACTTGAGAGCGTGCAACACACAAAAATTAGGGAAGAAACTGAAACTACACAACAGTTCTTTAGTTAGCATGGCAACTGATAACAAGTTAAACTAGAAGTCTGGTACATGTAACATATCCTGCACTTTATACTTTCCAAAAACAACCGAACTGCTTATGCCTTGAATGTGAGGCCTATTTCATATAGGCAATTGAATAATGCTTGATCTTGGACTACCTATATAGCTCATTTTGTCTTCAGGAGCGTTAGAAGATTTAACATTATGAGTACTATTAGAATCAATGATCCAAGCATGATTATAAAAGGTAGGTGTCAGTGACACATTACTTGCAAAGTTTGCCTTGCAGTCACCAACCTCTGTGTGTTTGGTATTGTGTCTATGTTTTTCTACATCGTTGTATTCCTCCTTAGTGAGATAAAAACCATGTCCTTTCCCTTCATGAGCTACATAGTTAGCATTGGACTTGAAACCAGGCCCTACATTCTGAGTCTTGTTGGTTGATAATCTATAACCATTGCTCCCTCCTTGAAACACATTTGGTCATTGTATCCTTTTACAAATCTGCAGGATAACCTATGACCCTATAACAATCGTTAGTTAAGTGATTCATGTAACCACCATGTTCACAACCTATATCTTCTAGCTTCTTTCCCTGAAAACCTTGTCTTCGATTGACTGGCATAGAAATATGATCTTTGTTAATATTTGTAACACCCAATAATCTCTAACTGTCCTCTTGTACTACAGTAGCATGTGCTTGATTAATAATAGATACATTAGTTTTAAGCAAAATGTCACTCCTCACGTGATTGTAGGACTCTAACCCCATTAGAAACATCAATAGCCTTTTCTGAATTAGTTGTTGGTGTAAGGCTTAGCCTCATAACAATTACACAATGGAGCTGGAACTAGAACATCCAATTCATTCTGTAGATCTTTCAATTTTGAATGGTAAATTGTGATAGAATCAGTATCTTGTTTCAGAGAAGATATATCTACCCACCCTAGTGAGGTTAGATTTGTTGAATTGTTCTCAAGAGTCGCTACTATTAATTATGTCATATCCAAAAGTCAATTGATGAAACGAATTGGATTGTGAAGACAATACAAAGCTTTTAAAAGACGATCCTGATATGTCCAAACTTACACCTCAATTAAGAGATATAAATGGTCAAAGTCAATTTATAGAACTCAACGTGAGTTGAGGTCGATCCTATAGAGAATTTCTTTACAATAATGATTTCACTATCGCGTTTACTCAAATGTCGTTATTATTTCCTAAAGAAACAGTTATGAAAAGTAAAATGGGTTTAGTTTTAATGTTCTAGTAACTAAAATTGGTAATCAAAATACATATTAGCAATTAACAGAGTTTTAAGTTCTAAAGTTGTTTTGATGATTAAATGAAACTAGGATTGTGTTCCCCATAACGTTACATCTAATGTTCTTCTGTGATTGAGTTTCGGGAAATTTATCTCTACAAAATACATACGAGTTAAATATATGTGATACTTCTCAATCTAATCAGATAATTTTCACTCAAGTCCTCTCAATCCCAAAGTGTTACTAGCTTTACCCTTGCTTACAATAGTGTTAAAGTTCTTTTCTCTCGAACTCGAACTTTGAATCCATTTCTTCCAGTTAATTTAGCTTTTTCCTAACTATCATTTTTCTCTCAAACAAATGACAGATACAGGTTCACTCCAATGCATGCACTCATTAAAATACATGAATAACGAAAGCTAAATTATAATTTGCAAATATAAATCGCCTATCACTCGTTTTACAGAATTACACTTCGATTTATGTCATAGATCCCACAATCCCAGTTGTGGTATTTAGCCACTCATGATTTCACATAAACATTCAAAAATATATAATGAAAATATGATGAGAAAGTACTTACGAGAATAAGCAAATGAACAAGCACTTAGATAATTCAAGAACCGGAAATCCAACCTTCAAACTTGATTCAATGTTAAAATCGAAAACCGAAACTAAAAATATTTGAAACTGTGTTCTTTCTTTACGATAAGACGAGATAAAAAAACTAAAATACGACCTAATTAATTCAAATAAAGTATTTTAAAAAGAGTCCTACTCGAAGTAGGACTGAACTGTCGGACACCTCAGGACTGCTTCCACAACCCGTCAAGGGCTTCACGGTCCGTGAATCCCTTCGTGGTCTTCACTTGGACTCACCCAAAATAGGTTCTTCAAATCCTGTACACTGGATCATCACCACGAACACTACCACGACTCGTGACAATGACCATTGTCCGTGTAGTTTTTTCGGAGTGATTCCCTCATTTTCTTTATTTCAGCGCATCCCAACAGCTATTATTTTCTTTTTCTTTTTCTTTTTTTTTTTTTATTTTTTTTTATTTTTTTTATATATGCATTCAACTCACTGGTTGAACCTTCTTTTTCACTTCATCTTTCTGCTCGGATTGAAATCATCCTCAACTTAGGCTTTTGGCCTAAGTTGTGACATCGTATCTTCGGAGACCCAAAGATATGATATTTACTGGGTAAGAACAAAGAATGATTTTCAGGCTCAAATTGGGTTCAAGTGATAAACTTTTTATTTGGTTATTTTATTTTTGGATTTTTAATGGCTTAACAAAAATGGCCTACTGATTCTTTGAAATCTGGTTATTCTCAGATCTAAGCAAGACTACTCGGGCAAGTTCTAGTTTTTGCTCCTAGCATTAGACTTCGAGAAAAAATCACACACACATGACACATGACTACATTCTCTAGTTTCTTTATTCACCAATTTATTTATCAGACTAGCAATGTTCAACATGTAAGTATCTAAGATGTCATCTAAAGATCCTAACAGTCAAACTTCAGATTAAGGTCCTCATTTTTCACAAACTAGCTATTGCACAGCTCAACACACAAACACTTTATATTCTTATCACAATAAAGACAAAGTCATCACAATTTTCACAATAAACACAGAGTCAACCTCCATTCATCCTAACAAGTAAAATGGCAGGTTGCTCACCACCCCCTCCCCAAACAAAAGAACTTTGCCCTCAAAGTCAATAAAGAAAACAAAACAGGGCTGTGAGGAAGGGTCATACCTAGGACACTCTAGGCGTCGGTAACTGGCTCAGCGTCGGAACCCTTATCAATGGGTGCATTCCCAGAAACCAGCTCTGGGTTAGGATGGCTATCACTAACTGGGGTAGGTACTCCATAACCAGAAGCGCCAGCTAACACCACATCTCGTTGTTGTTGAATGAGTTCTTCATCTTTTCTTGCCTTCTTCCGTGATGTCTTGCGGGTTTCTTGTGTTGCCTTCTTTCCTCGTTAGATAGGTCGGCAGGTAGCTCCTTATCACACTCTTTGGCTTTGTGTTTTCTCTTGCCGGACTTACCCTTAGGTAGTTCACCCCAAAAATCATCAAGTGATTGCGTGGAGGGTGCCTGACTAAGCAATTACATCAAAGATTCTGGCATGACCGAAGTGGGCACCTGTACTGGCTTTTAAGCTAGTTTAGCAACCTGAGCTCACATTTTGGCCTATTGTGACTTGAACTGTTCACTATCTACTGAACTGGTGGCCTAGAATAAATCCTCTCCAAACTATTCATCATGTCTTTTAAGAAAACCAGCTCCTTCCGCATCTGATCTTTTATCTCTTTTTTCGCAGCTAACATATCTGGCTCTATTAGCTGAGGCATCCATTTTACAATCTGGTCGACTAACGTCCTGGTTTGGCGCTGATCTGCAACCAATTTCTAAAGAAATGTCATAGGAATAATGACAAAGGTACCTGGAGCCTGTGAGGCTGAAGCTGGTGGTGGTGGTGCCAATGTAGATGGTTGTGATGACTCCTCCTGCTCTGGCTCTCTATCAGCATGTGGAATGTCAATTGGGAGATGAGGAACAACAACCAAAGAACCCACAACTCCAGATTTCGCACCAAAGAGATGGTTAGCGACATCTTTGATTTTAGAGGTCTGGGTCAGTTTGAATACCTCACCCCATCTAGTAACTAGCCTGTTTAGGGGAATGTTTGCTTGTCGACTTTATTTCCTTATTAGATAGGGAAATGTAAGTTTGGCTCTCTCATTTAGTGCCCTGTCTCTCACTCGGTCATTATGATCCACCCCACATTTACCGGGTAACCAATCATGAGGCATGCTACCAAGAAGCCAGTGAAGGAGAAAAAGTATTATCATTACCTGTAGGTCTCAATTGTGCATGGACAATAGCCCACCAAACCTTGGCTGGAAAAGATAGTGAAGCTTTAGTAATGAGTGGTTGCATTGTTGTAACCCCAACTGCATTCTCCCCATCTACTGCAATTAGCCTCGCAATTCGGCGCAAAACCCTCTCTCTAGAACTCTGAATCTCCATCTCAGTATCACTGGTGACTGCATGATGGTTCCCCTCATAAAGGCCAACTAAAGTTAGTGTTGTGTATTCCGAGCCATGCAACATCATGTTGATAGTAGCCTCGAAGATATCTATCAATTTGCCCCGAACCATAATTGATTTGAGTGGTCCCAATGTACTAGCTATGTCTTTCTGCCCCCATTTAGTTGTCTCAGTGTTTGCAACAAAGTCCATCAAAGTGGCTGCATAAGACGAATAAAACTCTCTGGTTAGGTGGCTAGAATATTCACCAGGTGCATTGTTCATCCAGTCAAACTAATGAAACTGAAACATTCGATAAATGTCGGGGTATGATTTGATATCAGCCACCACCACTCTGGTCTCAAGCATGATTGGTCTCTTCTTGAAACCGCTAAACTTGATCACAATTTCGTTATTAAAGACTTCAGACCTGTTCACAGTCCACATAGAACGAAAACAATCAATCAACTGTTGTCTCTTTGCGGGATTGACTTCATGGATGTTAACATATAGGATCATGTTGTCATCGTTGGTTATGTCATCATCTTCTCCTACAACACCTGCCTCCTCCTGTTCTCCAGTTTCAGCTTCTGTGTTTACTGCAGGTGGAGGTGTAGTTGCATCTTCCTGATAGCTGCTAGCGGACTCTTGATTGCCTCTTGAACCATCTTCAGACTGGCTACCTAATTCCTCACCGCTACCAGCACTACTACCTTCCTCTTCAGACGGGCAAGGAGTGTTCTGGAGAATTGCCTTCGATGTCTGGGATCTAGTAGCTCGTGGTGGGTGATCTTCAATGAAAGTGTTTATTTGAACCTCGGAACTTCTAGATTCTGACGCATCATGACCTTCCGATTGAGAAGCAGTCGGTGAGGAATGTTGGGTTGCATTTTTTCTTCGAGGACCAATAGTAGCTGAGAAAAACAAAACCTATTAATACACAAATCAGTAAAATGACACATTATCAGGTACTTAGACTTCCCCTGTGTAATTACATCGTGGCGCCTTGACTTAAGAATGCCGTCACCCAATCTATCACTAGGAAGGGCCACACAATCAAAATACAGAAAAGAACTAAAAGTACAGAAAGTAAATTATACATTTTTTTATACGGAAGCTCACACGGGCCGTGGTAGATACCACGATCCGTGAAACCTCTCATGGATTTAAGACAGACTCAGTGTGCAACAAGAGTTTGACAAAGTATTGTTTATTGATGATTGCACGGCTCGTGGAGTTCACCACTGTCCGTGATAATGCTCGTGAACATCACCAGTAGTTGTATGAAATGCCCAAGTGTGGCCCACGAGTGGTTTTACAGCTCGTAGTGACTTCCATGATTAGTGAAGCCTATCGTGGTCTTACACTTGGCCAATCATTCAGTCATTTTATCCCCCGACTTCACCATAGGATAGGTTACCCCGATATATTTTTACACATGATCACAACGTGAATACTAACACCACTGAATCTCATGAATTGTCTAACCCTCCAAATTCTTGAAGCTTTGGATGCTGTCCCGAAGTGTCATCATCTTCGAAGGAGGGAAAAACCGACTTGAAACGTGGTGAAAAGCTCTTCCCACGAAGTAATTGAGTCTCGTGGCAATTCAGCCAACCACTTACATGCTTATCCCATCCGAGAAAATGGGAACCACCTCAACCGGACCGACTTTTGGGATATGTTCTTGAAGGAGAACGGCCCGCAAACATCAATGAAGTTTCTAATATGCTCATGGGGATCCTCAAGAGCCAACCCACCAAACAATCATTTCAATGGTAAGAGTTGCAACATGGTACTTGTAATATGGAACACAATGTTCCCTTCAACCGAGGCAAGCGAATGGAACCAATTCCACTAATTAGATGAGGGTCATTAACATTAGGCTCGTTGACATCGTTGAGGTTACCGATGTCGTATTTGTGGCCCACTTGGCTACAATTGCTTCCGTTCACACTCATTTCCTTTGTTCAAAATAGCAACACACAAACCAAAACTAAAAGTAAGTAGATTCAACTATGACTAAAAAGAACAAAATACAACTTAACCAAACAATTTAATCAACACCACTCCCCAGCAGTGGCACCATTTTAATTAATAACGTTTCAAAGACACTTCATCCAATTCTAAGTGTCAACGATCGTTAATTAGTATATAACCCAACTAAATGAGTTGGGGACGAACCCCACAGGGAGTGGTAGAAAGTACGAATATGATCAAGTCAGTCATAGGAATAGACATTTTCGAATAAAAACAAAATTCAAATAAGGGGGTGACACGAATGTCAAATAAAGGGGTTTTGGTTTGAAATTATCAACTACAACATCAGCAACAACACGAAATAACAATAATGAGACGGGTTCTTGGGATGTAATTCGATTATAGGCTAATGTAGACAAATGGGTAATTTCAACTGTTAGGAAATAACTGTATATTAGTGAATAAGCTAGACTATAGAGGAGGTAAACTTTCTCTCGAACAATTTACCCCAAATCAAGTTGATTTCTCTCGAACATCAACAAGCATGCAAAATAAAAACAGCCTACGCTTTAGTCCATTCACTCTCTCGAGCTGAATGTGTGGGAAAGGATTTAGGATTCACTCTCTTGAGATGAACCCATGACAACCCAATACCCATAGATCATCAATCAATAATCTTGGTTTTAAAACCTCTCTTTCTCGAGCAAGCTAAAAACATCAAGGTAGAATTGCATTTGTAACTACAATTCTTTAAATTAAAGCACAATTAATAATTGAAATCACTTCTAAACAACATTTAGACTAACAATTAGCAATACCCATAAACTAAATCAACATATAATCACATAATCACACCCCAAGAATTGGGTTTTAGCTAGACATCATAAAAAGATAAAAATTGTTACCAAATTGAGTTTTCATCAACTAGGTAAGATTAATTTCGTCCTTACAATGGTCCAAATTAAATAATCTCAAAGACCCACTTCCAATTTTCTCAAAAGTGAAAAACTTCAATTTTTCAAAGCTAAGGATAACTTGTCTCAATACTCAGCGTTCAAAACTAAAAAAATTGATAAAAAAATTCCAAAAAATTGTAATATGATAATTTGATACTAAACTAAATGTTCGAAAATGTATTTATAGTCGCAAAAAATATGTTGCGAATGGCCATTCGGCGCAGTAAGTTGGGTTGGCCGATCAACTCGGCGATCCGCCCTTTGGTCAATTCCATCACCTTTTTGCCTTGGCCTTAATCATCCTCCAGGTCTGTAACTTTGGGCGATATAACTCTGCATCGCGAAACCACTCGATGATCCGCCGACTGCTCATTTTTCTCGCCAACTTAATTTTCTCCTTCAGGGCTTGGCACACTAGAACTTTAGGCGGTCAAATGACCACTCGGCGACTCACCAAATGGACTTAGCAATCACCAGGCTCTCTTTTCTTCCTTCTTTCAGCTCACTTAGTTCCTTTTTGCAAATTCGTGTCCTTGCTTTGTTCTTCAATACAAATACCTGGAATTTGTGGACACTAGATCTATACAAATAAAGCCCTAAATAAGTCCAAATATCAGACTCATCAACCATTGGCTTTGAACCTCTCACCCTTGTCATTTTCAAGCTCAATAGCACCCGACTGGAACACCTGAGTTACCTTAAAAGGTCCAAACCATTTGGATCTCAACTTTCCCGGAAATAAACGAAGTCGGGAGTTGAAAAGTAACACCAAGTCACCAAGAGTAAAAGTTCTCTTCTCAATATGCTTATCATGATAAAGTTTCATCATCTCCTTGTATAGTGCAAACCTCTCATATGCTCTCAAATGGAACTCATCCATCTCATTGATCTGATCTAGTCTCAGGTTTGTTGTTTCATCCCAACTAAGATTGAGCTTCTTCAAAGCCCAGAGTTCCTTATGCTCAAGCTCTACCGGCAAATGACATGCCTTTTCAAACACCAATTGACATAGAGAAATGCCAATAGGTGTCTTGAAAGCTGTCTGATAGGCCCATAAAGCATCATCTAACTTGGGTGCCCAATCTGTCTTGTTGGCATTCATTGTTTTAGCCAGAATCGCCTTAATTTCTCTATTGGACACCTCCATCGGGCCACTAGTCTGTGGGTGATAAGGTGTTGCCACCTTGTGTTGTTTAACCCCATATTTGGCCAAAAGTGTACTGAATACCTTGTTGCAGAAATGGGAACCACCATCATTGATAATGGCTCTGGGTGTGCCAAACCTTGAAAAGATATTCTTCTTCAGAAAGCTAGCAACACTTTTCCCATCATTCTCAGGCAAAGCAACTGCCTCAACTCATTTGGACACATAATCCACTACCACCAATATATACTTATGCCCATATGAGCTCACAAATGGGCCTATGAAATCAACTCCCCACACATCAAATAGCTCCACCTCCAGAATGGGTGTCATGGGTAACTTGTGGAGCTGAAAGATTGCTCTTTGCCGCTCGCATACATCACAACTCCTTACTATGTCCATCGCATCCTGATGAATTATGGGCCAGTAGTACCCACACTGAAGTACATTATGGGTTGTACGGGCACCTCCATGATGGCCACCCACTAGAGAGGAGTGACATGCCTCTAGAATGTGCAACATCTCAGCTTCAGGGAGGCATCGCCTGATGATATTGTCAGCACACACCATGTACAAATAAGGTTCATCCTAGAAATACTTACCACATCATGCAGGAACCTCTTCCTTTGCTGAAATGTCAACCCCTTAGGAATGAAGTCACTAACAAGAAAGTTAGCAAAATCAGTAAACCAAGGAATAAGATCAAGAGTTGCAGCCAATACCTGCTCATCCGGGAACGCATCATGATTTCTAGCTCACATTCCTCTTTCTTCTCAGCCTCTAACCTAGACAGGTGATCAGCCACCTGGTTTTCATACCATCTTTTATCCTTAACCTCAAAATCAAACTCCTGAAGTAGAAACACCAATCTGATCAACCTTGGCTTGGCATCTTTCTTTGCTATTAAGTATCTCAGAGCTACATGATCTGTGTGGACTATTACTCTAGTACCCAACAAGTAAGCTCTGAATTTCTCGAACACATACACCACATCCAATAGTTCATGTTCAGTAACTGTGTAGTTTCGATGTGCTCCATTTAGTGACTTACTAGCATAGTAAATCAGATGAAACATCTTATTGTGCTTCTTCCCCAACACAACTCCTAAGGCAGTACCACTAGCATCACACATTACCTCAAAAGACTCAGCCCAATCTAGGCCAATGATCAATGGGGCAGAAATCAACTTCTCTTTCAGGCACTCAAAAGCTCTTAGACATGCCTCATCAAAAGCAAATTTCACCTCCTTATCCAAAAGTTTGCACAAGGGGTGTGCAATTTTCAAGAAGTCATTGATGAAACACCTATAAAACCCGACATTTCCTAAGAAGGTTCGAATACCCTTCACACAGATAGGTGGAGGCAACTTTTCAATCACCTCAATTTTTGCTTTGTCAACCTCTAATCCCTTTTGTGACACCTTGTGACCAAGGACTATGCCTTCCTTGACCATGAAATGGAACTTCTCCCAATTCAGCACTAGATTGGCCTCCTCGCATCTCTATAAGACCCTGCTAAGGTTAAGCAAACAGTCATCAAAGGTATAACCTACCACTGAAAAGTCTTCCATGAATACCTCCAAAGTGTCCTCCACCATGCCCGGGAAGATAGACATCATACACCTCTGGAAAGTTGTTGGTGCATTACATAATCCAAATGGCATGCGCTTAAATGCAAAGGTGCCATAAGGACATGTAAATGTGGTCTTTTCCTGATCTTTAGGAGCAATTTATATCTGGTTGTAGCAGAGTATCAATCTAAGAAATAGGACCACCCTTTTCCAGCCAACCTGTCAAGCATCTGGTCCATGGATGGCATTGGGAAGTGATCCTTCAAAGTTCTCTTGTTCAGCTTCCTGTAGTCCATGCACACTCGCCATCCAGTGACTGGTCTTTGTGGGACCAACTCATTCTTTGCATTCGCAACCACAGTCATAATACCTTTTTTGGGCAGACATTGCACTGGGCTGACCTAGTGACTGTCAGAAATGGGGTACACCACCCTAGCATCTAACCACTTGATGATCTCCTTTTTGACCACCTCTTGCATTAGTGGGTTCAACCGTCGTTGGTGTTCAATGCTTGGGATGCAGTCTTCCTCAAGTTGGATCTTATGGGTGCATATACCTGGAGGTATCCTGATGATGTCAGCAATGGTCCACCCAATAGCCCTTTTGTACCTTATCAACATTTTGATCACAGCTTGAACGTGCTAATCATTCAAATCTGGAGCCAAAATCACAACTAAAGTGTTTTTAGTGCCCAAAAATACATACCTCAGGTGACTGGGTAGCTTTTTCAGTTCCAGCACAGGTGGCTCCTCAATAGATGGTTTTGCTGGAGGACTTGGCCTATTTTTCAAATGTAAATCCAGTTTCTTTGGAGCATAAGAGTGTGCTCCCATTCCCTGCAAATCATTCACGGTCTCTACATAGTTAGACCATAAATCAGCTTCAAAGTTCATCAACACGGCTGGTAATGTTTCAACAACCAGCCTCTCCTTAATGGTTGCTCCCATATCTTCTTCATCAAAAACCTCTATCACAGACCCACATTCATGTCATGCCGTTGTTTCATTGACCTGCAAATACTAAACTTTATCTCTGCTTTGTTGATTCTGAATTTCAATTTTCCTCTCTCAACATTTACCAATGCTCGTCCTGTGGCCAGAAATGGTCTTCCCAAAATGATGGGAACCTCAAAATCCACTTCGCAATCCAAGATCATGATGTCTGCCAGAAAGATGAAAATGTCCACCTTTACGAGCACATCACATAAGATGCCTACATGTCGCTTCACCGACCTATCTACCATCATCAACCTCATTGTTGTGGGTTTAAGAACTCCTAATCCCAATTGCTTGTAGATGGCCAGCATCATCAAGTTTATACTGGCCCCTAAATCACACAAGGCCTTTGCATATTCGATTGATCCGACGGTGCACGGTATGGTGAAAGCACCCGGATCCTCCTTCTTCTGTACCAGTAACCTGGTAGCAATAGAACTGCAGTGATGAATATTTTCAGTCAAATCAATACTTACAACTCTTTTCTTTGTGACGAAGTCCTTCATGAACTTGGCCTATCCTGGCATTTGCTCTAGTGCTTCCACCAGTGGGATATCCACTGATAGTTGCCTCAGCATGGTGATGAATTTAGTGAATTTCCCATCCTCGACTTTCTTTTTAAGCCTTTGAGGAAAATGAAGAGGTGGTCTTGGGATCTGCTATAAAGGCATAGTTCCCTCAACCCCTTTCTCCGTTGCTCTTACTTGTTTTGCTATTTGTTGAGCATCCTCCGAGTCATCTACCTATTCAGCGTTGGCCTCCTCTCTCTCATTTTTCTCTAACACTTGTTGATGTATAGTACCTGCAGAAATTGGGTCATTAAGAATCTTACCACTTCTGGTGGCGATAGCCATGCAATGAACGTCCTTCTTAGGATTTTCAATAGTATCACTTGGTAGCGACCCATTCTTTCTCTGGTTCAGTGATGTTGAAAGTTGCCCAACTGCTGCTCTATTTTTTTGATGGAGGTGGTGTGAGAATCTACCAGTTGACTCATACTGGAGAAATAACCTCTCATCTCTTTCACCCCTGCATATGTTCACTCAACTTTTTGAAACACCTTAGCCATCATGTCTTCCATCTTAGACCCGCTAGAACTACCACTTGCCCGGTCTCTATTACCTGGGCGCACATACATACGATCATTTCTATACCCATCTTTGTTCTGCCAGTTTCCCTGCTCTCTGTTTGGTGACATGTCATATTGTCCTTCTCTAGAGTAGTTCCGACCTGCGTTTCCAGAGTTATAACCCTGGTTTCCTGAGTTATAATTCTGGAAACCTCCTTGGTTTCCCAGGTAATTAGCCTCCTCATCTAGATCGATATCCTCATCTTCATACATGTTTGGCTATCCCACAACATTTACCTTTTCAGACATTGAGACAATATGCTTCTTGAGTAGATCTATCCGAGTCCTCATGTGTGACATGTTCTGATCCCTTTCTTCTTCTCATTTCCTTTGTTCAACTGAAAGTTCAAAAGTGTACCCAAGATTTCCTACTTCTGCATCCCTGGAATACGATGCCCTGTTATTCATTGACACCTCGTCCATCAGTTGCATGCTCTCTGACAATGGCATCCTCATAAATGATCCTCCACACACTGCATCAACAATAAGTTTAGTAACATAATTCAAAGATCTATAGAAATCCTATTTTAGATGTCTCTCAGTGAGACCATAGTTTGGACACTTCTTCAGCTTTTGGCTGAATCTCCCCAGATGTCATGCATCACTTCTCCTGGTAACTACGGGCACTTATCTCATCCTTCATCTACAATTCTTTTGATTCCGAAAAGAATCGTTTGAGGAAGGCCTCCTTCAACTCAGTCCATGTCCTGATTGAGTCATTCGGCATCTTATTCAACCAGTTGGTTGCCTCTCCAGTAAGAGACAATGGAAACAACCTCAATCTCATCGTTGTTTGGCTAACTCCAGGAATTTATTGCGATTTGCATATCACCACAAAGTTTATCAAATGTTGATTTGCATCATCACCAGTTGAACCCCTGAACATATCTTTCAGATTCAGCAGTTGAATCATAGTGCTGGTGATTGTGAATTTCACACCTTGTGGTAGTGTATGTAACATTATCGCTCTTGTGGCTCCAGCTCCATCCAAGTCTAAGTCATCCTTTTCATACATCATGTGAGCTGGATATTGTGCTCTACCTTTTAGAGCCATTGGTTGGCGGTGGGGAGGAATGATTTCATCTACTATTATGTTTTCTTCCACCACCCTAGGCGGGTTGTTCACAACATTCTGTTGAATACCTCTTGTAGCGCTTTCAACTTCCAATCCCAGTCTTTGCCTCTAAGCCTCAGGTTCTTGTGCATTCACCATTTGGCGGAGTGTTTTCCAAAGTTCTGGGTCGTATTGTCAATGCCAATTCAAGAATAGAAGTGGAAAAAGGATAACCATGGATTTTGTAGTGGGACTACCTGAGACCTTGGGGAAGTATGATTCAATTTTAGTCATTGTTGACAAGTTGACTAAATAAGCTCACTTCATTTCGAGTGAATTACAACTCCCAACAATTGGTGAAGATCTGATTAAGACGAACTGGCACCCGATGTCTAAATGGCCCGGGAGAACCAACTTACAACCTGCACTTACCATACATTTAACTATGATAACTATGAAGCTATGACAAGCTTATATGCCCTGTAGTGATAAAAGACCGACATAGACAGGCCCAAAACTTATGTACAACACTTGGCCGTTGAGACCACAATTGTTAAGAGACAAGACACAACCAAACTTTATACATTAGTCTACAAAGCCTTTACAAGATAGACAACCTTAGTTTAGGTTGGGACAAGGCCCCGCCTTACCCTTAACTACTATACGGTAACAAAATAGATGTCAAAGACTCGAGTAATCCCCGAATCAACTTGGAGCTCACCAATAGCAGCTGAGTATCCTGTGCTCCTACTGGGGAGGTCTACTAGCTGGAGTACCTATGGTTGCAGCATGAAATGCAGCGTCCCCCGAGAGAGACGTCAGTACGAAGAATGTACTGAATATGTAAGGCAATAACATATGTAAACAAGAGCTCAATTGAAATCAAGTATCAATAAGTAAATGCATAGATCAGATTAAAGACCACCCTTGTTGTTGTTGTGGGATCATGTACATTATATTCTTTTCTGTAATTTTCTTTACATTGCTATCTCTGTAAAGCATGTGATACAAATAACCAACTGATCAGTGGTAAAAGAGGATGACCCATACTAGGCATTTTAACCCCTGAGATGCTGTCCTCAAATATATAACTTTGGGATTGACCCATGCTAGGCTTTCGCCCCTAGGCTGCCACCCTTATACACAAATTAGGATCGACCCATGCTAGGCTTTTGCCCCTGGGCTGCCACCCTTACACATATACCGCTTCATATAGTTTCTTTAATCTTTGAGATTGTTATTTTGGTGGTCATAATTATTTTTGAGCATCAGAACTGTGGAACAGTAGTAGGAAACATGTGAATATGCACTTAGGGCAGTAACAATAACACAAGATGGAAATGTAACACTAATGAATTTCATAAGAGCTCAAATGACACAATGGACCTCATTTGATTGACAGGAGGAATCACAAAGCTACTACTGAAATTACCCTTTTCTCAAACCAATACTTGGAAAAGTAAAGATGCACATATATTGAAGCAATTCGACACACTAAGGAGAGGGGAAATATTGTTAGCTGTGTTTGGGATTGTACGCTGCCACTATGTGTCTTTTACTTGAAAGAGCACTTAGGAAGCTCACTTGTTGATAATGACACAAGCAGAGTTCATGCCAAAGAATATAGAATCGAATAGCCTTACATACCTTGCTGTACCACTCAGATAGTACAACGAATTAACCTCCTTCCTTTCCGATTATTAATCTACAATGAAATAAGTAATACAACTAATATGAGTAGCTAACCAACAGATTGGGCTACTTGAACTTGGCAAACAGTAATCAGGCAGCAAACTCATACTTATCAAACCAATGGTATGCATTCCACCCGTTCTCCTTTAATAACGTCATATACAATACGACCTTCTAATAAGGTCCCCTGAAACTCCTCGGGCTTTATAACATATGCAAAACAGTATACAAAGGGGTTGCAGGCAGCAAGCTCATGCAACGCCCAATTAGATGGTACGTTACTGCACCCTTTACCGTTTTATCCTTTAACAAGTTCTCATGACTTCTGCACATGCCTCCTTATGTTACAATACACAAATCAGTTTCTAAACATCAGAATGTGGCAGTAGCAATATGAACTCACGGTTTCCGACCACTGTCCCTTGAGCATCCAACTAACATTACATTTAAAATGCCTAAATGGGCTAACAATTGAGTTAAAGGGGACTCCCCTCCATGGCTGTCCCAACATGCACAATCAACCAGAACATTCCCCAATCTCACACCATGTAAAAGGAACAATTCTCAGCTCATTAACACATACCAAATCCCCTAACCGATTCAAGCACAAAAGAGGGATGAAAATTTCAGTAACTCACCTTGTTGGACAACAACCTCACTTGCTAACTTCAAGGTTTAGGTTGTCTTTTCCAAATTATCTTGAGAATAATGAAGGATTACTAAATCAGCAGACCATATTCTTACGAATCCAAACTTTAAAAAAAATTAACATATGGCAGTAGCCTTACCTTAAGGTGAAATTAGTTCCTCCTCTTGAATTTCTTAAGATGGGAGATGTTACACCAACTTGTACTTGAAAAATAAAGGGTTTTCTCAGATTTTTAATGGTGAACTTGCGGGCCAGCACTTTGGAGCTTCTAGGGTTTCTTTTTGGGAGTAAATTGATGTAGAACAAGTGAGAGATATATGAAATGAATTTCATTCTCTTAAGGGTCCTTTATGGACGTTTTTACATTAAGAAATATGTAGAAATATCTAGTCCCTCACTTTAAGTAAGCAGGTACATCACTCCCTTAATTTCTGCCACAAGTTCTTTAAGTAGCTGCATCACCTAGTTGCCCTTTTCTTTTAAAATGCAGTCGACATATTTCCTAAGTAGGTGCATCACCTACTTACCACTTATTTAAGTAGGTCAGCAGTTAATCTACCATTAAGAACCTATGTCATCCTTTCTACGTAAGCTACACATGTACGTAAGTAACTTAATTACGTAAGACATCCGAATCAGTAGCTTAAGCAAGTAGGTTGATTACTATGACAAATTATACTTTAGTTACTCTATTTAGCCTCAAACCTCTTTCGAATATTGTCAAACCTATTTCAAACCCTCACTACTCACATAGAACTAGTATATGCAAAATATGGGACGTTACATAACCCTTGGCCTGACTTAACTTATAGCGGGAGACTTAAAGCATTAATACAAGGATTCAAATACACTTTAGAACAACTGTCTCAAATAAATTTAGAATGTTTAAGGATAAACATTCAAATTAGCCGAAGTGGCAACTCAATGAGTCTTATAGCAAAACATCTGAAATACAAGACTAAAGAACTATATAACTACTCGTCTATGAAGCTTCTAAAAACAATGATGGAAGTCGGGAAAAGACCCCTGATCATCCTAACAATTGAAATGTTAAAAACAAGATAATGAGGGATCCTCCGGAAAGCAAGGAGGCTTACCAACTGACTCTGAGTGCTCAACTAGATAAACGAGGTGTTGAATGTTGATCCTGGTTACTTGTGTCTGCATCGTAAAATGATGCAGGCCAAATGGCATCAGTACATTAAACGTATGAGAATGCGAGGGGAAAACTAAACATAACATAAGATTGAAAGGAATCTGAATGGAACACTTACCTTAGCTTTACTCAACTCATGAATGCTCAATTCAAATGCGAAGTAAGAACAACAATAAAGGTGCAGTTTATACAAAGCATTTAAAACAGTAAATGACAACTCAATGTATTAAAGAAACAAAATAACAACTTAGTTCATATATAAAGTAATATAATATTGTTGGAGTTTCTCTAACCAATAACCATCAATTTGAGCCTAAGTGATGATACATCATCTCGCCCACGCTGCCAGAACTGTCATATACCTTGCCGTGATATAGAATGCATCAACTAAGTGGATCCACTAGTCTATGCTAAAAAACACTAAGGAATCATCTAAAAAGTATGATCTCTTCTACCCATGACGGCTACATGGTTTATGGAGACTTAAATTATTATGAACTCGTCCCCATATCGGTGCTCAATACTACTCCCAAAATATACTCAGTTCATATGTTTTAAAAACAAAATTCTTTGTGTGATTTGAGATAATTACTCAAAAACTAGCTTAAAAGTTTCTCTTGAAAATCGGTGTTAACTCTCTTGTTTAAATGTGAAAACATTTTAACATTTGGAGAATACTTAGTTCCCGTATAATCTTTGAAGGAATGAACTTTACTCTTACACTTTACTCAACTCAAAACTCAATCCTTAAAACAAAGTTAAAACGTTTCTAAAAGACTTTTGGAAAACTCTATGAACTTCTCTTGACTTGACTCTTAACTTACTTAAATTGAATTATGGATTCAAGGTTTATGATCTCATGTCTATGGATGATTTCCTGATGTTTAGATGTACCTTAGAGTGTATAAATCAACCAGAAAACATTGGTATGTTGCTAGGGAACTATTACAGAAAGAACTGGAAAAAAGTAGAGGACCTGGCGTCCCTGGAGCTCTGAGTGGCGCAAGGTGCCAGAGGAAAAATTTCAGAGACTGGGTTGGGGCGCTCTGGCTGGCACGGAGCCCCAGAGCCCAAACTTCAGAGCCCTAGGTGGGGCGCTCTGGCTGGGGCGGTGCCCCAGGCCCTTGCCTAGAAAGCTCTGACTTTTCTTCTTCGTTTTTCAACTCTAAGCCCTCTAATTTCACTTGGTTCTTTCCCCAAATACTTAGAATCAACTATATCCTCAATATTTGTAAGATTCTATTCGAAATCACACCTAATTTCATGAATCAAACTCAAGAAACTTCACCAACAAGAACCCACAAGAATTCAAATGAATTTCATCTAGAACTCATATCTTATCTTTCAAAAGAACACAATTACACTGAATTGAATCATGATTGGCGCGTGGGTGAACTAACCCAACGCTATGTGATCTCACATACCTCATCGGGATCGCCCCTTGACAAAATCCATGACCTTAGGTTCAAGAATTGACGATTCCTTGCCTTCTTTTCTCCTTTCTCCTCTTATTTTCTTTTCTCTCAAAACCCTAACTCAAATTTCAAGAGCGTAAACTGACCAACTTCAGTTTAGACCCCTAAGTAATTACCAAAAATGAATTAACTTAATTGGGTATGGAAAAGACCCAAATACTCTTCCAAAATCTGGATTGGACTTTCCTTATCCAGACAGCCCAACTTCAAATGGGCATATCTCACTCATACGACTCGAAATTGCACAAACTCAGCGGTGTTGGAAAGATAATTCAAAGACCTTTACTACGGTGTCTGGAAACACACCTAACTATTCCTGAGCTAGGATTTATGATCGTTTGAATTTGACCAAAAACTCAAACTTAACATAATTTAACCAATTTTCCAGATTTTTCCTTCTTTCCAAAAATGACGATTTCTAATTCTAGCTCTTTCTAGTTCTTTCAATTAAAGAGATGTTACAATATCTCCCCCTTGGGAACATTCATCCTCAAATGAGATTACTCTTATTAGGCTAAGGGAGTAACATCTAACATTCAGCTCAAACACCCAACAAGCAAATATTATACATCAAGTATATTTATTATTAAAGAGTACTAAGAAGAGAATTAGTACCTTGGTTTGGAGTTTCTTCGGGCTCAAAGAAATATGGATATCTCTTCTTCATATCCTCCTCAGCTTCCCAAGTAGCTTCCTCAACAAACTGATTCCTCGAAAGGACTTTGACTGAAGCTACTTCCTTGGTTCTCAACTTGCGAACCTGGCGGTCTAGAACAGGGATCTCCTCATAAGATAAGCTATCATTGATACCAATATCTTCAGTTGTTATGATATGTGAAGGATCTCTCATGCACTTCTTCAACATGGAAATATGAAATACCAGATGAACCGCTGCTAACTCGTGAGGTAGCTCTAACTCATAAGCTACATTACCAACCCTTTTGGATATTCATTAAGGGCCAATATACCGAGGACTAAGCTTCCCCTACTTACCAAATCTCATAACACCCTTCATGGGTGAAACTTTCAAGTATACCCAATCATCTACTTCAAACTCTAACTCCATTCTCCTAACATCAGTGTAGGATTTCTTACGCTTTGCGTTGTTTTAAACCTCTCTTGAATGACTTTCACTTTCTCCATAGCTTGAAGAACTAAGTCTGGTCCTATCAGCCTAGTTTCACCAACTTCAAACTATCCAATAGGAGATCTGCATCTTCTCCCATAAAGAGCTTCATAAGGAGTCATTTGAATACTAGAGTAGTAACTATTATTGTAAGCGAACCCAATCAGAGGTAAGTGATCATCTAAATTCCCCTTGAAATAAATCACACAGGCCCTCAACATATCATCTATGCTCTGAATAGTGCGCTCTGCTTGACCATCTGTCTGAGGGTGCAAAGCAGTACATAAGTTCACCTTTGAACCCAAGTCGTTCTGAAAAGATTTCCAGAACTATGCAGTAAATTACGCACCTCTATCCAAAATAATCGAAATTGGCACAACTTGGCATAGTTCTCAGTTGTATGGATAGTCTTTACCGGAAAAAGGTGGACTAATTTCTTCATTCTATCAACAATCACCCTAATAGAATCATGTTGCATGTGAGCCTGTGGTAACCCTGTGATGAAGTCCATATTGATCATCTCCCACTTCCACTCCGGAAGTTCTATATTCTGAGCCATACCACCAGGCCTTTGATGCTCTACTTTAACTTGTTGGCAATTCGGACACTTAGCAACAAACTCTGCAATGCCCTTCTTCATACTACTCCACCAATAAACTTCTCTCAAGTCACGATACATCTTTGTGGAACCTGGATAAATAGAATATCTAGAGCTATGAGCTTTCTTCATGATTCTTTCTTGGAGTTCATCCACCCTTGGTACACACAACCTACCTTAATACCTCAATACACCATCTCCCCCTTGTTTAAAAGCCAATACTTTTGGCTTATGAACATTTTCCTTTAATTCAAGCAAAATAGAATCTTGGTCCTGCTTCTCTATTACTTCTGACACTAATGATGATTCAGCCCTATTGATCACCACCACTCCTCATTTTGTGGAATCCATTAGTCGAACTCCTAATCGTGCAAGTTTGTGCACATCTTTTGCTAACTCTTTCTTATCTTCCTCAAAATGGGTGGTACTACCATAGACAATCTACTCAAGGCATCAGCAACAACATTAGCCTTACCTGGGTGATAAAGAATAATCATATCTTAATCCTTAAGTAACTCTAACAACTTTCGCTGTCTCATATTAAGCTCTTTCTGGCTAAACACATATTTAAGACTCTTGTGATCGGTGAACATATCCACATGAAAACCATAAGATAATGGTGCCATATTTTCAAAGCTAAAAATACGACAGCCAATTCTAGATCATGGATTGGGTAATTCTTCTCATGAACTTTCAACTATCTGGAGGGATAAGCTATAACTTAGCCATTATGCATTAACACACACCCTAGAACAACTCTAGACACATCACAATACACATCAAAACCTTGAGTACCTTCTGGTAAGCTCAATACTGGGTCAGTAGTCAACCTCTTTTTCAATTTCTGAAAGTTTTTCTCACAAGCTTCAGACTATTGAAATTTCATTATTTTCTGAGTCAACTTGATCAAAGGGGATGAATAGATGAGAACCCCTCTACAAACCTTCTATATATCCAGCCAACCCCAAGAAACTCCTAATATCAGTTGGAGATGTGGGTTTAGGCCAATTCTGTACTACCTTTATTTTCTGGATATCAGCTTTAATTCCCTCTCCGGAAACAATGTGGCCTAAGAATGTCACAGACTCAAGACAAAACTCACATTTTGAGAGTTTAGCATACAACTCCCTATCCTTTAGAGTTTGGAGAACTATTCTGAGAGGGGTGGCATGATCTTACTCATTCCTCGAATAGATTAGAATGTCATCAATGAATACGATAACAAACATATTTAAGTAAGGCTTGAATACTCTATTCATAAGGTCTATGAATGTTGCAGGCGCATTGATCAAACCAAAGGACATAACTAGGAACTCATAATGACCATAACGGGTCATGAATGTTGTCTTTAGAATATCACAATCCCTTACTCTTAACTGATGGTAGCCTGATCTGAGGTCTATCTTAGAGAAATAAGTAGCACCTTGAAGCTGATTGAAAAGATCATCAATTCTGGAAGAGGATACTTATTCTTGATGGTAACCTTGTTCAACTGATGGTAATCTATACACATCCTAAGGGAACCATCTTTCTTTCTCACAAATAAGACCGGAGCACCCCAAGGTAAGACACTTGGTCAAATAAAACCCTTATCAAGGAGATATTTCAATTGTTCTTTAAGCTCTTTCAACTCTGCTGGAGCCACTCAATATGGCGGAATAGATATCAGACGAGTATCTGGAAAAATATCTATACTAAAGTCTATCTCTCTCTCAGGAGGGAATCCGGGTGGATCATCTGGAATGACTTCTAGAAACTCACTCACAACTGGAACTGACTTAATAGGAGGTATGTCAACACTAGAGTCATTAACTCAAACTAAGTGATGGACGCAACCCTTGGAAACTAACTTTCTCACCTTAAGGTACAAAATGAAACGACCCTTGGCACTACTGAACTGCTACTCTATTCTATAACTGGCTCATTAGGAATTTGGAACTTAACAACTCGAGTTCTACAATCAATGGAGGCATAACAAGCATGAAGCTAGTCCATGCCTAGAATGACATCAAAATCCACCATGTCTAGCTCAACTAAATCATCCATGGTGTTCTTGTGATTGATGGAAATGATACAATCACGATAGGCTCGCTCAGCTAGAATAGACTCTGTCACCGGTGTAGAAACACAAAAGGGTTCACAAAGTTTCTCAGGAAGCATATCAAATTTCATTGCAACATAAGGAGTCACAAAAAGATAAACTCACTCCTGGTCTAGCAAAGCATAAACACTAAGGGTAAATACTTTGAACATACCAGTGACAACATCTGGAGAATTCTCTTGCTCTTTTCGACTAGTGATCGCATAAAGACGGTTTGCTCCTCCCCCAGTACCAAAAGTAGATCCGCTAGGTGCAGCCCTTTCTGGTGGAGTAATTGATGAAGATTGGGCTCTATTGCCCTGATTCCCATTACCTTGTCAGTTCTTTGGGAACTCTTTCATGAAGCGACCCTCTTGTCCACACTTGAAACAACATGTGAAGCCATCGTGACACTTACTTGGGTGGTTCCTACCACACTTAGCACATGCAGGAGCCTAGCTACCCTCCTTCTGCCACACTACCTTGAGACTGTGTAGGTCTAGCTCTGAAGTGCTGGGAATCCTGACTATTGTACTCACCTTTGTTCCTAGGTACAGGTGCACTAGTAGATGATGGAGCAGGTCCCTTTTTCTTTTTTTGAAAGGACGAACGGTTCACATTATTTCTTTGTTGCCTGTACTCATTTCCTGTCTTAGCTTTCTAATTTCTAAACTCTTCCCTATCCATCAACTTCTCTTCCTCAACCTGCTGCACATAAACCATCAACCTTGTTATATCCATGTCACCTATTAGCATCGCAACCTTATCTTTCTTACTCGACAGACGAGTGATGAGTCCATAATTTGAACTCATTTAGGGCTTTATTTGGATAGATTTTGTGTCCTCAAATGCTTGTTTTGTGCCAATAACTGATGTAAACCCCTTGATTTCTAGGTATTTTGATTGAGGGACAAAGCATAGACACTAATTTGCAAAAACGAACAAAGTGAGTTGAATGAGCGAAGAAAGGAAGGCTTGGTGATCGCCAAGTCCATTTGGCAAGTCACTGAGTGGCCATTTGACCGCCTAAATTTCCAGTGTGCCAAGCCCTGAATGAGATAATCAAGTTGGCGAGAGAAAGGAATAGTCGGCGTGTCGTTGAGTGGTTCCGGGATGCAGCGCTAGATCGCCCAAAGTTACAGAACTTCAGGATGTTGAAGGCCAAAGCAAAAAGGCGATAGAACTAACCAAAGGGCGGATCGCTGAGTTGGTCGGCGATCCTGACCTACTACGCCGAATGGTCCTTCACAACATATTTTGGCGACTATAAATACATTTTCAAACATTATGTTTAGTATCAAATTTTATTCTGAACATTCATAGAGTAATTTTTGAGTTTGAACTCTGAGTATTGAGACAATATTTTCTTTAGCTTTGAAGAATTGAAGTTTTCCATTTTTTAGAAATTGGAAGTGGGTCTTTGAGATTCTTCAATTTGGACCTTTGTAAAGATGAAATTAATCTTACCCAGTTGATGGAAACACAATTTGGTAACGATTTCTATCTTTTTAGGATGTCTAGCTAAAACCCCAATTCTTGGGGTGTGATTATGTGATTGTGGGCTGATTTAGCTTATGGGTATTGCTAATTGTTAGTTTAAATACTGTTTAGAAGTGATTTCAATCAGTAATTGTGATTAAAATTAAAGGATTGTAGTTGCAAATGCAGTTCTACCTTCGTGTTTTTGGCTTGCTCGAGAGAGAGGTTTTAAAACCAAGATTATTAAATTGATGCATTGTAGGTATTGGGTTGTCATGGGTTTAGCGAGAGAGAGTGAATCATAAAGCCTTTTCCACACATTAAGCTCTATAGAGTGAATGGACTAAAGCGTAGGTTGTTCTTATTTGCTTGCTTGTTGGTGTTCGAGAGAAACCAACTTGATTCGGGGTAAATTGTTCGAGAGAGTTTATCCCACTAAAGTCTAGCTTATTCACTAATTTACAGCTATTTACTAACAGTTGCAATTACCCATTTGTATATTAGCCTATAATCTAATCATATCCCAAGAACCCGTCTCAAAATTTGTTACTTCATTTTATTTGGTGCTGCTGTAGTTGATAATTACAAACCAAATTCCCCCTGTTAATTGACATTCGTGTCACCCCTTAATTTGAATTATGTTTTCCTTCGATAATGTATGTTTCTATGATTGACTTGAACATATTCATATTTTTCTATCGAATCTTAAACACGTACCACTCCCTATGGGATTTGACTCTAACTCATTTAGTTGGGTTATATACAGACTAACGATCGTTGACTCTTAGAACTGGATTAAGTGTCTTTGATAGCGTTATTCAATCAAAATGGCACCAGTGCCGGGGAGTGGTGTTGGTTAAGATTCTTTAGTTAAGTTGAATTTTGTTCTTGTTAGTTATAGTTGAACTTACTTACGTTTACTTTTGGTTTGGTTGTTTATGTTTTGAAACATGAAGTATGAGTGTGAACGGAAGCAATGGTAGCCAAGTAGGCCACCAAGATGACATCAGAAACTTCAATGATGTCAATGAGCCTAATTCTAATGACCCCCATCTAATGGGTGGAATTGGTGCCATTCGCTTGCCTCCGGTGGAAGGGAACGTTGTGTTCCATATTACAAGTACCATGTTGCAACTCTTGCAATTGAAGGGTCTATTTGGTGGTTTTTCTCATGGGGATTCATGAGGATCCCCGTGAGCATATTAGATGTCACGCCTCAAATCCCATTAAGACGGACAGGCACTCGATGCCCTAACGGCCCGAGAGAACCAACATGTGACCTGTGCTTACTATGCATGTAACTATGAAAGTTTCGTGACAAGTTCGCCAGGGACACAACGATATGAACCGACATAAGTAGACCCAAAACTTATATACAAGACTTGGCCATTGAGGCCACAACTGGTTAAGATGCAACTGAACCATATACATAAGTCTACAAAGCCTCTAAAAGATAGAAACCCTTAGAGTAGGTCGGGACAGACCACGCCTTACCCCTAGCTACGATACAATACCAAAGTGAGTCTACCAAGGGCTCAGTAAAGCTCCGAAGCAACCTGGAGCTCACCAAAAGTAGTTGAGTGTCGTATGATCCTACTGAGGGGGTCTACTAGCGAGAGTACCTATGCCTGCAGCATGAAATGCAGCGTCCCCCGCGAGGGACGTCAGTACGAAAAGTGTACTGAATATGTAAGGCAACTACATATATAAAAATAAGAGTTCAAACGAAACCAGGTATCAACGTATAAGTGCATAAATCAGAATAGGAGGCTGCCTCTGTTAACTCTGGTGGGGTCATGTATGTTACATTCTTGTCTTTACCTTTATGTATGTTATGATCTTTATAACGCATGTGATATAAGTGACCAGCTGATCAGTGGTAGAAGAGGATGACCCATGCTAGGCATTTTAACCCCTAGGATGCGGTCCTCAACATTGCACAAATCGGGATCGGCCCATGCTAGGCTTTTGCCCCTGAGATGCCACCCTTCTATACCCATTGGGATCGGCCCATGCTAGGCTTTCGCCCTGGGCTGCCACCCATAGTTATACAAATTGCTTCACTTAGATTCTTTAATCCTTGAGATTGTTGTTTTGCTGGTCACAATCATTTTTGAGATTTGGAAATACGAGACAGTAGTAGGAGACATGAAAATAATACTTTAGGACAGTAGCTATAATATAAGGAGTTATGTAACATTAATGCATTACTTGAGAGCTTGAATGACACAATTGACTTCAATTGACTATAGAGTACTGAACGTGTAACTAAGTAATTATGTACACTTAGGAGGGGGGGATATTGTTAGCTATTTGGATATCATACGTTGCCACTATGTTTCCTTTACTAGGAATAGAACTTAGGAAATTCACTTATTGACATTAATCGCAACTATCATATTTCATGCCAAGGAATATGGAATCGAATCGCCCTACATACCTTATTTTCTGACCAATACCACTGTCACAATTCAACCTCCCTTCTTGGATGCTAATCTACAATATAAGTCACAATTAAGCTAATGTCAGCAGCTAATCAAGGCCCTAAAAACAGTAGTTAACACTTGACGGAAAGTAGGCCCATACAACCCTTGCACCAATGGTGAACCACTACACCCTTCTTCTATACATTAATACAACTTCATACATCCTTTTCCAAGATACCCAAACAGCCCCCAACAACAATATACATAAGGCAGCCACTATTAATCCCTAAAAATCTTTCAGCATAATAGGAAAATATTAACTCAAAGAGTTATCACCATCCATTAGTTCTTGATAAATATATACAAAATTCTCCACCCTAAATCTGTATTTAAAGAGAGGAAAAAAAATGGGTAGTAGTCTTACCTTAGTTTCTAGGAATTTATCCTCTAAAGTTGTACTCCAAGAACTGAAACTCTCCTTCAAACTTTTACTTGAAAATGAGGCAATACTCAAGGAACCAAGGTTTTCTAGGGCTGTTGATTGAAGCCAAGAGAGACCAAGAGAGAAACTTAAGAAATCTGAAAATTTTGCAAGTTAAAAATGAAGCAAAAGATCTGATCTTTATCCCTTTAAAAAGGAGGTGTAATGGCCGAATTTCTTGACTAATTTTGGCCATATATTGTCAAGTAGGTGACCCACCTACTTGGCCTTTTAACTTGGGCTTTTGGGAACTTCAGCACTTGTTGGGCCCTACTCCTAATTATCCCTCTATTCATGTCAATTTGGGCCATAATTAATGCAAGTAGGTGGTCCACCTATTTGGACTTTTCACTTGGGCCTTTTTGGACTTAAGACTATTGGGCATTGGCTGTCCATCTTTCCCTTATCCTTCTACTCAACTTGGGCCAAATTAATGCAAGTAAGTGGTAGTGCATTTGGCCCAATTACCACATTACTACCTCTAGTTTAAATACTTCCGTCGGAGCTAACTTGCAATACACATGCTGAAACGTGCAAGGTGTTACATCATCTTGAGAGCTAGCTAGTTTAAACCAACACTAATCATATAAGAAGCACGGTCCCTCACCTATACTATAAGGCTATGTCAAGTATCACGTGAATAGAACTAGCATACGCATAATACAGGTTGTTACATTAGAAACTTTATGGATGTTTGCGGGCAGTTCTCCTTGAAGAACATATCCCAAGAGTCGGTTCGGTTGAGGTTGTTCCCATTTTCTTTAATGGGAGAAGCATGTAAGTGGCAAGCTGAATTGCCATGAGAATCAATCACTTAGTGGGAAGAGCTTGTCACAGCATTTCAAGTGTGATTTTTCCCTCCTTCGAAGATGATGACTCTTCGGGACAACATTTAGAGCTTCAAACGTCTGGAGGGAGAGCCAATTCATGAAACTTGGCAACGATTCAAGAAGTTGGTGCTTCAATGCCCAACTCATGGCTTGCCTGACAACGCATTGCTGCAGTATTTTTACCGAAGCCTTGATTTGGTAAATAAGGGTGTTGTTGACCAACTTTCTCCTGGTGGTTTGATGCAGCAACCTTATGTGATAGCAACTCAGCTCTTGGATATCATGACCACAATAAATTGGGCTTCGTACACCCGCGAAGATCGGGTCTCCCCTCTCACATTTAAATTGACCAAGGAACAACTTGAGAAAGACTAAGAGAGAGACCAGAATATGGCCAAGATCATGACACAACTTGACATTTTATCCAAAAATGTTATGGGAGCGAGTGCTCGAAGTGTCAATGTTGTGGGTGTTGGTGTGTTAATCCTGATGAGGCCAAGTTAGAGGCTTTGTACAACGAAGAGGTGAATTTCCTAGCCAACTAAGGTGGTGGATATCGTTCAAACTACCCAAGTCAAAATGGTAACCAAGGTTGGAGCAGGGATGAAGGTTGGAAGGATCGTGATAGAGAGTGAAGAGATCGTAACCCCACTTGGAAAGAGAGAGACGGGGAGAAGGATAGATATGTTCCTCCCCATGAGCGCCAAAAGCCAAAGGATTCCTAGGGAGGTCGGTCGGAGGATATGCTTTCTAGTATCCTCAATAAAGTTGAGGGGTCGGACAAGATTTTGAAAGAAATGAAGGAAGATGTGTCGACCCTCAGCTAGACGGTTATCTCCCATTCAATATCGATCAAACAGTTAGAGACCCAAATGGGTCATATCTCGTCTCATTTAAACCCGAGGCATCAAGGGAGTTAGCCTAGTGATACTATAGTCATCCCCAAGAATGAGGTTTGAGTGTGACTTGCGTCGTGCCGCGACGTTAACTAAGGCGCTGCTTGGGAGGTAACCCAATTTGTATTTGCTTTCTTTTTTAGTTTGAAATAATGGTGTGTTGATTGTGTAGGTCAAAGTGTGGAAGGTGTTTGAAAAGTGCAGGTTGACGAGATAAAAGTCCAGTCGGCGACTCGTCAAAGAGGTCGGCGAGCCCGACTTGGACCACCATTGGACTCAAGACAGTTTGAAATTGGAGTCAGTAAAACTCGGCGAGCCCGGGAGCATATTGGCGAATCACCGACCAGGTTGGCGATCACGACTTAGTCCACCATTTGGACCACCACATTAACTGGAGGTCCTCTAAAACTCGGTGAGGTATGTGCCTACTCGGCGAGTCGCCAAGTGGGTTGGCGAGCAAGACTAATGTCACCGAATGGGCAAGAACTGGACAGTTTTTAAGTCCAAAGGTTCAAAAGTTAAAAGTCTTTCACTTTTCAACTTTCCAAAATCACGCCCGCTCTATAGTATTCTATATTTTTGTGTTTTTACCGCATTTTAGTCGTCAAGTTTGTGTTCAGAGTTGGATATCGTTGCCGCCTAGCTTTTCAAAGTATTTATTCAGCTTCAAAGGTTGGTTTTCCAAACCCCAAATTTACTTTTAGCAATTTTTACTCATTTGCGAATGATTTTTATCTCAGTGATGTGTGTTGGGCCTCTTTGATCGTAATTGTATATGTGTGTGCTTGTTTTAATTCGAATATCATGCCTGTAATGCCTTTGTTGTTAAATTCCCAAATATTGTGTGCCTTAAATTGATTAAAAATTTTGGGTGTTGCATAATTGTTGTTGGGTCTAGTCGGGTGAAGTCTAAGTAAATTGCATTTGTGCCAAATGACGTAATTTGCCCAATGATGGAGCGGTTGATGTCATTCTTAAGGGCAAAAGTCGTCAAATGGCCAAATTTGGCCAAACTGGAAGAAGTCTGAGTATCCCGGGGGCATGGGTATAATAGGTCTTAGTCTAATTAGAGGGGTGCATGTTTTAATTTTGTTTTCGGGGGCTGCGGGGTTGAAATTGGAAGTTGAGGTTGAAAGTAGGTACGTTGAGCCATTTGGCGAGCTGGGTCGAGCTCGTCGAATCACTCGTTGGTTTGCCGAAGTCCCCCTTATCGCCTTTAATTTCATGCTTAATATTGAGTTAGGTTCTGTAACTTTCGGCGAGAAGCTAAAGTTCGCCGAGTGCGCTCGGCGACTTGCCGAAGGACTTCCTTGATCGCCTTTGTCTACGCCTCTAATCCTTAAAAGCACTGTAACTTTCAGAGGAATAGTCCTTGCTTGCCGATAGCTGTCAGCGATTCACCAAAAGTCTCTTCCAATCACCGACATGACAAATTTTCTAGGAATTTTTTAGCCAATCCTTTCAGCGAGCCCGATATGGCTTGCCAAAGTGATTCAATGAGTTTGTGTGAAACTATTTTTCTAAAATTCTTGAATTGTTTCTAACTTTCCTCAATGTTTTGCAGATTTGGCTAGACCTAAAGTAGCAGGTAGAGACATGCCACCCCGCAAGAGGGCCAAGGGAATAGCAATCAACTAGAATGTTGTTGCATCCAAGGCTAAGGATAAGGCTACCAAACTTCCCACAACATGTGGGAAGGGAAAAGGAAAAAGGAAGGTACATGCGTCACCGGAGGCCAGCTTCGACAGTGACGGTATCTACGCCACTTACCTCACCACTTCTAAGAATGAGGGTGAGCACCAGGAGCATCAGGCTGCAACTTTTGAGCCTAAGGATGATGAGCTAGTGGCAGCATAGAGGGCAGAGCTGTGATCCAAAAGGATGAATGATATGTCTAGGATCAGGACTCCCTAGGCCACCACTACTACTCCTCCCGCTCTAGTACAGGTCGTGGTCCTAGCACCACTTGTACATGGTCATCATTTCCGGTCTATGAACAGACTGAAGATTGAGGGGTTGAGGACAATTATAGAGGAAAAGAGGATGTCCGCTGATGGGGTCCTTGACAGTATCCAGGGATTATGAGCTGTCTGAGGTAACATAAATTCCAGCTCTTCATCAAGCCCGGTGGCCCGTACATTCCAAGTTGGGTCAGAGAATTCTACAGTGCTTATAGTGCCTTGATACCACAAGGGAAGAAGTTGACAACCAAATTCAAGTCGGTAGACTATGTGGTTGTCAGGGGCAAAAAAGTGAAGTGTGATAGTAATGTTATCAATGCAGTCCTGGAATGCTCAGACAATATTAAAGATGACTATCAACACATGATCAGGACAAAAATGCTGGAAAACATGAAAAAAATGGTTGGCCCCCCTGATATCACACGGTACCCCCAGGTGGCTCGAGGTTGGGGCAGCTATTGAAAATAAGGACCTCAATGTAGCAGTGAGGTATTGGTTTAACTTCATCAGCAGTACGATTATGCCATCCCAGAACGAATCGATTCTCCGCCACGCCAAGGCAGCCTGTCTAGGTTACATTATTAATGAGTCGAGGCTGAATCTAGGGATGATTATTTCACAGGAGATGCTTATGAGGGCCAAGTAGCGCCAGAATTCCCTCCCCTTTCTATTGTTGATCACCGAGCTATGCAGAAGGGCTCGGGTTCTTAGAGATAAAAAGAAGGATGTGGATGTGATTCCCACATCTTCTAATGATATTTGGAGAATTGAGGTAGAATACTTAAAAGATGAGGCCGAGAAGAAGAAGGTAGCCCTAGTGGATACTTCCCCGGTTGTGGATATTCAGACACTACCTGCAGAGGCAGTATTGCCTACTCCGGCCCCAGGGCCTTCAGGTATATCTAGTGCAGCCCCTTCTATTAATCCTAGTTCTTTTGCAACTCCATTGCCTCCCAGAACTGGTACTTCTGGTGCTGCCTCCCACCCCTAGCTCACTCTGGCTGCATTACTACGGATGGGGCAGCTAGCCCATTCTGCTGATCGTCGTGCTGCCAGACTTGAGGCCTTCATTCCGGGCATGATTCAAATAGCCCTTGCTGATGTTGTAACACCCTTGAGTGCTACCATTGATGCCCTTGCATCTAGGATAGCGGTGTGCCAGCGCGGCCAAGGGGCCACTGAGGAGGTGACGACTCTAAAGGCTGCTATTGTTGCATTGAGGAGAGATGTGGACTAGCTGAAGTCCACCAATATGTCTATGATTTTTGGGACGGTGGAGATCCCAGATGTGCCAGTTGAGCCAGATATGCCTCTGGCTACCACCGGAGATGATGTTTGAGTTGAGGAGGCAGTTGATCCTGAGTCTGAGACGGATGAGGAGATGCTTGGGGTAGCTGAGGAGGTTTCTTACGAGGGCCTTACAGAGACTAAGGAGGCCATGGTAGATGCACCTGTGCAGATTTCTTTTGCAGATACGTCATTGTAAAGGATATATATATTTAAAGTTGGACACCCTTGATAAAAGTTATGTCTTTGGCGCAGTGGTAATGAATGTCCATTTGAATAAAGGAGTTTCAGGTTTGAACCACAAATATCACAATATTTTTATTTATTTATTTTGACAGTCACACACCATTATTCTTGGACACCCTTAGTAAAATTTTTTGGCTCCACCACTGCGAGGACCCCTCTATAGCGGCTGACACATTGCTACAACGGTGACGCCATAGCGGGAATATTTTTGCTACGGTGGGATAATGTCAGCCAGGGACAAATTTCAAATCCTCAGATTTTCATTCTGTCACCTCAATTTTAAATTGGCAACATCTTTCAAAAGTTTATGGAACTCCGCACGAGGTGCCCTTTGAATAATGACGGATCATACCATTACATTAATATAATATTTTCATAATGAACAATCACTTTACATCGGGTTTGTCTCGTTCTTTCTTTTTTTAATATAAAATTTAAAATATTCGATCCTTTATGCAAAATATAAACTTTATGAGTCAAATTTTATAGGCATAATATATAAAGGTGCACTTTAATTTGGCTTCAAGTGACTTCTATGTCCTCCAACTTTGGATTGTATACAAGTACGTACCTACACGTATATAATGTTGAACAAGTAGACAGATGTGTTGTCCTACACGGTGATATACGTGACAATTCACATCCTATATGGTGTCCTATATGTATTATGTCATGTATGACACGTGTGTCTACTTGTTCAACTTTATACAAGTCCAATTGTCAATTTATGTACACTAAAAAATTTGAGAACATAAATGTCTGTTGAGACCAACTTAAAGAATAAGTTTATGTATTATTCCAGTTTTATATTTAAAATTCCAAATTATGTTTTTCTTTGGAGAATTTGGGAATTCAAATTATATCACTTGTCCAAAAGTATGCAATCGGCGCACAATAGGGCAACAAATTGGACTACTTACCCAACCCTATGTAGCCCCTTACTCTAAGATACCAGGTGCAAAATAACATTTCTATGAATTTGTTAGGGAGCTATTGGGAGCATTCACTCAAAGATATTTATTTAAGTTTATTAGGCAGAATAATATTTTTATGAATTTGTTACAAAGTCTAACACTATTTTCTATGGTATCAGAGCTACGGATAATAAGAAACACGGTAAGAAACATACGAGTAGAAAATTAAGAAAAATAAGAAGAAAACTAAACAAATTATATCCGGAATATAAACAACTTAATATCACAAAAACTGATAACGAAAAATTAAATCAATTAATAGATAATATATCTAAAATAGAATATAAATATATTCAATACTTAAAAATACAATGAATAACAAGAATAGCGACTATAGACAAAAACTTAATGAAGTAATTATAGAAAAACGACAAGAATTAGAACATAGGCAAAATAGACTTAACAATAATATATTCGCAGGAATTTGTCACAAATCTATAATAGCACAAAGAAAAACTATTTTATATCTAGAAATACAAATAAATAACTTAGAATATAAACTACAACATAATTTATAAATGAATAAAGAAGAATAAGCAATAGATGAAAAAACATATGAAAATTATGACGGATTAAAAATAAAGATAATATTTTCTAATCTAGGAAGAAGATATAAGAAAATAGGTGATAATATAAGTTTAATGTTAGAAAAAGAAACGGTAAAACTAGAAGATAGTTTAACTGCTATGATAAGAATAACAAAAGAAAATGAAGAAATAGATAGAAAAACGGAAATTAAAAAAATAAAACAACAAGCAAAAAAGGAAGTACAACAGTTAGAAGAAGTAAAAAATACCAAAATAATAGAACTAGAAAAAGAGCTAGCAATATTAAAAGAAATGTATGAAATAAAACAAAAAGAAAAAGAACAAAAAACGAAATTAACAAATGAGATAATTAAATTTAAAGAAAAATTGCAACTAGAAGATGAAATAGAAGAAAAAGAAGAAAATGATAATCTACCCGAAATAAGAGTTGATGAAATAAACGACGATGATCTAGAACAACATTCGGAAACAAGCGAAACATATACGGAACTTTTAGCAAACATAGATAATACAAAGAATTTAGAAGTAAATACAGAAGACTTAGACATGGACGAAAAACCTAGCACATCAGGAGTAAAAAATCCAAAAAAATTTAATCCAAAATATTATAATAAAAATTATGAACAATATAATAAAGAAAAAATTATATGGGATAAAATATTAAATAAAAAATGGACGCCTAAACCAATAACTGGACAACATGATTTTTTAGATTTAGACTGTGTAGCAGATATAAATAAAACAATCCAATTATGGGTAGGATACATATCAAAACAATTAATAGATAACAAGATAGTAATAGCAGAGGCACCAGGATACATAGAAAGAACACTTATAGGAACAGTAAAATTATGGCTACAAAATTTAACAAATGAAAGCTTAACAACTTTAAGAAATAATAAAAAATTTGATGGTGGAATAGCCACTACAACCATGGAAATATTATATAAATACGAAATAGCTATAAGAAATGAATTTAGTAGTATGACAACAGAAGTAGAAGAACAAAATAAAGAAAAAATCATAAATCGGAATCTAATGACAAAATTAGCAATATGTAATATGTGTTACATAGATGAATATACATGTGCATTTAGAGAATATTATTATAAAGGAACATATAGCACAGAAGAAAGTAAAGAAATAAGAAAATTATATTTTACAAATTATCAGAACCTTTTAATTCAAAAATAAAAAGTTGGAATGAAGCAGAATTAACGGACACGTTAGGAGCTAGAATGAAATTCTTACAACAATGGTTTATGGAACTATGTGAAAAACATAAAGAAGAAATAAAAATGGAAAAAATATTAATAAAAAATTTAGCATGTTGCAAAAATAAAATAGCACCTCAATTTGGTTGTACGGATAGGTATTATAAAAATAGAAAGAAATATAATAAAAAATATAGATCAAAATATAAATATAAAAAACCAAGAAGAAGATACTATGTAAAAAACTACAAAACTAAAAGACCATATAGACCAAAAAGAAAACTAACGGAATGTACTTGTTATAATTGTGGAAAATTAGGACATATAGCTAGAGATTGTAAATTACCTAAAAATCCAAAGAAAAAACAAATATCAGAAATAATAATAGACGATGAAAAATATACACAAATAGAGTACATAGATTATGAATTAGAAAGTGAAAATAGCATATATGAATATCAGAAAATGAAATAGATAGTAACATTGAAATAGAATAGATAAAGAATTTTATAATATAACAAATGACTGAAGCAGTATACAAATAATAAATAAAGAAGAACATCAAGACGAAGAATCTTTAGAACAGAAAATAATATTTGATAATAGTATATTTGAACAAATAAAAGGAAAAGAATTAGACCTAAGCGTAGCAAAAATATTCGAAATACCAACAATAAGAAACTGGTTTAAACGACAAAAAGAAGAATATTATGTAGTAAGTCAAAGAGAACATATCATAGATTGCAAATACATTAAAGGAAAGGCCAAAATACCAATAATAAATAAACGAATAATAAATAAAGAAATACAAGATATTAAGGCTAAAAATCCAATTAAATATGTACATTTAGGAGGAACAGAAATATTAATAAAAGCATGTTTTAGAGAAGGAATAGATACACCCATAGAAATATACTTAGCGGATGATAGAATTATACAACCCATAGAAAAAAGTATAATAAGTGCAGTAAGAGGTAATCTCATATACCAAAAATTTAAAGTTATATAATAAGTGTTAATTACTCAGTAACAATAAATGACAGAAATATAGATAAATCGTTAGTATTATATTGGAGAATGTCAGGAATAGAACTAGCCCCGGGAAGTAAAATATTTACAGCTAGATATAAAAACTTATATGTTTTAACGACAAAACATAAAATAACAGCAAAAAATAAAAATAGAAGATCCTTTTGAAAGAATAGTCACAGTCATAGACAAGAATGACTATAGTTATAATGAAATTGACATAAAGAATATTTAGAAATAATAAAAGAAAAATTAAGTACATCAACATCAAAAAAATAAACATGAACTGTGAAATACCACAAATCTCATCAAAAATGAGTACCTCAAGAAGAATAGATAAAACTCTACAAAAATCAATGGAGGAAGATATAAAACCACATCATTACTACATAAAGGGAATAATGGAACAACGAAAATATTTAATATTAATAGATACAGGACGAGAAGAAAACTATATTACAAGAGAATTAGTGACGGAAGATGAAATAATAACTATTGAACAATCATGCTCCGAACTACCAAAATCATTAATGTATACCGAAGAAACTACAGAAAAGGAAATAATCATCGGAGGAGTACCAATAGTGATAAAATTCAAAATATATCAAGGAAATGAAAATATCATTTTAGGAATAAAATGGCTAGAACAAGTAAAACCATATAATCTAGAAGACAAACAGTTAACAATAAATTATGAAAATAAAAGAGTAACAATAAAAAGGGCTTTAGTATAATAAAAATATGAAAATATATATACTTGCAAAGATAATAATAGAAGGATATTACAACCGATATTATACACCAATGATAGATACGGGAGCAGAAACTAATATATGTAAATACAATTGTTTACCAGAAGATAAATGGGAAAAATTAAAAACACCGATAGTAGTAACGGGATTTAATAATGAAGGAAGCATGATCACATATAAGGCAAAAAATATAAAAGTACAAATATGGGATAAGATATTAACTATAGAAGAAATATATAACTTTGAATTAACTACAAAAGATATGCTATTAGGAATGCCATTTTTAGAAAAATTATACCCACATATAATAACAAAAACACACTGGTGGTTCACGACACCGTGTAAACAAAAAATAGGAGCAAAAAGAGTAAATAATAAAAAAACGACAGAATGGATAAAAGGAAGTGAAAAAATTACACAAAAATTAGAAAGTATAAAAGAAGAAGACCCTAAAATAGAATTAATTATATTCTCTATAGATAAAGTAAAAATAATTCAAGATAAGTTAGAATTATATAGTGAGGATCCTTTACAAGGATGGGAAAAACATAAAACAAAAGTAAAAATTGAGCTAATTGATAATAACAGTATAATAACCCAAAAACCATTAAAGTATAATTTTAATGATTTAACCGAATTTAAGATACATATAGATGAATTACTAGAAAAAGGATATATACAAGAAAGCAATAGTAAGCACACAAGCCCGGCATTTATCGTAAATAAACATAGTGAACAAAAAAGAGGAAAAAGCAGAATGGTTATTGATTATAGAAATTTAAATGCAAAAACTAAAACATATAATTATCAGATACCAAATAAAATACTAAAGATAAGACAAATACAAGGATATAATTATTTTAGAAAATTTGATTGTAAATCAAGATTTTATCACTTAAAACAAGAAGAAGAATATAAAAAACTAACAGCATTCACTGTACCACAAGGATTTTATGAATGGAATGTATTACCATTTGGATATAAAAATGCACCAGGTAGATATCAACACTTTATGGACAATTACTTTAAACAAATAGAAAATTGTGTAGTGTACATTGATGATATATTATTATATTCCAAAACACAAGATGAACATATAAGATTATTAGAAAAATTTATACACATTATAGAATATTCAGGTATAAGTCTAAGTAAAAAGAAAGCTGATATAATGAAAAATCAAATAGAATTCTTAGGAATACAAATTGATAAAAACGGAATAAAAATGCAAACACATATAGTACAAAAAATAATTAACTCAAATGAACAACTAGACACAAAAAAGAAATTACAATCATTCTTAGGACTAGTAAATCAAGTAAGAGAATACATACCAAAATTAGCAGAGAATTTAAAACCATTACAACAAAAATTAAAGAAAGATATAGAATATCAGTTTGATAAAAAAGACCAAATACAAATACAAAAGGTAAAATTATTATGTAAAAACTTACCTAAACTATACTTTCCAGATGAAAACAAAAAATTTACTTATATAATAGAATCAGATGCGAGTGAAAAAAGTTATGGAGGAATATTAAAATACAGGTATGATGACACTACGATAGAACATCATTGCAGGTATTATCAGGAACATTTAATAATACAGAATAAAATGGGAAATAAATAGAAAATAATTATATTCAGTATATAAGTGTTTATTATCATTTGAACCATATATTGTATATAACAAATTTATTATAAGAACAGATAATACACAAGTAAAATGGTGGCTAACAAGCAAAATACAAGATTCGGTAACAACAAAAGAAATAAGGAGATTGGTATTAAATATATTAAATTTCACATTCACAATTGAAGTAATAAAAACTGATAAGAATGTTATTGCAGATTACTTATCAAAACAAAGCTACTCAGACTGAGAACGAAAATACAATGGAAGAGATACTCAAAGCCATAACTACACTTTGTATAAAAGTGGACAGTATGGACAACGAGATACAAAAGCTAAACACTAATGAAGATAATCTGAAGTCTAAAGCTAGTCAGCAGCATGACTATAAAAATGCGGAGCTACGTCGATCGAAAGACGGAAAAAACCAGAGCTAAAAGGATACGATGGGAAACTCCTTAAAACCCATAACATTTGTTTAAATATAGCTGCAGGTACAAGCAAACAAGTTAGTGATAAACAACATAAAAATGCTAACTTAAACCAGCTATTCGAAAAATCATTTACCCAAAGGACACCTAGACATATGTCCATAGAACCACAAACATCTACATACGCAGATAGTTTGCAAAACCAAAATGAGAAAAAAGACATATAACTATATCACACAACCTATATTGAAAATATCCACAAAATCCAAACCTATTTAAAACGCAACCCCAGGTCAACTACAAAAGAACCAAACCAGGATTATTTGACACAAAAGTTACAAGGATATAACAAGTTAATTGCAAAACCAAAAACTAATGCTAATTTAGTAAGAACATGTTACAACTACGGATTGTTAAATACCGTATACACATACGACGGAGAAGAAGTTAGTGGAATACCAAAACTACACAAAGCATTCGTCACATACAAATGAGTTACGAAAGGAAATTTATTTTATATAAAATTCTATACAGCACCAGCAGAGATACTATATGAGGAAATAAAACCTCCAATACAGGTTATCAGATAGGATTAACTAAAGATATGATTATACCCGAAGATATCGGACAACAAGAAGAGTTATGCAAAATAGAGATACCGAGTTTTTATGCCAGCAAAAGGATAATTGGTATATCAACGATTATACAAGAGCTAGCAAATAACTATTTAAACGGAAACGCTATATGGAGCTACTATGCAAGAGACCAGCTAATGATTATTCCAATTCAAGGAGCTAAGGAAAGCAGATATGGATGAAGTTCAAAGATGAATTTTATCACTACTTAAGCCAGAAGAACGACCTACGACACGAGCACTAAAAGAAGGATTAATTTCGGCAGAATTATTAACCAGATATTGCAAGCTAATTGGTCATAAATACCCTGACATATATGTTCAAAATGTAACGGAGAAGATAATATAATCCCAGACGTCCAGCTAGAATAAAAAGATAAAGACGTAAGCAGATGATAAGAAGATAAGATGATGAAGATGAGATGCGGACAAAATAAAAAGATGAGATAAGAGTAAAAATTTTTGTCTTGTAAAATAGTCAATAAAGTATGGTGTGAATAGTAGGGTGTCATAATGTTAAGTAGTGATCATAATGGTGTCATAATAAGGATGGGCATGTGTAAGGGACGGTAGGGGGTGTAATTTATTAAGTGGGCAAGTGTATGGTGTGTCATACTATATTATTAGGCACATTATTATACTATAAGGTACATTATTGTAAGTATAAGTGAGAATTTTCTCTATATAAGGAGGATAATGTAAATGAAAGGCAGGCAATGCCTAACGTAATAAACATTTTCTTAAAAACACTCTCTCCCCTAAAGATATAAAAATACTTAAAAGTTAATATGGAGAAACCTGAAATCCACTCAGATATTTCAATAGCATGACTAAGCAAGAGGCAAAGGTATATTGTTCAAAAAATATGTAGAACTAATTTCATATATTCGTGAATATCATATATATGATTGAATAAATTTATGTTAGTTATTATGTATTAGAATTATTTGAATCATGATTTCTAGTTTATTAGCACACTGGAAACAGGAAAAAAACTTTTATACTATGCCATCCTAATGTTGAAACCGGTAGGCGAGGAAAGCCGTTTAGGGGAGTAAACAAAGTTGAGGCGCTGATAAGAAGAAGTATCCGCTAAAGTACGATGCTAGTAGTGACAGGAAAACATGATAAAGATAATCTAGTTCATAATGATCTAATATGAATTTAATCAATTATGAATATGATAGGAAGGAATAATTTGAAATAAAAAATCTGCATGATAAAGAACATGACTACTTACGTTCATAATGAAATGATAAAAAACTACGAAACTTTAATATTATATATACTTAAAGATATAAAAATAATTGAATTAAGAAGGATCATATGGGAAAAAATATTTAATGATAATGAATCGGAAGATATATTAAACCAACAATGGTATGAAATAGACTTACATGATTTAGACTACGAAAGAATAGAATGGTATGATTTAGAAATAAATTCAAACTAAAATGAACTACGAATAATTTACAATATTGGACAGAATCTATGAAAAGATATAAATTATTAGAACAATAATGATGGAAAATTTATATATGTACCAAAGAACCCAAGATATGTTATATCTAGAATATATCATAAATAATATTAATGAAATATTCAGATTAAAACAACTATCGGAAGAATATTACAATAAATATTATTACATTTACCATGAATTTCACACTACCAAAAATAACATTAAAGAGATATCAAGATTAAGACACTTAACAAAAATATTATAAAAAATCTTTAAAATAAAATACTCACCTACACACTACCACCTACCACACTACCACTTCATGAATCCTCAACTACCAGTTCCGCACCGAAAACTAAAAGTTAGGTGTTGTCTCAGGATTTTTGGGCATAGGCTGGGGGTACTTATGCATTTTCCCCAAAAAGAATTACAAAAAGTAAACTTGTCTTTGGAAGAATACGAAAGACATGAATTACTTAAAATGGAAAATAAAACTCAAGAATATGGGTGGCCCAATCTTTGATGTTTGGGCAACAATGGTGAAGTTGATGTTTGGTCGAGATAGTGACAACTATGAAAGAGTTGGTTTGGTTCTTGTGGAATCAAACTCAATGAAAGATGAATTATGAAGATTTGGTAGGAAGATAATTAGTGCAAAATAAAAGTCAAGATAGTATTTGGTAGGTGAAATTTAGGTAAACAATAAAATTGTTTCACATGTTTAATCTTGACATTTTTTACACATAGTGATGTCATGGATGACATAAATAGGAAGAATTCATTCCTTAAATAGGTAACTCTTAATTCATTTTCAAATCATCCTCTCACTTGCATTCTCACCTTCCAAGGCATTTGATGTTCTCTCTCTTGTAGTATATTCACTTGTAATCTTTGTAGAGTGAAAATAAACATTGGTCCAGTTGTTCTTTTGTGGACGTAGGATCATTTTGATCCGAACCACGTTAAATATTGTTGTTTTTCCTTGTTTTTAATTTCACGTTTCCGCTAACAAGTCATACATAGAGTCTTAGTTTATTCGGGTTGCAATAGAAGTGTTCCTGTAGTCAGATTCCTTCATAAGAAATTTTAAAGGAAAAAATTCTTTGAGATTAGATTGTTTGTGCAAAAACTGATGCACTGAAATAAATTTGCGTTTGCTAGCGGGAGCGCACAAATATTAGAGAGTTTGAAGGCAGAATTTGATGAATTAAAATAAATAGTACCAGTTTGAGTAATTGAAATCACATTACCATTACCAATTGTCACTTCCTCGATCCCTTTAATGTCCTAAACATTGTAGAGGGAGTTGGTATCAGAGGTAATATGGTGAGACGCACTTGAATTGAGAATCCAGGGTCATTCAGCGTTGTTTGTACAACAAAATTTGTTTTTGCTTCAAAGTGGTTATGAGATCGGGAGAGGAAACCACTTGTTATATGCCTAAATTATCACAAAGTTGACAATGAGCTTGTGAAGATTGGTGTGGGAAGCTGAGCCACTGGGAAGTATCCACCAGATACTGGAAAGTGTTGCCTTGAGTATGCTGCCTATTTTAGGGACACCAATTATTATTGTGGTGGGCGCCGATTGTTGCGTCAGAATGGCGGAGGATTTATCACACGTTGCAGGCAGCTGCAGTGACCTTGGTGATATCTTCTTGAGGTCCTCATGTTTGATGAGTTCATGAACAATAACCTATCAAAAAGTTCCTCATAGCTATTGGAGAGTGTCGTGCCGTATAGCCGCTGAGATCTCACAAAACTCCCGCCCTGGTCCACTCAATATTTTCACCACGAGTTATTCATATATTGATGAGTGAAACTGTTGTGGCGAGTTCAGCGGAGGGAGATCGAATCTCTCGCATATATTCAACAATTGATTTTATGGTCTTTGCTGACTCGACTGAGATAGTACGAAGGTTGAAATGTGGGTGTAGTCATTTAAAAATTTATTAAATGATTCAAATTATATTAATTCATGACATATTAGTCCAAATAAATAGTATGGATTATATAATTGAGTTAATTATTTAAATTAATAAATATGTATTTAATTAAAGCCCGCTCCATAAAGCCCATATGTCATGTCACTTAAATCTGATTGGCCGAAGGGAGTCCTATTCCAATTACAACTCATCTATTCTAAAACTATAAATAAGGGTCCTCAGAATTCAGAAAAAAGAACCAAGACTTCTAACAAGAAGCTAGAGAAAGCTCGTGGATTAAAAGCCGCAGATTTCTCTACAAGTTCAAGAGTTCAAGAATTGAAGAAGTCAAGATCAAGATAAAGTTCAAGTTCAAGAACGATCAAGATCAAGACCGCCGAATTCAAGATCAAGCTCGAAGCCCTTGGATCAACTAGAAGTCAAGATCAAGATAAAGTTCAAGTTCAAGAACGATCAAGATCAAGGCCGCCAATTCAAGATCAAGCTCGAAGCCCTTAGATTCAACTAGAAGTCAAGATCAAGATAAAGTTCAAGAACGATCATGATCAAGATCGGATTCAAGATTAAGCTCGAATCCCTTGGATTCAACTAGAACTCAAGATCAAGATAAAGTTTAAGTTCAAGAACGATCAAGATCAAGACCGCCAGATTAAGAAATCAAGCTCGAAGCCCTTGGATTAACCTAGAAGTCAAGATCAAGATAAGTTCAAGTTCAAAAACGGTCAAGATCAAGACCACCAGATTCAAGATCAAGCTCGAAACCCTTGAAATCAACTAAAAGTCAAGATCAAGAATAAAGTTCAAGTTCAAGTTCAAAATCAAAGATCAAGATCAGTTTAAGATAACTCAAGATCAAGCTCAAGAGCCCTTGAATTATATCTGAAAAGGCAAATTCAGAGGAATCATAGAGAGTGTAACACTCACACTTTAAATCAATAAATACAATTTTGCATAATTTTCTGTTCTTGATTATTATTTTCTCAACGCGAATTTTATTGTCTATAGTGGGTTTGCGATTTGTTCGCAAAGGAAGTGTGAAGTTGATCCACACAACTTTGGAGATGAGCACAGAAGCTACAGTGGATGCAATTGTGGCATTAACAAAGGCCATGAGAGCAATTGGATTATTTTGTCCTACGAAACCAATCCTTGTACTTGGGGCTGGACGTCTCAAGTCCATTAGTTAAGACATTTCAGGGCCACTATTTCCAGCTGAAGCACGAGACTAAGACCCTTCATCATGGCACAAAAGAAGCTATCACAATAATCTTGATACAATGGAATCCTAACCCACCCTAAGAAATAGTCAGTATGTCAACACCATCTGCAATAGCTTGATCCATTGCAGCAATTTAATCAGATAAAGGTTCCTTCTTCAAAGCTAAACTTATACATAGCTATCCTAGCCCGTGGGCCATACCTCTTATTGTTCCAGTACCATATCCAAAATATGAAGCTTCTTAGCAAAATTACGTGCAGCATGAGCAACATGTGTGCCATGCCTCTAGTAAGAGCCGTCAAAATGGGCCAGCCCAGCCCTACCCCGCTCAAGTCCTGTGGGCCAAAGAATTTGATAGGCTGGGGCGGGCCTGCCCTTCATTTCAAAGGGCTATAAAATGGTCGACTCGGCCCAACCCCAGAAGGGTCAAGGGCTGGGCGGCAACCCTTTTTTTTTTATGTGAAATCAATTGTCACAAACAATAACATTGTTTCAATAATTCTAAATAAAAAATCTAGCAATAATTATTTAAAGAAAAAATATAATAATCTCTTAAGTAAATAATATCTGAAAACAAACTAGTAAACTAAAGAACACTTCTGACTAAAACTTTAGTTACAATTACATAATTATTTAAGTATTTTGTTAAATGAAATCAAGAAAATTGTTACATGCGTGAAAATTGTCCAATGTCTTGCAGAAACGAGACGACAAATAAATATAAGAGTAAAGAGACAGAGAATTGTAAGTTCAAGAATTTAGATATAGGGCTTAGGACTTAAGTTTTTAAGATAATGGCTTTAGAATTTATAAGGCTTTAGCCTTTTAAATCTTCACGTACTAGTTGTCTAGTAGTACTAATCTACTATAGCCGTATAGGTTAGAGGTACATTTAAGTTTTCTAGTTTAATATCTGTTTTAATTTAAATAATTTGGCCCATGGGCCAACCCCGGGCCCCCGTTCAATCCTCAAGGGCTAAGGGCCTAAAAGGGTTGGGCTTATAAGCCATCGGTTTAAACGGATTTTGAAAATATATCCCAACCTGCCCCAAATACGGTTGGGTGGGCCAGCCCCATGGCTAAGCCCTTTTTGAGCGACTCTAACTCTAGTACCCTTGCAGAATTCATGGAAATAGTCATAGTAGATCATCAGCCAAAATCCGGCATTAATTTATAAACATGACCTTTAACTTGGTTCAGCTAAAACATATGAATTTTAACTTTAGGTGTGCACAAACTAAACACATAACTTGTACAAAATTGAACAAAAGACTCTGACACTCTACATGACAATTTGGTGTCCTACATGGCGTCCTACATTTATTTATGCCACGTGGGACACGATGTGTCTATTTTTCAATTCATACAAGTTTAAGTGCTAATTTGTGCACTCCCAAAGTTGGAGGGCATAGTTGTCAGCTGAAGACAAATAAAGGTCATGTTTATATATTTATGCCACCAAAATCACCTTACTGAAATAATTATCCCAGGAATGTTAAACCATATTTTGTAGTCTTTTTATATAGTGAATTGGTCATAGGTAGTTCAGTTCATCATTAACATCCGGGTGCCATAATATCTACTTTGCAACTCGAAGATAGCTTAGAGAGGGACTCTCGAGGAAATGCAGAAACAGGCGGGAGCATGCTTTACATCAATACGTGTTTCCACTGATGCTGACTTTCGGTTCAGCACTTTGTTTGCATAAGTCTACAACTTTTTCCAATCCTTTGCTGCTAATTACAACTTCAGGGTTTCGACTCTGAGATAGATCCATTTGATCAGCGACTGTTTTAAGTCTTCT
>NW_026020046.1:162386-339579 GCF_900185275.1 Solanum verrucosum
AAAATAATTAACTCAAATGAACAACTAGACAAAAAAAAAATTAATTAACTCAAATGAACAACTAGACACAAAAAAGAAATTACAATCATTCTTAGGACTAGTAAATCAAGTAAGAGAATACATACCAAAATTAGCAGAGAATTTAAAACCATTACAACAAAAATTAAAGAAAGATATAGAATATCAGTTTGATAAAAAAGACCAAATACAAATACAAAAGGTAAAATTATTATGTAAAAACTTACCTAAACTATACTTTCCAGATGAAAACAAAAAATTTACTTATATAATAGAATCAGATGCGAGTGAAAAAGTTATGGAGGAATATTAAAATACAGGTATGATGACACTACGATAGAACATCATTGCAGGTATTATTCAGGAACATTTAATAATACAGAAATAAAATGGGAAATAAATAGAAAATAATTATATTCAGTATATAAGTGTTTATTATCATTTGAACCATATATTGTATATAACAAATTTATTATAAGAACAATAATACACAAGTAAAATGGTGGCTAACAAGCAAAATACAAGATTCGGTAACAACAAAGAAATAAGGAGATTGGTATTAAATATATTAAATTTCACATTCACAATTGAAGTAATAAAAACTGATAAGAATGTTATTGCAGATTACTTATCAAAACAAAGCTACTCAGACTGAGAACGAAAATACAATGGAAGAGATACTCAAAGCCATAACTACACTTTGTATAAAAGTGGACAGTATGGACAACGAGATACAAAAGCTAAAACTAATGAAGATAATCTGAAGTCTAAAGCTAGTCAGCAGCATGACTATAAAAATGCGGAGCTACGTCGATCGAAAGACGGAAAAAACCCAGAGCTAAAAGGAGACGATGGGAAACTCCTTAAAACCCATAACATTTGTTTAAATATAGCTGCAGGTACAAGCAAACAAGTTAGTGATAAACAACATAAAAATGCTAACTTAAACCAGCTATTCGAAAAATCATTTACCCAAAGGACACCTAGACATATGTCCATAGAACCACAAACATCTACATACGCAGATAGTTTGCAAAACCAAAATGAGAAAAAGACATATAACTATATCACACGAACCTATATTGAAAATATCCACAAAATCCAAACCTATTTAAACGCAACCCCAGGTCAACTACAAAAGAACCAAACCAGGATTATTTGACACAAAAGTTACAAGGATATAACAAGTTAATTGCAAAACCAAAAACTAATGCTAATTTAGTAAGAACATGTTACAACTACGGATTGTTAAATACCGTATACACATACGACGGAGAAGAAGTTAGTGGAATACCAAAACTACACAAAGCATTCGTCACATACAAAGAGTTACGAAAGGAAATTTATTTTATATAAAATTCTATACAGCACCAGCAGAGATATTATACGAGGAAATAAAACCTCCAATACAGGTTATCAGATAGGATTAACTAAAGATATGATTATACCCGAAGATATCGGACAACAAGAAGAGTTATGCAAAATAGAGATACCGAGTTTTTATGCCAACAAAAGGATAATTGGTATATCAACGATTATACAAGAGCTAGCAAATAACTATTTAAACGGAAACGCTATATGGAGCTACTATGCAAGAGACCAGCTAATGATTTATTCCAATTCAAGGGAGCTAAGGAAAGCAGATATGGATGAAGTCCAAAGATGATTTTATCACTACTTAAGCCAGAAGAACGACCTACGACACGAGCACTAAAAGAAGGATTTATTTCGGCAGAATTATTAACCAGATATTGCAAGCTAATTGGTCATAAATACCCTGACATATATGTTCAAAATGTAACGGAGAAGATAATATAATCCCAGACGTCCAGCTAGAATAAAAAGATAAAGACGTAAGCAGATGATAAGAAGATAAGATGATGAAGATGAGATGCGGACAAAATAAAAAGATGAGATAAGAGTAAAATTTTTGTCTTGTAAAATAGTCAATAAAGTATGGTGTGAATAGTAGGGTGTCATAATGTTAAGTAGTGAGTCATAATGTGTGTCATAATAAGGATGGCATGTGTAAGGGACGGTAGGGGGTGTAATTTATTAAGTGGCAAGTGTATGGTGTGTCATACTATATTATTAGGCACATTATTATACTATATAGGTACATTATTGTAAGTAGTAAGTGAGAATTCTTCTCTATATAAGGGAGGATATATGTAAATGAAAGGCAGGCAATGCCTAACGTAATAAACATTTTCTTAAAAACACTCTCTCCCCTAAAGATATAAAAATACTTAAAAGTTAATATGGAGAAACCTGAAATCCATCAGATATTTCAAATAGCATGACTAAGCAAGAGGCAAAGGTATATTGTTCAAAAAATATGTAGAACTAATTTCATATATTCGTGAATATCATATATATGATTGAATAAATTTATGTTAGTTATTATGTATTAGAATTATTTGAATCATGATTTCTAGTTTATTAGCACACTGGAAACAGGAAAAAACTTTTATACTATGCCATCCTAATGTTGAAACCGGTAGGCGAGGAAAGCCGTTTAGGGGAGTAAACAAAGTTGAGGCGCTGATAAGAAGGAAGTATCCGCTAAAGTACGATGCTAGTAGTGACAGGAAAACATGATAAAGATAATCTAGTTCATAATGATCTAATATGAATTTAATCAATTATGAATATGATAGGAAGGAATAATTTGAAATAAAAAATCTGCATGATAAAGAACATGACTACTTACGTTCATAATGAAATGATAAAAAACTACGAAACTTTAATATTATATATACTTAAAGATATAAAAATAATTGAATTAAGAAGGATCATATGGGAAAAAATATTTAATGATAATGAATCGGAAGATATATTAAACCAACAATGGTATGAAATAGACTTACATGATTTAGACTACGAAAGAATAGAATGGTATGATTTAGAAATAAATTCAAACTAAAATGAACTACGAATAATTTACAATATTGGACAGAATCTATGAAAGATATAAAATTATTAGAACAATTAATGATGGAAAATTTATATATGTACCAAAGAACCCAAGATATGTTATATCTAGAATATATCATAAATAATATTAATGAAATATTCAGATTAAAACAACTATCGGAAGAATATTACAATAAATATTATTACATTTTACCATGAATTTCACACTACCAAAAAATAACATTAAAGAGATATCAAGATTAAGACACTTAACAAAAATATTATAAAAAAATCTTTAAAATAAAATACACTACCACCTACCACACTACCACTTCTATGAATTCCTCAGTTACCAATTCCGTATCGAAAAATGATTTATTAAAATTAATTGTTAATATGTAGTTAAATGAGATTAGCATAAAAAAAATTATTGTTAGCTAAGAAATTTTTGTTCATCGCTCATTTCTTGCTTTGATGTAGTTTTGCCCACTTACAATTTAAATAGAGAAAAATGACATTTTTTCAGATCTCTTATGTGTAAAAATAAAGACCATTTTCCCTGCAAGTGCTTGTTTTCTTTTTATTTACGGGGGAGGGGAGGGGGGAGGGGGGTCTCAGGACCCAGGAAATATGAACAGCACTGGACAAGCCCTATGCGCAGGCTTGTGTCAAATCATTCATCAAGTTTTTCCTCTTCATATTATTCTATCAATAAAAATTTCTCCCTTCCAAAAAATGCTAAGTACTTTTTTCTCCTTTCAAATAGATATAGTAATTATTTGTACTTTGTACATATAGGGATTTCATGGTTTTGGCAAAACTAAAAACAAGAAAATAGTAACATTATAAGGAGAGTGTTTTTGACTAATTAATATACATTTTTATTTATTCATTTCTTTATGCATTTGTTACATATTAAAAGTGTTTTTAAATCAAAATCAATTCAAAATTGATCAGCTTTACATATGGTTATACGATTTATAAGTATATTTTGTTTGATTAAACTTTTTACGGTTATCTATTCCTTTTCTTTGGGTAATTTTTGAAATATATCATTTTTTTCGTCATTCACACTTCTTAAATATAAAATATATTTTGAAATTTATATTTTTAAAATGTCTTTAAGGATATTTTAATAGAAAATATATATTTATCAATATCTTTTTATCTAATACTAATCGCTTATTATAGTTTCAACACTTGTATTTAAATATGTAGGGGTATGGATCAACTTTTGTCAATCATCAGACTTCCAATCCATCCATAAAAAGAAGGGCCACTCCTAAGCAACTGGTTTACAATTTTCATATATTCTTAGAGTTTAAATTTTATGAATTTGAAAAACTTACATCATTAAGTCATCTAAAATAAATTAATTGCATACAACTCTATTAAATATTGGCTAATGTCAACTAAATGATAAGTAACTTATTATATAATAACATGATATAAGATAATTAGTTACAAATTTTAACACTGTTAGGACATATATAATTTAAATCCTTAAATTTTTGCTGTCTTTCTTATCAGGTTGTTTCCTCACAAAATTTTGGAATTATAATCAAATCATTGTCACTAAGCAGTTCTCTTTTTCTCTTTTTAAATAAATTAAACAAATGAAAAAACTGTAGTATGAGAGAAACAACTAATTTCACAATTCAACACACTCTAGTCTCTACAATTTGAAGATTATTTCAAATGCACTTCCAAGAAAAAGGAAGAAACTCATGTCATTTCTTTTAATCAAATTATTTTATTTATTTTACATAATAATAATTGACTGTTAGGGTGTGTTTGGTATGAAAGAGAATGTTTTTCAATTTTCCTATATTTGGAAAATGTTTTCCAGATCAACTTATTTTCCTCAAATTTAAGGAAAATGACATTCCTCCAAAAATTAAGAAAAACATTTTTCAAAACTCCCCTCATACCTTAAATTAGATTTTTTTGCTTACTCTACCCCGTACCCCGACCCCAGGGTCGTCTTAACCACTAGGCCACTAAAGTCATCGCTTGGGCCCCATATTTTGGGGAGCCCCCAATTATTTAAAAAAATACTTATATATATTACTTAAAATTATAGGTAATTTAAATTTTTTTAAAAAACATGTAACAAGTATAAAAAAAAAAAAAAAAATAGCCGTTAGTTTCCCCCACTTTTCTAAGGGAATGAAACTTTTTTGAAAATAATTTCCTTAAGTGGGAAATTGTGTGTCCTTATTTATCTCATAAAAAATTGACCTTATATTATTATTTATCTTATACTCATCTTTTTACTCTCTATTTTATTATTTTTATTCTCAATATTGAACTCTCTCCTAAAAAAAATATTTATTGTTGCTTACAAGTTAAAAAAGAACAAAATTTGCTTTTCAGTGTCTTCTTCAAAATCTTAAGAAATGCAACAAGTAATCATTATATTGAAGAAACGCAACACTATTTCAACATTATTATGTCAACTTATCAAGTTCGTGAGTAAGTTTTATTATTCTAACTTTATTTTATAAATTTTCTTGAACTTTTGTTATTGTTGATATTCTTAGTTAGTAAGTATATATATTCTCGTTTTAGTTATTATTAAGAGAAATAATACAAGTAGAAGATAATGATTTAATGGAAATACTCAATCAAATAAAAAGACTTGATTCTTTTCCTAATGCATATATTGCTTATAGAATAATGTTAACAATTCCTGTAACTATTGCCTCGGCCGAAAGAAGTTTTACGAAACTAAAATTGATATAATCTTTTCTAAGATCAACAATGTGAGATTGAATGCATTAGCTATATTATCAATTGAAAATGAATTACCAAAACAAATCGATTAGAAAACAGTAATTAATGACTTCACATCTAAAAAGGCAAGAAAAATTGATTTTAAATTTATATACATGATTATTTTTTTTGTAAAAAAAGGAATTAAAAAAATATTAGAGCCTCTGTTTAAGGTTAGGTTTTAGGCCCCCAATCTTGTTAAGTCTGCCCTGCCCGACCCTCCCATACAAAAAATATTTTTTTTAAAAAATATTAAGAAAAACATTTCACAGGAACATGATAGTTTGATCATGGGACCAAGAGAGCAGGAAGGAACAACTCTATTTGATCAAGCTGAAGTCAAAAGAAAAGAAACTGATAAAACATTGGCTAAACACAATCAACAAGAACCAAAACTCCCACCTTTAGTGAATGACATAACAACATCAGTCAAGAAAAAATCAGCACCTTTCCATTTTCCAGGTCACAAAAGAGGCATGGCTGCACTATATTCACTAGTCGATGTTATCGGTAATGGTCCATTTCTTCATGATGCAACTGAGCTCCCAAAGCTTGATAGATTTGATTATCCAACTGGACCTTTATTAGATGCACAAAAAATGGATGTTGACCCTTTGGTGCATCATAGACATGATTTTTAGTTTGTGGGACAACTTGTGGGATTTTAGCAGCAATTATGTCAACTTGTTCACCTGGTGATACTTTAATCCTTGCAAGAAACTCACATGTTTCTGCAACTTTAGAAATGGTGTTTTGTGGTGCTCTACCAAAGTACATTCTTCCTGAACATAATCTTCAATGGGATATTGCTGGAGGTGCTACCCCCTCACAGGTAATTACTTGTTCAACTCTATAAAAAATTAAATGTTTTCTTGTGCACACTCAAAGATGGAGGATATAAATGTCAGATGAGGCCAAGCTAAAGTTGTGGTGAGCTTAATGTATAACAACCTTCTAACCACCCTTTGATAACTTGTGATATCCTTGAGAATACGATCATCAGCAGTTCTAGTTAACTCATCATACTTTACTGTGGTGAGCTTAATGTTAGCTTCCAAGGGTGTATTTACTGGTTTTGCACCACTAAGACCAGTGTTTGAGATTAGCTCAAGAGCATACTTCCTTTGGTTTAGTAATATCTCATTTTTGTATTTTAGGATCTCAATGCCTAGAAAATACTAGAGGTCACCAAAATCCTTCATCTTGAACTTGCTATGAAGTGAGTTTTTTACGTCTTGTATCAACTTACTACTACTGCCTGTTAGAAGTAGATCATCCACATAGATAAGAATCACAGCTATATCGTGTACATCTCTTTGTAAAAAGAGAATGATCATAAGGGCTTTGTGAGTAACCAGTTTCCAATAAAACTTTTGAAAGCTTTACATTACATTGCTTGCAGGCTTGTTTCAATCCAGATAAAGACTTGAGCAGCTTACACACCTTGTACTCCCTCTGCCTCTAAAAACCCTGAGGCATCTCCATGTATACATCTTCAATAAGATCACCTTGCAAAAATCCATTATGAACATCATTTTCATATAGAGGCCAATTGTGTGATGATGCTACACTGATGGTAGTCCTGAAAGTGACCATTTAGCTACAGAGAAGAAGGTCTCATGATAGTCTAGGCCTTCTTATTGGTTGTAACCCTTGGCAACCAGTCTTGCTTTGTATCTTTCAACTTCATCATTGGCTTTAAGTTTGATCTTATAAACCCATTTGGAACCATTCGCCTTTTATCAGGTGGAAGATATACTACTAACCATGTGTGGTTGAGCTCTAATGCTGCAATTTTATCTTGCATTGTTGTCACCCACTTCGGAAATTTGGAGGCTTCTTTGAAAGTAGTATGCTCAGAGATTGTGGAAAGGGAAGTCAAGAATGTCTTATAGAGGCAATTCAAGTTTGAATAGGTAACATAGTCACTAATGGGATAAAGGCATGCAGTGCGAGCCTATTTGGAAGATGCAGGCATAAGGTAATATTTATGCCAAATAGGAGGCTTAGGGACCTACTTTGTCATGACCTTGCATGTAACACTCCGGAATCTAGTAGGCTACCCTAGAGCTTAATGTGAGTGCTAGCGTATCTTTCCGTAAATGTTTAAGACTAAGCTAAAGCTAAAATGAAAGGGGTAAAAGTCTAGGAAGAAGGTAAGGACCTAAGCTACCAAGAGGGAATGAAGGAAAAATAATATTTTTCCTAGGACCACTTGGTGATGGGCAGTAGCATCGCCCAAAGGCCATTGGTGACTAGCCAAATGGACCTTCCTCACCTAGTGGGCAGCCTCCCCTTGACCTAGCTACTGGAATATTGGGTGAGCTAGGTTGGGGCTCGCCAACCCACTTGGCGAATTGCCCAAGGGTCTGCCCTATCTCCTAAGTGAATGTCTACTTTAGGGAGCATTCTGTAATTTTAGGTGAGCCAAGGTTCCATTAGGCGTGTCTCCTAGTGCCCTTGGCGAGCCAAGGAGGGCCAAAGGGCGAGCTAAAACGTGCCATAGGCTGTTTTTAAAATTTAGTTAAGGTCTTTTAATTATTTCTTCTAAGAAGTGAACCCACACTATTATAATCTATTCCTAACAAGTATATAAACCTTTTAAAGTCAAATTTTCCCCAACTTAGTCACTTTTAAAGAATCAAAAAGGAAAACCCAAGAACTACCCTCCTCTCTCAATATTTCTCTCTCTAAACTCAAAGAAGAAGAAGGAAGCCATTGGAGCTAGGGTTCGTGGATTTCATAGGTTCTTCCTCAAATTTCTTGGGGCTTTCTAATCAAGGTATGGATGATTTTCATCTATGGGTACTCTCCACCCATAGAGTCCCCTCAAAAGTTGGTTTTCAAGATTTCAATTTCCCCAATTCTAGGGTTTTCAATCTATGACATGGGTCTCCTTCCAAAACATTTTCAATTGTTTATTTATGATTGATTATGGTTGGTTATGATGAATTATGGTTGGATTAATGTAGTATTGATGTTTTATGATGAAAATTCCCCATAGACCCATGTTTCCCCCATATTGATAAATCATGAATTGATGATGTGGGTTGGTTAATATTATAAGTATGTTAATTGAATATGTTTATGTTGATTAAGATATTGAATCATGAAATTCCTCCTATATTGTGCAGTAATTGTATATGGTTGGGTTGATTGTGATTGACCCTTAAAGGGTAAAATATGAGGGTTTGTACATCTTTAAGAGAATTTGCGTATGAGCTTATGATTCACTTAGAAAGTGAAGATATTATGATTATTGTGTAATTATGGTATTGTTGTAGGATTATTCTCCCCTACCCTTACACATGACTATGTATGACATATTTATTACTATGTTAGTATTGTTGTGTTGAATGAAAGACTATTCTCATGAACACTCTATGGCTATGATGTGAAAGGTTTACTCACGTATTGATGATTCTAAGGTTGAAAGGACATTCTCACCTAATGAATCTATGAGCTATTATGATACCATGTTGACTTGAGTGCCTAGTGCATTCTTTCATGAACTTGAATTTAAGTAAAGACTTAATATGACTTTAAAGGGAATTATGCTTAGCACCGAGTGGATATGAAAATGAGATGGAAGCTTTTACGTTAGAAAGTCCGGCATCCCAATGTAAGTTATCTCATGAGATGGAAAACTTTTACGTTAGAAAGTCCGTGTTTCTAGTATCAATCTCATTATCCCATAACTATGTGCCCACATAGGTCTTTAGCTAGTGGATCCACCTAAATTCTATACATGTTAGTTCTACCTTAGGCAAGTAGGACACCTCTTTTCGGTGTGGGTCATGACACCAGATTCCATGTAGCTCACATGGTCTATGTCGGTTAAGGCTAAATTTCCCTATATGACAAGAACATGAACAAGAACAAGAATGTGAATATGAACATGAACATGAACTATACTTATGACTTCTTATTGAGTTTTACTTGGTGTGAGTGGGGGTATGGGACTTCACTTGTACATTGCACAAGTAGACTTATAAAGGGGTTGTGAGGTCCTTCTTTTATGCTATGATGACTCATGGATTATGTATGCATCATATGTATGATTGTTGAGATTGGCCTTACTTGCTACAAGTATGAACGTGAATGTTTCCTTGTATATAGTATTGGTTATGGATGAAGGAAAAGATATGTTATGTATGATGTTGGTGACCTAAAAGTGGTACTTGGCATATGGTAGGGTTATGGGATCTTGCATTTGCATTGCACTAGACTAGCTTTGAAAGTTGCTTATGATATGGTTTGACTTATGTTTCTCCTTATATGTGCATGATGGCTTTTAAACTTGATAAATGCATGATTTCAACTAAATGTCCATTTTCACATGTTTTAAGGATTTTTATGCATGACTTCCATACTTAGTACTTTTGTGCTATCCCATATTTCTACATTTACTATGAGTGTAGGTTCCGGTCGTTGAGATGTACTTCTCCTTTCAAGTGAAGCTTGGGTTGACTATTCCGTAAGCTTGGTGAGTCCTCATGATTCGAGGACAAGATGCTATTCTTTTCTAGCTCTTATTATACTTTCTATTTTTGCAGACTTTATTGTAAAGGGCTTTGACCCTAATTGTATTCTCTATTGTACTAGATGGTGATTGAGACAAGGTCTAGACTCTTATAATCGTTGATGAAAAATAAGTTGACTTCGATTGTAAAAGTTTTAAAAAATTTCGCATCATTGCTATGACTTTATGTTTATGATTATCCTAAGGGCTTGTATGAGACCCCTTCGGGGTCAAGTACGCCATGTTTCTCCTAGGGGGTAACCCCGAGTCGTGACATTGCATTGATAGGTTCAGAATTCACCACAGTTGGTGTGACTTGAACCAATGTTCGAATTACTACATTATGTAATAGTTGGTATTGCATCCTCAGGATCTTGTATGTCTCTTTTCTCTTCTATGGCTAGAGTTGATACCTCATTAGATCATTAGGCAACTCATCCTCTTCCAAGGAAACTACAGGGTTGGTAGGAGGTAAGCCATTGGCAGGCTCAGAATGGATACCATTAGGTGTGACATCTTCAGGAACTGTTTGATAATGTAACAATGGTGTGCATAGAGGCTCAACAAGACTATTTGTCTTAAAAGGAAACTGTCTCTATAAATGTGACATCCATGCTAACATGAAAAGAGTGGGACTCAGATCAAGCACCCTATATCCTTTTTATGTTTTTGCATATCCCATTAGTACTCATTTTCATGCTCTTGGAGAAAACTTATCATACCTAGGCCAAATAGAAGTGAAACAAGTACAACTAAATACCTTCAAGTGATTTAGTGTTGGTTTAGATCCTTAAAGCATCGCATGTGGAGATTTTCCTTGCAAAATTGCAGAGGAAATCTCATTAATCAAATAAATGGTTGACTTTATACGATAACCCCAATAAGAAATAGGGACATTAGACTGTAGTCTTAAGGCTCTAGCGGTATTGAGGATATGTTTATGTTTTCTTTCCACCACTCAATTCTAATAGGGGTGTGTGCACAGGAAGTTTGATGTACAATTCCAAGAGAAGAAAACAAGTCTATACAATTTGAATTCATAAACTCTGTGTCATTATTTGATCTCAACCTTTTCACTTTTTTTGAAACTGAGTATTTACCATTAACAAAAAGTTTTTTTAAAAAAACAAAATAAACTTCAACTTTTGATTGGATTAAGCAAGCCTAAGAAAACCTATTGTAATCATTAATTATTGTAACAAAAATTGTTTCTATCATAGTTTGGAGTCTTATAAGGACTACATACATCTACATGTACCAAATGGATATATATGACAACATGTTGATCAGATCAATGAACATGAATAGAGTAAATATGTTGCATAGAATGAAAAGAGGGGGGGGGGGGGTCAAAGTCTTAAATTCCACAGTGTGGCTAAACTATTATCCTTAATGGCAACACTGGCTACAATCGTTATTGTATCTTTCAACAAGTATAAGCCTGCACACTCTCTGCCAATCTCAATCAGCTTCCCACTTGAGAGAGCCTGAAATACGCAAAAGTTAGGGAAGAAATTGAAACTACACAAAAGTTCTTTAGTTAGCTTGGCAATTGATAACAAGTTAAAATTGAAGTCTGGTACATGTAACACATCCTGCACTTTATACTTTTCAAAACCAAAGAGCTTCTTGTGCCTTGAATGTGAGGCCTATTTCCTCTAGGCAATTGAACAGTGCTTGATCTTGGACTACCTATATAGCTCATTTTGTCTATATGATCCTTAGAAGATGTAACATGATGATTACCATCAGAATCAATGATCCAAAAATGTTCATAAAAGGTAGATGTCAGTGACACATTACTTACATAGTTTTCCTTGCACTCAACAACCTCTGTGTGTTTGGTATTAGGTCTAAGGTTTTGTGCATGGTTGTATTCCTTCTTAGTGAGATCAAAACCATGTCTTTTCCCTTTAGGAGCTACATAGTTAGCATAGGACTTGAAATCAGGCGCTACATTCTAAGTGTTGTTGGTTGATAATCTATAACCATTTCTCCCTCCTTGAAACACATTTTGTCCTTGTATCCTTTTACTCTTAAAATCTACAGGATAACCTATGACCCTATAACAGTTGTTAATTAAGTGATTCTTGTAACCACAATGTTCACAAGTTATGTTTAGTAGCTTCTTTCACTTAAAACCTTGTCTTCGATTGACCAACATAGTAAGAGGATCTTTGTTAATGTCTGTAACACCTAGTAATCTCTGACTGTCCTCTTGTACTACAGTAGCATATGCTTGATTAACAGTAGATAAACTAGTTTTAAGCAAAAACATCACTTTTCACGTGACTAAAGGACTCATTTAACCCCATTAGAAACATCAATAGACTTTGTTGACTTAGGTGTTTGATGTAAGCTTAGCCTCGTAACAATTACACAATGGAGCTGGAACTAGAACATCCCATTCATTCAGTAGATCTCTCAATTTTGAATAGTAAATCGTGACAGAATCAATATCTTGTTTCAGAGAAGATCTATCTCCCCACCCTGGTGAGGTTAGATTTGTCGAATTTGTCCTGAAATCATCCCAAACTCGTTTAGCATTTGATATATATACAAATGTAGTGATTAATTCTGGACTACAGTAGTGGTGATCCATGAAAGTACCATAGCAATACACATTTCCCACTAAGTGCCTAATTCACCCTTGAATGAACTTCTCAACCAAGCTCTATCAACAAATCCAAACTTGTTTTTGACCAACAATTCAAGACGTGGCCATAGTTCTTTGGACATGTGAGCTTGGTCGCAATTAGAGCTTCACCTGGCATATTTGAAGCTTGAAGATAAAGAGGATGATTGTGCTCCAGAGTCGCTACTATTAATTCTATCATATCAAAAAGTCAATTGATGAAACGAATTGGATTGTGAAGACGATACAAAGCTTCTAAAAGACGATCACCATCATGTTGCACTCATACAATGTAAAATTTTATATTTGTGTGATAAAATTCATGGAAGCTACACTTCCAAGGATGAAAATGCAAAGTGAACAATGTATTTAGAGCGAAGAATTGTATTTTCAATTCATTCAAAATGAAGGAGAGACCTCCTTTTATAGATCTTACATCATATAGCATGTGCATTCTCCTAACAAACTCAATGCACCTAATGTAAGTTGGAATTTAGTTACTCAGGCACGCTATAACTAACTTTTTATTACCCTAGCTTACTACTAACTCATTACAAGCTCACTGCATTACTATCACTTGGTTAATTCTTTAATAATGTTTCAGGTGAAATGGAAACTGAAGAACTGGAATGGGAAGGCAAAAAGGCAGCAGGAGTTTTTATTACATCACCAACTTATAATGTAGTATGCAGCAATATTTCTGAGATATCTCAAATATGCCATTCTCATGGTATCCCACTAATTGTGGATGAAGCTTATGGTGCTCACTTAAAAATTTCATCCTGACATGCCTAAAAGTGCTCTTTCTCAAGGAGCAGATCTTGTCATACAATCTACACAAAAAGTTTTGTTCTCATTTTCCCAATCATCAATGTTACACTTATTCGAGGATCGCATTGATAGAGATAGAGTGCACAAATGTCTTCAATCTTTACAAACCACTAGTCCAAATTGGCTTTTATTAGCTTCCTTGGATGCAACTAGAGATGAATTAAGTAAAAATCCAAACACCCTTTTCAATGAAGTAATGGAACTAGTCCAACAAGTGAAATAACTAATAAACCACATTCCTGGAGTCTCACTTTTGGATCTCTCATGTTTCTCCAACAACTTCTCTTTTATGGACCCTTTGAGGATGACAATTAGTGTACAAGAACTTGGCTTTCCGGGTTTCAAGGCATATGACATATTGTCAACAAGTCATGGAATTGAGCCAGAACTTATTGGAACTCAATCTTTCCATTAGCCTTTAGCTTAGGAACAGCTAAAGAAAATACTCAAAGACTTGTTAGTGGATTGAAGTATTTATCAATCAACTTCTTGCAAGAAGAAAGGGAGATTATCAAAATAGATCATGGTATAGAAAGGGTGCCATTTGAAGAAGTTTACCTGAGTTGTACACCAAAAGAAGCCTTTCTTGCTAAGAAAAAAAAAGTGAATTTTGAAAAAAAGTATTGGGGAAGTTTGTGGAGAATTTATTTGCCCTTTCCCTCCAGGTATCCCAGTGCTAATCCCAGGTGAAATCATCACAAAGAGAGCTATGGATTATCTCATTCAAGTTAAGGACAAAGGAGCTTTTCTTAAAGGGGATGCTGATCCTCTACTTAGCACTGTGGTCTTTTGTGATTTTTGAGAAATATTATATTTCGGGTGTGTTTGGTATGAAGGAAAATATTTTCCATGGAAGATGTTTTCCTAGAAAATGTTTTCCTGGAAAATAAGTTGATTTTTGACTTATTTTCTCATGTTTGGTTGGTGAGTAGAAATATTTTTCGGAAAAGATTTTTAGTGTTTGATTTATGAATGATTTTTTTTTTTTGAGAAATATCTTTTATTTTTACTAGGGTAGAAAATAATATTTGAAATTGAAAATATTTTTTAAAAACAAACTTAAATTTTTTTGGGGGTAGGGTGGGGGGTGCTTGTAGGGGGTGGGTGGAAGTGGTGGGGGATGGTATGGGGGTGGGTGGGGGGTCGAGGGTAGGGGTGAAAAAATGAAATTTTGAAATTGAAAATATTTTTTTATAAACAAACTTAAATTATTTTTTTGGGGGGAGGGCTGGTAGGGGGTGGGTGGGTGGTGGGTCGAGGGTAGGGGTGAAAAAATGAAATTTTGAAATTGAAAATATTTTTAAAAATAAACTTAAATTATTATTTTTTTGGGGTGGGGGGCTGGTAGGGGGGCTGGGTAGGAGGTGGGTGGGGGGGGGGTCAAGGGTAGGGTGAAAAAATGAAATTTCAAAGTTGAAAATATTTTTTAAGAAAACAAACTTAAATTTTTTTTTTGGGGGGGGGGGTTGGTAGGGGTGGTGTGGGTGGGGGGCTGGGTAGGACGTGCGTGAGGGGGGGGAGGTCAAGGTAGGGTGAAAAAATGAAATTTTGAAATTGAATATATTTTTAAAAAACAAACTTAAAATTTTTTTTTGGGGGTAGGGGTGGCGAGTAGGGGGTGGCTGGGTTGGGGGGGGATCGAGTGTAGAGGTGAAAAAATAAAATTTTTGAAGTTGAAAATATTTTTTAAAAACAAACTCTATTTTTTTTGGGGGGGGGGGGGCAGGCAGGGGAGGGGGCGTGGGTGATCGAGGATCGGGATGAAAAAATAAAAAATTGAAGTTGAAAATATTTTTTAAAAACAATAAAAAAAATTGATTGGGGAGGGGGGGGGCGAGGGTAGTGGGTGGGGGTAAAAAATAAAAAATTGAAATTAGAAATATCTTTTAAAAATAATTTTTAATATTTTTTTGGGAGGGGGTGGGGGTAGGGGTAGGGGTGAGGGTGGGTAAAAAAATTGAATTTAAAAACAAGCATTAAATTATTATTTTTTGGGGGGTTGGTTTGAGGGTAGGGACAAAATAAATTGATTTTTTCAACAAAAATATAATTGTAGTTTGAAGTTGAAAGAGAGTTTTGGAAAATGTTTTCCTTAAGTTTTGAAGGGAAGTCATTTTCCTTAAATTTGAGGAAAATGAGTTGATTTGGAAAACAATTTCCAAAACATTTAACCCAACCAAACATGAGAAAATTGGAAAACATTTTCCGAAAAATGTTTTCCTTCATACCAAACACACCCTTCATGTCAATAAAATTGACCATTCATGCTATGTACGTCTGCATTTGAAGGCTAGCTCTTGCTTCGGATCACACTATATTTCATTCAAATCTAGTTATCTTGGTTTGTTCAGAAAACAAACCGTAACACAAAGTGATCAAATAAACATAATACATAGTTCATACATAAAATTAAAAATCGTAGTCGATCATTTTTCATTAAAACATACATAAAGTTGATACAAGATTCCAAAAGGATTAATGATGTGTTACAATTTATTTAATGTGTCAAATGGCTACTAAAGGCCATTAACACAACATTAGAAGCTACTTTTTTAAGAAAAGGCAACACATTATTAATTTTGTTTTTGACACTCAAATCCTTAATTAATCTCATTTAATTACTCCATCATAATCTTTTATTCAAGCCAAGCTTCACTTAGAAATTTTGCTTCCCCACCCAAAGTTGTTTTAACTTCATTTGAAATTTTGTCAAATACACAAATATTTGTGCATAGGCACTTTCTTAGGAGTTTTCTACAATGTCCATCTGTAAACTCCTCTCTGCGACAAGCTTTTCTACATGACGAGTCGGTAAAACATCCCTTTGAAGGTTTGGCTCTGTGATTTGCAAATTTGCTGAGCTTGCACCTCTACAGTCATTCACAAATATTTACAAATTTTAGAATAAGAGAGATGTAATCGAAAGAAACATTGCTCATATAATATTTAGAGGAACATAAACAAACAAATTATTTCAGTGTTTTTCATAGTTGTCAAATAACTTTAAAGCATGTTATGATTCACAATTCTTTCGGCATTACTTATTTTAGACTACAAGTTTCAAAAGTCTTTTTTTCTTTCTTAAACTTCGTGTCAAGTCAAACTAACTGACATAAATTAGAATGGAGGGAGTACTTAATATTTTGACCAAAAAATAGAGTAGTTTTACACATTATTTTATTTTATGAGCTTTAAGAGAAATAAATGATGAAGACAAACCATAGGAATCAAAGAGCATAATTGCCAAGACCAGAAATACCATGAAGCAAATGGAGCGAGCCATAGTCTCTTTTAATGAGTGAAAAAGATTGGAAATGTCTTTTTCTAAGAATAATAAAGAATGCAATTTAGAGTTGTGAATAAACAAGTAACACAATGAAGGTAATTTTTAGGCAGTGAAATTGTAAGAGTGGGCCAATAATATGTGAAGCATGGTTGTTGGTAGGTCATAAACTCAATAAACATGTTCTTCTTTCTTTTCTTTTCATTTTTTTCTCTTTTTATGGGGTAGGGGAATATAAGGTGGGGAATCGTAATCTCACCAATAAGGTAAAATTTTAGATAGTCAACTAAATGAGCTACTTATAAGATTCCAAAAAAAAAAATATTAAAAATATTAGTATGTCTGCTTAAAAAGGCTCTTCATGGTTTAAAACAAGCTCCAGAGCTTCGTATAGCAGGATTGATGATCACTTGTTTAGTTTGGGGTTTGAACAAAGCGTATCTGAAGTTGCTCTTTATGTCAAACGTAAAGGAACTAATCTTCTTATTGTTTCCCTTTATATTGATGATCTCTTGGTGAAAGGAAACAATGTATTGTTGGTTGAAGAGTTTAAGAAGGAAATGATGCAAGTCTTTGAAATTAGACAGCTGATGTCATACTTTCTAGGAATGGAAATCTAGCAAGGTTATGATGAAAATTTTATATGCCAAAAGAATGATGCAGGAGAGATACTAAAGAAACTCCATATGGAAAAATGCAAGCCGACAAGAACACCAATGAATCCAAAGGAGAAGTTAAACAAAGAGGATGGAACTAATAAAATTGATGAAGGAACGTTCAGAAGCTTGATTAGATATGTTTGATGTATGCTACAAGGACGGATATTCTATTTGTTGTAAGTCTTTTATTTAGATTTATGCATTATGCTATTGAAATGCATTTGCGAGCAGAAAAAAGAATTATAAGATACATTAAAGGTACTATTGAATATGGTGTCAAATTCATCAAGTGTGAAAATTTAAAGTTGTATGAATTCTCATACAGTGATTGGGTTGGATCCATTGACTACTTGAAAAGTTCATCAGGATATTACTTCAGTCTAGGATCAGGGATTTTCTCTTGGTGTTCCCAAAAGAAAAAAACAGTGGAACAATCCACAACAGAGGTTGAATTTATAGTAGCAACGGGAGCAGTAAATCAAACCTTATGGCTGAGAAAAATATTTTCTATTTTCATATGGAACAAAAGGTTAATATTGGGATTCATATTGATAATCAAGCTGCAATAGCTATTTTGCATAATTCGGTGTCCTATGGAAAGAGTAAACACTACAACGACAAATTTTTTTCTTGAGGAACGTGCAGAAAAAGAGAAGTGATTCTTGTTTACTGCAAATCTAAAGATCAGCTAGCCGATGTATTTATGAAATTCCTTCTTGTCAGCAAGTTCGAGTTCCTAAGGCAACAATTTCGAATTTGCAGCTCCTAATATAATAAGGAGTATTAGTTAGTTTCTTTAGGACTACAATATTTATATAGATCTTTTTCACTTTTAGTTCCTTGTATACTCCTGCTTTCATAGCTGTTGCAAAATAGACATTGTCTTCATTGTGTTATTTGTTATTAATCTTATTAAAACTTATAAGAAGTGTTGTCATTTTTAGTGTCAGAATCTTTTTGTCAAATTGAGCCATTGAGTTGGAAATTTAAGTGAAATTAGGTCAAGAGTTAACTTTGGTCAATATATGGAGTTTGGACGTTCAAATTGAAATTCGGAAGATTCCATTGGATTCTAGGGATGAGTGTAGGCCCAGGTGAAGTCTTAGTTGAATTTAAGAGTTTCTGAGGGCAGTTTGATACTTTCGAGTGAAAGTTTATTGCGATTTTCATGGATTTCGGGTCAAGGACACCTCGGATCCGTATTTTGATGGTTCCACTGTGTCCAAAAGTATGGGTCTCATCCCCATTTCACCATTTTTGAACTTTGGGAGCTTGGTAAAGGTGACTCCAAAGGGTTTTTTTTTAAGATAAATTATTTGAGTATGTACTTGTGACCCTAAATCTTCATTTCCCATAAGTAATTTATGAATTTAAACATCAAATTCTTGGTTTTGAACTTCAAAATTTGAAGATTTTTCAAGAACTTGAACTTTAAGGGAAAAGGTGATTAAAGGTTGGTTTCAACTTATTTTTCGATGTGGTTTTCACTATTGGGTTGCAAAATATTTGGTCAAAATGTCTAAAGTTGGGCCAAGCCAAGGACACAATTTCAGAATGATTATTAATTTTGTTTTTGACACTCAAATCCTTAATTAATATCACTTAGTTACTCCATTATAATCTCATCTTCAAGTACAACTTCACTTAGAGTTTTTGCTTCCCCACCCAAAGTTGTTTTAACTTCATTTGAAATTTTGTCAAATACACAAATCTTAGTGCATAGGCACTTTCTTTGGAGTTTGCTACAATGTCCACCTTCAAACTCCTCTTTGAGACAAGCTTTTCTACATGATGAGTCGGTAAAACATAATCCTTTGAAGGTTTAGCTTGTAGATTTGCACATGTGCTGAGCTTGCACCTCTACAATCATTCAAAAATAGTTACAAATATTATAATAAGAGAGACGTAATCGAAAGAAATATTGCTCGTATAATGTTTAGAGGAATATATATAAACAAACAAATTATTTCAAGAGTTTTTCATAGTTGTCAAACGTATAGCAAAAAAAAAAACGTATAGCAAATAACTTTAAAGCATGTATCAATTCACAATTCTTTAGGCTTTATTTGAACGGTTCGCAGCTTACTTAGTTACATTTTTTTCTTATGATTTCTTAACAAAATTAGAGATCCTAACTTCGTGTCAAGTCAAACTAACTCAAATAAATTGAGACAGAGGGAGTAGCTAATATTTTGACCAAACAAAATAGAGTAATTTTACACATTATTTAAGAGGAATAAATGATGAAGACAAACCATAGGAAACAAAGAGCATCATTGCCAAGACCACAAATGCCATGAAGCAAATGGAACGGGCCATAGTCTCTTTTAATGAGTTAAAAAGATTGGAAATGGTCTTTTTATGGAATTGAGCCCTTGGGTGGGAAGTTTAAGTGAAATTAGGTCAAGAGTTAATTATGGTCAACAGTCGGAGTTTGGACGCTCATATTAGAGTTCCGACGATTTCATTGGATTCAAGGGTGAATCTAGGCGCAGGTGAGGTCTTGGTTGAATTTTCAGAGGTTTCGACGACATTTTTGGTATATTCAGGTGAAAGTTAGTTTATTGCGACTTTCATGAATTTCGGGTAAAGAATACCTCAAATCCGTATTTTGATGGTTCAATTGAGTTCGAAACGTCGAATTTAGTGGAGTAGCATATTTGATTGGCGTGATCGGGATTTCGAACGAATTCGGAGGGTCCTTCTTTGTGTTTTTAGTTGAGTCTTGGAGTTGTTGTGTGTGATGATGCCTGTTGCCCATTACTTTGTTCATTGCGATCGCGGGACTCACTCTCATGATCGCATACAAGTATATTTTGCGTATCATTATCACGTGGGGTCTATCATAATCGTGTAGACTTTGTGTACTAGTCATCGTGGTTGCATGGCCCTGTGTCGTGATCGCAATGATACCATTTTTCGGTGCGAAATTCATCTTATTGGTAGGTAAGGGATTCATGATTTTTTTATGATATTTTTGGTAGTGTAGCTTTATTATATCCCATGATTATTTCTCTATTTTGTGCACAACTTCACTATATTGCATGAAGTGATACCTCTCTTAGGCAATGAAATGAACTTCGCTTTTTTCTTTCCTTTTGCTTTTTTTTTAATTCAAATTATGTTTGAAAAGCCTAAAACTCTCTGAAAATTCTGATTTTTTTTTGCTTCCCTATAATTTAATTAGTCTGCAGTAATTGGGGCAATGCTTCTATTGTATTATATTTTTCTTTTTACTGTGCTAAGCGCAAATAAGTATACTAGTTACCTATATTATAAATCAGATTGTGATGATTAAGGAAAAGGAATGAATTTTATTGTTTTTCCTATTTTTATAGTGCATGGTAAATTTGTAGCATAAATGGTAAAGGATTTAGTAAACATACATTTAACTATGTGTTCATTTCTTTTTTATAAATATAAAATAATTAGAGAAACAAAAGGTATATTTCTTAGATGTCCTTTATTATACTTGAGTAATTATAAGTACAGAATTTCATTTGTTTATTCAAATAAGAACAATAGTCATTATATATTAAAATGTATGAATGTCTAATAATCTTAGTTTCCATATGTGGGTAAAATTTATATTGTGTTTTTTAATCATTCACGCGTAACAATAGAAATTAATAGAGCTTAAATAAAAATAATTATTTTTTCAATTGATATTATAGACTTCTTCCATCTATTTTTATTTGTCATGTTGCACTTTTCGATAGTCAATTTGACAAATTTTCAAAATTAAATTAGATTACATTTAGTCGATATTTTAAACAAAAACTATATGAAAAGTAATAAAAATTGCAATTTTTTGCATATCAATATGATGAAAAAATACATCGTAAAATGTTAGTAATTTTTTTTTTATAGTTTTACTCAAAAAGAGGAAACTATGATTATTTACAGTAAATTTGGACATGTTAACGTCAAAATTAAATTATAAAATTTCTTGCATGGTAACAAAATCTTCAAATATTAAATGCACACATCAAAATCTAATTAAAGTTGCAAAAGGGGAAAAAAAGGTGATTTGTGAAAATAGTCAAAAGTTCAATAAAAAATCATGCATTCGACCAAATTTAATAAAATTGACATTTTGCAATAAGAATCTCATTTGTCAAATCAAATATAATAATTATGATTATTAAATAAACCACACATACACTTTAATAAGGTGGGAAAGAAACTAAACAAATAAAATCATTAGGCGAATTGATTTTATTTTATTATTTAAAAAAAAAAGGAATGCCTCATTAAGCAGAGTTTCATATATCTAATTAAGATAATTAAGTTTATGCTTACTTATGCATATTAATAACACAAATGTATTAAAATGTGAAATGGTTGGCGTATCAAGTTAGATAGGGTATCATCATGACTTAAGAAATTATAGATCGTAACATTTTTTAAATTGTGAAATACCCTTTCATCAATGAATTGGTTCTCTCTATATAAAGAATTTTCAAAATTTTGTTTTTTTTCTTTACAAAGTTAAGAAACTGAACATGCAAAACAAAATGAAGATAAATATGATTAACTATACAATCAAATAATAACTGGATAGAATTAAAATAACAATAATTATGAAGACTAAAACAAAATAAAAATAGATGAATATTATTTTCAAAACAAAATTAATTATTTAATATAGGAAATATTAGAGGTAAGACCACAAATCCTCCCTCTTACAATATTTTTTCTAATATCCAATAAAATGGTAGAGATCTATCTAACCCTAACCATATAAGTTACTTTTTCAAACAAGGAGAGGGAAGCAAGGCTTAGCGAGAGCTTTATAAGGCCGACCACTACATAAGCAACTTATATTATTACAAGGCCAAATTAATTTTCTTTATCAATTGGCATTTTAAAGCGACACAAGGGACAGACATGATTTTTTTCAAGCCATTGAATAATGCAATCTCCATGAAACATATGCTTGCAGGGCATAAGAGTTAGTTCAACAACGTCCTTTGTAAGCAACTTGTTAAGACATCATACAAGTTTCACCAAAACTCTTGTCACCATTCAATGTCTCTACTTTCACCTTCTCAATCTCTTGAATAGCATCCTTTGATGTTGGAATTACAGGGACAAACACACGCGATTCTTCCAAGGTCATCAAATTCATCGCGACTTGTTGTTCTATTAACCCTAGCTCATCCTCATTAGATTCCTCGTGATTGTGATCTTGATAAAGATTTGCAATTGTCCGAGGAATACGATGGACTATGTCGATGATGATTGAGGTTTTCTTAGATGTATCATTTTCTTGAACAATCAACAAGGCCTTATCTTTAATGTCTTGAACCATTTCCGATTGATACATGAGAGGAACATACAAACATTCAACCATTTGATTGAACTTAGAGGACCATGTTTCATGTTCTTCTATGTCGAAACACAATCTTCTTGTCATCTTGTGTGTTCATAGATGAAATATGTGTGATTATAAAACCTTCAATTACCATCTTCCGTGAAATAGTAATTAAGATAAACTTTTCGAATTCCACATAAAATGAAAAGTTTGCCCTTCGACAAATTTTGATCATCATTCTCTAGGAGGTCCTTTTGATGTTCAATTGTCCAACAATAAGGATTCCTAACCATCGTATGATTTAAGTTAGAAGAGCTAGACTTAGTGAATTTATGGGGGAAAGGAGGCAAAGAGTGAGCAATGTTTAGATGAAAAAGACATGTGAAGACATTATATAGATGTATATATTTATATATCATGAATGAAGGAATCTAAAAATCTATAAATCAAATCTGACTGATAATAAGGGAAACATGGAAATAACATTAATTTTCTAATTTTTGTATGTTAATTGTAAATTCATAGTAGCATAAGTGGTAATAGTATTAAATAAAACTTTCATTTTTCTCTCAAAATTTTATCAAGGCAACAAAGAAGAAAAAGGTATTAATTGTGGAGATATAGACAAAATCTATCAAGATTTTACTTTGAAATTATTTTTGTGATGTGTAAACAAATTTAAGTAGCTAAAACATGTTGTTGGAAACTCAATAAATGTATAACTTAAATGATCCCTTAAAATTTAGGAGTATGCATCTACGTTTTTATTCTTAAAAATATCATACTTAGTTTTCTTACTAATCATTATGTATGCTACATGCCACTAAGTTCGTTAACATATAATGAAGTATATATTGAGGTTTGATTATTTTAGACCTAAATATGTAACATCTCATAAATTGTAAATCTAAATCAGATAGTGAAGAAGATAAGGAGTTGAACTCTGCAGAAAACTAGGACTTATGGGCAGCATTTATGGGTCATAAAAAGAGCCACGGACTGTAGATGCAATTCATAGATCAACTTCAGAAATTAGAAATTTATTCTGAGTTTTATGGGTCTAGTCTACAGATGGTAGAAAGGCTCGTAGATCAAACTTTTGAAATTTGACTTTAGCTTGACTCTAACGAACTAAGTATACAGGCTGTAGATGGTAACACGATTTGTAAATAGATCTCATGAATAGAACTTCAGAAACTCGGTAATTAGGCATGAATTCTATGAGGGAAATCTATGGCCTGTAGATCCATCCCTTAAAATTTAGGAGTATGCATCTATGTTTTTATTCTTAAAAATATCATACTTAGTTTTCTTACTTTATCATTATGTATGCTACATGTCACTAAGTTCGTTAACATATAATAAAGTATATTGAGGTTTGATTATTTTAGACCTAAATATGTAACACCCCAGAAACTGAAAATCTAGATCAGATAGTGAAGACCTGTTGATAGTTTTTCAAGGATGTTTTGGTCTTTTCGCACTCTTTTAACTCCTAGACTATGTAGTTTTGGTCTATCCTAAGTGGCATTAAGGGGAAGTTAGTTGACTAAAATCCCTACCATCACACCAAACACTTAGATCAAACTTCTCTAAAGCAAGGACTAGGGTTATTTATCTTCAAGCCTCAGTTCAAGGATTCAAGCTAGGATTTCCATTTCAGGTATGTGTTATTTCATCAATGAGTATCTTTTCACCCATGGAGTCTCAAAGTAAACCTATTTTTTAAATTCATGATTTCTCCAGAAGTTAGGGTTCTTATATAAAGCATGATTTTTCATTACTTTGCTCATTCTTCTTCATGGATAGTTTGAGCTTGCAGTTTCATCTATAAAATCAGTATTTCTAGATAGTATTTTTATGAACTTACCAGTATTCATGAGCTACTCAAATCCATATTTAGCATTTGTTTGATGGTACTTATTTGTCACGATCGAAAGTACACCTTAGACGTGACATGGAGAAAAGGATCCCATGCCATGAGGCCCTAAACAAGCCTGATGCTTATCGTGACCAACGACACTACTTCTAATTCAAGTGTCTATGATCGTCGATAATATAGTAACCCAACCAAGGGTTGGGATTGTCCCAAGGGAGTGGTTTTGAGAATTTATAGAAAAATAAAATTTAGTTCTAACTAGTCGTAGCTAAAGATATTAACGATTAAAAATATTGTAAATTAAAGGGGGACACAAAAGTGTCAAATATCGATTTGGGGGTTTTGTCACAAGTAAGCTAAAATTAGCGAAATCAACAAGAAAAACTAACAATGAGAGGGGAATTCTTGGGATGTGACCGAAATATGGGTTAATCTAAATTATTGGGTGCATGCTTTCGATAGAGAATTTATAGAGTAATACTGACTAGGCTAAGCTATATGTGGGAATAAATTCTCTGTCGAGCAACTTACACAGTTTCAAATGGGTTCCTCTCGGATACCCACTTGCTGCATGAAGACCAGCCTATGCCTTACCCCACTCACTCTCTCGAGCTGAGTGTTAGGATATTGGACTAGGGCTCACCCTCTCGGGCTGAACCTCCTATCGACCCACTCCTTAGGCCATTAGTCTAGCAGTCTTGGTTTCACGACCTCTCTCTCGAGCAAGCCGAAAACACATGGGCTGACTTGTATTTGCAACTACAAACCCATTAAATTCGATCACAACTACTAGGTGAAATCACCATTAAACTACATTTAATCTATCAACAAGCAAGACCCAACAACAATATTAACCTACATTCGCTACATCACACCCCAAGAATGGGGGTTTTTAGCCACACATCAAGAGATACAAATTTATACCTAAATGAGCTTGCATTCAAATGGGTATGAAGATTTAAGTCTTGTTACAGGCCAAGAATGAAGAAATCAAGAGACCCAACTCCAAATCCTTGGAGATGAAACCCTCTTCTTCTTCAAGTTTCCAAAACCCTCTCAAACTTAAAGCAAAATAAAAAGTACTATTCTATATGAAAATTATAATAATTGTTTTTCACACTAAAAATCTGATACTAAGCTATAACTCTCAACGAGTATTTATAGTTTTCAAAGATCTGTGCTGCAGCGGACCATTCGAAGACATTAGTCGAAATCGCCGATCAACTCGACAATTCTCCCTTTGGTGTAGTTCATCGCCGTTTTGCACCATCGTTCGGCATCGTCGTGCTCTGGGTCATTGGACGACATAGTACTGCTTCGCAGAACTTCTTGGCGATGCATCGACTGCTCCTTTTTTTCGCCGACTTGATCCTTTCCTTCAGGGCTCAGCACACTGGAACAAAAGGCAAAGTGAGACCCTTCGGCGACTTGCCAAGTGGACTCGGCGATCCTCAGGCCTTCATTTCTTCATTCTTTTCAGCCTTTCCATTCCTTTTTGCGATGTACTGTCCATGCTTTCCTAAAAACTTCACATACCTGAAACTTAAGGGTTTTCATCAGATATTGAGATAAAATAAGCATTTGAGGACACAATTCCTATTAAAATATAGCCCTAAATGAGTCCAATTTGTGGACTAATCAAAGCCACTTGACATAAGAATGACACTATGAATATCAAATAAAGAGATTCAACATACGACGAATGAGATATAAGTCTTAGAACTCTTTCAACTCATAAGGAAATATCAAGAGAGTACATGACTAAAATAATGCGGAAATCAACTATGTCTGTCAAAGCCTTCTACTACAATAAATATGGTTAGGACAAACCCCTAAACCATGTACAAAGTTTAAAAATTGATAAGGCATCAAAAGTAATAAATTGACCATGGTCTTGCCTTCGAGCCATGAGGAATCACCAATACAAGTGCTAAGTGGAGCAATCCAACTAGCCACAACTAGCTAGAGGAGAGTCATATCCTATATTATAAAATAATATAAGCACAATATGCATCAATACTTTGAATGTATTGAATATGTGAAACATGCATAAACGTAAGCGTGATAATATAGTGAGTTCCAAAAATGATAATATATTACCAAGTAAAACGTAGTAAAGCTTATCAAGCCAAAATTATATTTTACCACTAACCGACTGATCTTAGGCGTATTTATATGCCTAGGAACCAAATAATACCCACATTTAAGCCAAGTTTGGAATCAAATTATGTTTATTTATAGTCGTGTCGAGTCTTTTCCTTGCATATATGTTGAACAACATGATTAGTTGTGTAGGTAAGTTTGAATGAAGAAATGAGCACTAAAACATGCATTAGGAAGCACGAAAGGATCCAAGTCATAAAACTACAAGAAAGGAGAAAATAAGAAAATGACGAAGGCAAGTCCGTATCCTCTCCGCGTCGCGGAGAAAGATATTTCCTTTTGATTCGTGAAATTCAAATTGGAGATAGAGTGATTCGTGGAGTGGTCACATCGCAGAGAAGAGTGAATTGCCATGAAGCGAATCTCAGAAACGCCTCCGCGTCGCGCCTTAGTATGCTAGTTTTGGCCGTTTCGACTTAACTGTATATAGATTAATATTTTATTTTACTAAACATTTTTTTTTTTGGTTTTGGAGAACAAATATTTGGAGAGCTATTTCATCAGTTTTTAGAGTTATTTCCTAAACTCTACTATTTCCAATCTATTTATGATATTTAAACTTTGCTTGATCGGAATTACTAATACGAGTAGCTAATTTCCCTAGTTCTAGAGTTGTGGCTACATGGTGATTGTAACTTATTGAGTTTTTATAGATTGCCATTAACTATCATATGAATATCTCTTATGTTCTTGTTTTTCGTATTTCATGCTTGGTCACCATTGAAATAAAAATATTATCTGAATTAAACTCGGGAGAGGAATAGGAGGATAGAACATGGGATATGAGGAGCATGATTTTCTCTTAATAATTAGAGTTAATTTGTATCTAGGATAGGGATATACCTAGAAACCTTGCTTGGGCATCATACATGAAGAAATCGTAATGTTCGATTATTGGTCCAATCTATCCCCGCTCAACGATGTAGTTAAGTTTCCATTTATGGTAGGTGATCAGAGGTTGGGAGACCATAATCATACATTTAACCCTGTGATCATTAATTCGATAGTTGATGAATATCCGTTTTACAAAATAATATGCATGATTCCTGAATTGAGCTACAACCCTGGACCTTACCCAATTATTGTTTGAAACCTTAGAAATTGAATCGCGTATGTTTAGTTCTTGTTTAAATTTTAGATTATAAAATCACTCAATCTTGTAATCTCGATAACACTTGTATTTAACTGAAAGTATTGGAAAAATCAAGTTATTCTAATTGTGAGTCTCTGTGGGTAGATACTCGGCTCTTAATAAGACCTACTTTAATACTTAAACGACCACGTACACTTGCGTGTGCGATTTGGGCACAACAAGTTTTTGGCGACGCTGCCAGGGACTTTAGAATTAGAAATCATTTAATTTGTCTAATTTCTGAAGTTAAAAAGCAAGTGTTGACAACTTGATCTTAGCAATTCATTTTGTAGGTTGTGTTGAATTTCCAAACTGGAAGACGATCATGACTTGGTAGAGCCTTTAGCTGAACCGGAAAGATTCGTTCATTATCGGAGAAGGCAAAGACGACTCACTTACCCAGTCCCTCTTGTTGCTAGTGAACTAACAACTCATGCAACAAGAGTTGAGCGAGAAGAACCCGCACTAATGGCTGAGACGAAAGTAAGAGACGTGGCAATCCCACGTACCACTAATGTGACTTCATTCATTTAGAAACCTGAAGCTGGTGGAAGATTTGAACTGAAGCAGAGTATGGTGCAGCTATTGCACATAAATGGACAGTTCACTAGTTTATCGCACCGAGCATCCAACAGTCCATATCCATAATTTCCTCGAGATCAGTGATACTTACACTCCAACTGCAGTGAATGTAGATTACATGAGGCTCACTTTATTTCCCTTTTCTCTGCTGGGAGAGCAAAATGATGGTTTAATTATGAGCCCGCTAACTCCATTACCTCATGGGACGATCTTGCACAAAAGTTCATTATTAGATTTTTCCCATCTAGGAGAGAACTTGAACAGGATTGGGATAGGTTTAAATCGTTGTTGATGAGTTGTCCGCATCATCATCAGGCTAACGAGGTGTTGGTCCATACCTTCATTGAAGGATTAGAGCATAACACCAGGATTTTACTTGATTCAGCTGCATATGGACAGGCTTTGGAGAAAACTTATGCACTATTCACCCTGCTAAACAGGATTTCACAAGGTAACCACGAGTGGAACAGAGGAGGAGCTAAACCCATGATACAGAAAACTGCTGGAATGTTGGAGGTAGATGCAATGACTGCCTTAACTGCACAAATTGGTGCAATGTAGAACATGATGAACACTCACTTCAGCAACCTATCAGTGGGACAACAGCCAACTCAGGTGAATACGATCCAACAACCACCGACTTGGTGTAAATTTTGCGGAGGAGGTGATCATAGTGCAGAGGTATGTATTTCAAACCCGTATTCTATAAATTTTGTAGGAAACACACAACAAGGAAGCGACCATCTGATTCTGGGTAGGTAATCAGAATCAGGCCTAAGGCCAGAATAAATATAGACCTCAAGGGAATGCACATGGGTATCAACAACAGGGCCGACGGGAGCAGCCCAGTAAGCAGTCAAATAACATGAGCATGGAGAAGATGTTGAAGAAGATCATGGCTGATCAAGCTCAGTTAGTTGCTGATGTTAGAAATAATCAGTTAGCTACCCAGAACCTGGAGAAACAATTCGGGAAGTTTGCTAGTGCCCAGAACTCACGTCTGCAAGGAGGGTTACCGGGAAACACTAATTCTAATCCCAAGCAAGTGAATACAGTAGGTACACGCAACGGTTTGCAGTTAGAGGAGTTGGCTCCCAAAAAAATAAATGTTGAATTTGGTAGCAAGGAGAGTGAAACCAAGAAAAGTGAGGTTGTTGCACAAGAAGAAAGAGTGCAACCAATAGTGAAACCAGCTCCTCCATTCCCTCAGAAGTTTAAAAAATTGAAGGAGGATGAATGTTTTGGGAAGTTTCTCTCTCTTCTAAAGCAAGTTCATATTAATTTGCCATTGGTAGATATTTTGCAGGGTATACCAAGGTATGCAAAGTATGTGAAGGAGATCGTGGCAAACAAGATAAGGTTGACTGAATATGAGACTGCAGTACTTACTGATGAAGAGTGCAGCTCCCAAATCCAATATAAGTTGCCCACTAAACTGAAAGATCTGGGTAACTTTACGATTCAGATCACTATAGGGCAGAGCATCCATGCGCGAGGATTGTGTGACCCAAGAGCTAGTATAAACTTGATGCCAACATCGTTGTACAAAAAGTTGGGGTTGGGTAGTCCTAAACCCACCAACATTATCTTGTAATTGGCAGATAAGTCTGTTGCTAGGCAAGAGGGTGTTGTAGAGGATGTCTTAGGGCAAGTGTGATCTTTGATATTCCTAGGTGATTTTGTGGTGCTAAATTTTGAGCCAGATCCTGAGGTTCCATTCATATTGGGGAGACCTTTCTTGGCTACAGGACGTGCTATGATAGATGTAGCATCTGGGCAACTTACTATGCGGGCACATGACAAAATGGAGGTGTTCGATGTTTATAAGGCGATAAAACTCCCAGTCGTGTATGAAGAGTTGTCTGCAATAACGGTGATAGATCTTGAAGCAGAAGCTTGATATATTACATCTAAGGACCCGTTGGAGTGTGTTATAGTGGGAGATGATATCTATGGGGATGCTGAAGCACATGAAATGGTACAGTTCTTGGATGTCTCAAGTGTGGGCACGTCAAGAGATCACTGGGAGCCTTTGAACAGGGTGTTGGGTCCTCCACCCAAACATTCCATCGAAGAAGCACCCAAGCTGGAGCTTAAAACATTGCTAGCCCACCTCAGGTATGCATTTTTAGGTGAAGATAAGACCTTACCAGTTATTTTGTCTACAGCCTTATCTGAATCACATGTGGAAGTAGCATTGAGTATATTGAGGAAGAGAAAAACAACTCTAGGCTGGCAAATGTCTGACATTCATGGCATCAGTCTCGCATTGTGTATGCACAAAATTTACATGGAGGAAGGGCATAAGCTGAGTGTAGAACACCAACGGAGACTGAACCCAGTAATGAAGGATGAGGTATGAAAAGAGGTGATCAAGTGGTTAGATGCAGGGATTGTGTATCCCATATTTGACAACAAATGGGTGAGTCTGGTACAGTGTGTGCCCAAGAAGGGTGGAATGACGGTGATCACAAATGAGAAGAATGAACTGATCCCCACAAGGACAGCAACTGAGTGGCGTATGTGCATGGACTACAAGAAGTTGAATGAGGCCACCAGGAAGGACCATTATCCAGTGCCATTTATTGATCAAATGTTGGATAGATTAGCGGGGCAAAAGTATAATTGCTTCCTGGATGGCTACTCAGGTTATAATCAGATATTCATTGAACCAGAGGATTAGGAGAAGACTACCTTCACTTGTCCTTATGGCACCTATGTGTTCAAATATATGCCATTCAGATTATGCAATGCTCCGGCGACATTCCAGAGATGCATGATGGCAATCTTTCATGCTATGGTGGAGGATTTTGTTGAGGTGTTTATGGACGACTTCTCAGTGTTTGGTGAGTCTTTTGACCTTTGTTTGACTAATCTTGACAGGGTCCTTGCAAGATGTGAAGAAACAAATTTGGTTTTGAACTGGGAGAAGTGCCACGTCTTAGTTCGAGAAGAGATTGTATTGGGGCACAAAATCTCAAGAAATGGGGTGGAAGTTGATAAAGCCAAGGTGGAAATCATTGAGAAATTGCCACCACCCATCACTGTGAAGGGAGTGAGAAGCTTTCTGGGACTTACTGGGTTCTACAAAAGATTCATTAAGGACTTTTCCAAGACTGCAAGACCCATGTGCAACCTATTGGAAAAAGAGGTGGAGTTTGTATTTGATAAAAGTTGTTTGCATACATTTGAGCTATTGAAGAAGAAGTTGATAAAAACTTTTATTCTGATTGCTCCTAACTAGGAGCTTCTATTCGAGCTCATGTGTTGTGCCAGTGATACAACGGTTGGTGCAATGCTAGGGAAGTGTAAGGAGAAGATGTTTCATTCCATCTAATATGCTAACAAGACACTTGATGCAGCTCAATCGAACTATATTGTCACGGAGAAAGAGATGCTAGCATTAGTATTTGCCTTTGATAAATTCAGGTCATACTTGGTAGGCACCAAGGTTGTTGATTACACTGACCATGCTGCAATTAGGTATTTTTTCAACAAGAAGGATGCAAGGCTGAGGCTAATTAGATGGATATTTCTCTTGCAAAATTTTGATCTAGAGATTAAAGATATGAGGGGGACTGAAAACCAGATAGCTGATCATTTGTCTAGATTAGAGGACTCATCTCATGTGAGGAATGAAAGACATATTCGCGAAGAGTTCCTCGACGAGCAATTACTTGCCTTGGACCTTGCTCAAGTACCCTAGTATGTTGATATTGTGAACTTTATGGTGAGTGGTTTATTTCCACCAGGAGCCTCTACACACCAAAAGCAGAAGCTGAAGTATGTGGCATATTTTTATATATGGGATAGGCCATTCTTATTCAAGTAGGGACCTGATCAAATGGTAAGAAGGTGTATAGCTGAACATGAGGCATTGCAAGCATTGGAAAGTTGTCATTCTTCACCATATGGTGGACACCATGGAGGCGAGCGCACGACGCTTAAGGTATTGCAATCTGGATTCTTTTGGCCTACTTTATTTAAAGATGCTGCACTTTTTGTGAAGGGCTATGATTAGTGTTAGCGGATGGGCACTATCTCTAGAAGGCATGAGATGCCATTGAGAAACATCCTCGAAGTTGAGATCTTTGATGTATGGGGATAGACTTCATGGGACCATTCCCATCTTCCAATGGAGATCATATATCCTAGTGGCAGTGGACTATGTGTCCAAGAGGGTGGAGGCAGTTGCGCTACCATCTAATGATTCAAAAGTGATAGTAAAGTTCATCAAGAAGCATATCTTCACCAGGTTTGGAACTCCGAGGGCCATGATAAGTGATGGAGGTACTCATTTCATCAATAGTTTAGTGCGGAATCTGTTGGCAAAATATGGAGTGAGACACAAGGTAGCGACATCGTATCATCCCCAAACTAGTGGGCAGGTGGAAGTGTCCAATAGGGAAGTAAAGCAAATTCTACAAAAGACTATGAATGCCCAAAGGAAAGATTGGTTTAAAAGTTAGATGATGCTTTGTGGGCATACAGAACTGCATACAAGACACCGATAGGGACTTCTCCTTATCCAATGGTGTTTGGAAAAGCTTGTCACCTACCAACTGAATTGGAGCATAAAGAGTACTGGGCAATCAAAAAGTTGAATTTGGATTCTGAGCTGGCAGGAAAGAAAAGGATAACACAGCTGCATGAGTTAGAAATATTTAGGCTCCACGCATATGAGAATGCCAAGATATACAAAGAAAAGACCAAGAGGTGGCATGAAAAGCATATTGTGTTGCTATTTGATTCAAGATTGAAGTTGTTCCCTAGAAAACTTTGGTCTAAGTGGAGTAGACCGTTTGAAGTTGTGAGGATGACCCAACATGGAGTTGTGGAGCTAAAAAACAAGGATAAGAGCTCAACTTTTCTCGTGAATGGACAACAAGTGAAGCACTACTTTGGGAATGATGTTGATCGTGAGCAAGAAATGCTCACATTAAATGACGAGTGAGTCATGAGCTAGGTCATGACGCGACGTTAAATCAGGCGCTGCACGGGAGGCAACCCATGTCCCCTTATAATAGTTAGGATTTTTTCTATTCTTTTGTTTTGTTATTTTAATTCATAGGAAATAGAATAACAAAAAAAGAGATATATCAAGAAAAGAACAAAAATATGAGTTATGCCACGACCAAAACTAAGGCGCTGGATGAGAGGCAACCCATCATGTCTACACTAATAGGTGATGTGCTTAAAATGTGCCGGAAACAGGTTTGGGAAACCACTGCGCATTGTGGAGGTGGCCATGGAACTTGGATGAATGAAATTTCTCATAAAAAATTGAGGCAGAACACTCTGTAATAGAACCGCGTCGCGGAGCTGGGGTGAATTTCACCTCGCTTGGAATTAATTTTCCAGGGCGAGGTTGAACGGTCTGTGACCGTCCCGCATCGCGGAGAGTGCCCAAATTTTTGGTGGGACATGAAAGTGATTTTTTCGTCAAAAATAAAAGAGCCACGTAATAGTCTCGCGTAACAGAGACTGGCTATATTATTTATTCCACCAGGAACTAATTAATTTATTAAGGTAGAGGACTCCGTGAAGGCCCCGCGTCGCGCTTGTAGGTGATTATTTTCATTTATTCATTAAAATGATGGGTTTTACCCATCTGTCTTCAAAATACCCGACCCACGCCCTTTTATTTCCCAAATTCCCGTCCCCAAACACCACTTTTCTCCCAAATTCCCTTCTCTCTTAGCAATTATTATCCCTCCCTTCTCCCCTTGCAAATTTTCGTGGTTCAATCCGTAATGCGATGCAAATTCCACATCCTCTTCTCTCGTTTTCCATCTCTTTCAACATCTCAGGTATGTTCTCTGCTCTACTTTCTCGCGATTATTAGTCATTGAAGAATGGTGGTGCTTTTTTGGTATATTTGTAATTAATGGGTAGTCATGGTTGCGATTTGTGGTGAAGGTGAAGTATTATATGTGTTTTATAATGGGTAGTTCGAAGTCTTGAGTAGAACTAACCTAGTGTTGATTGCAATTTAGCATAGGGTGATTTCGGGGTTGGAAGTACGTGTTTGGAAATCGTATTGGGTTTGGTCACTTGGCACAGATTGTTTGGTTTCTAAATTTTATTGGGTATTTTGAATTTTGGAGTAGAAATTCCCTTTGCTCGGTATTGTTTGAGTCGTCTTGCAGATATGGTTGTTCGAATGTGTTAGTATGACAAAATTAGGTAGTGATGGTTGAACAACACTGTTTGTTCATGGATATATAAGTGGTGTGAATTCTTGAGTAACACTAAATGTTTATTGATATGTGGATTGGTGCGTGTGGGTCTAAATCGTATTGTTGAGGTTGAGTGTCTATGACTGACATTGTGGTGCCTTCACCTTTGGGAATTTTGAGTACCAAGGATGAATCACTACATGAAATAAGTGTGGGGTGACCTCTCCGACTCACCCACAACTCATTACCTTTTGTATGTGCTTCGGCTCAATTAGATTATGATTGTAGGAAACCATGTCTGGCACTCAAAGACCCGGGAAGGAAGCACAACCTCTAGCCAGAGGAAACGTGTTCGGAGTGGCGGAATGTCCCTCCCACACCTGCAGTACCCAAGGGTCAAACCAGGCGGTTTGGGGTGCAAGCCGTGGTCAAGGAAGGAAACATATGGTGGAAGAACCACACCATAGCAAGGTATTTCTTTGATGTGTGCATTGACAGGGATAGCTTAGCGCGGGAGTTTCCTCGGATATTGAGGCAGATTCAAGAGTTGCAAAAGGAGTTCATTTTCGCGGAGTCAAGTGAGTGCAACCGACACATGGTTCGTGAGTTCTACGCCAATTAGGAAATGGAATCGAGATCTCATTTTGTTAAGGTGCGGGACATAGATGTCACTCTCATCCCTGCGGTTCTCAATGAGCTAGTTAGCACGTCACCGGATGCCGATCCACTTGTGCTTATAGGGTTGAACATTCGCCCACCATATCGGGCCATTTGGCACACTCTTTGCGGCCCTCAGTCCATTATGCAGTGGACCAAACACAGTGGGAAGAGATATCATCAATCTCTACCCTACGCACACATGCTTAGGGAGGCTCGGGTTTGGCTCAAAATAGTGATAAATTGTTTGATACCCAGGCTACATTACACGGACATCACCCGGGACAGAGTGTGTCTGTTCTACGCTTTGATGACACCCACAGAGTTGAACATATGGGTGGTATTGAAATCGGTAATGAGGAAGGATCGTGTGCAAAAAGGGTGCAGGTATGCATTTGGTGGTCTTATTACTAGACTTTGTCATGCTGCAGGTGTTTCGGAAGAGAATTTGGATTACATGGCACCACTATTCCCAGCACCGGTGGATATCACGAGGACTAAGGGATATGACACTGAGTTCGGCCCAACACTTACTACCGTAGAGCGCCATAGACGTGATGAGCTGATCATGGCCAGGATGTATGGGTTGGAGATGTTGCGCCACCAAAATGGCTGCCGGGCGTCGACTGATGTGCAACTGGGGACGTCGAGAGAAGGTACCCGCTAAACTCCCATACAGAGGCCCTACTTGGCATCGGTCCTGCGTTTCATGAGCTGGTGGATGATGACATCCCAACCGATGAGGAGAGACTGCGCACTAGGTCAGATGTGGAGTCTGAATTTTATGAGGAGGTAGGCTTTGTTTAGGTCGGTGATGAGGCTGACGGGGGAGACCCTATGGAGGGCTGATCAGGGAGTGTTTCACATTACTTTTGTACTAAATTTTGTGATTTTGTGAAGCACTGGAGATAGTGCTAATGTTTAAGTGTGGGGTGAGGGTGAAATTATTTGTGGTCTGTATATATTAATGAACACTGGTAGTGTCATATGTTCGTCTTTTATTTTTTTTTGTTTTGTTTTTATTTGGGTTCCTTGGTGGTTGTTTTCGATTCATTGGCCAAGGAAAGTCCCTTTAAACCGTACAAAATACAAAATGATTTTGTCTTCTTAGGATTGACTCAGTCGTTGTAGTTGAGTCACATTGCCCAATGATAAATGGAAGATGACCATCCTAAGGGCAATTTTTGCATTGAGTCTTAGGTTGGTATGTGCTGAAGCATAAAATTCCGAAAGGAGATTGTATGAAAGCATGATTGGAAGTTGATGTATGAATGCATTTGAATTCTTGTACTTGGCTTTAATGACTGCAACTTAAGCTTAAATAGAACCTTGTGCATGAACTGATTGTGTTGTTGTGAGTGATCTATCTTGAGTAGAACTTGTGTCATGAGCAGTGAGGTATTGTAGTATCCATGTAATGCATCTGAGTCTAGAACTTTCCCGACATGTTATTGAAGAGAAATTAAAGTATTGCTCTGCTTAAGAAATGATAATAGGCCTTCTTTGCTTTGTCATGAGAATGTTAGCCTTTTCAGAAATAATATCCCTAGTATAGTCTCGTTGATTTTTCGATATTCTAATATCATTGGTACAATTTGAGAATTTTTGAGGTGTTTTGATATATTTTTCTTGATTTTTATATGTTTTGTACATTTACGAAGAAAAAATATTTTTTTTGTTATTTTTTGAACTGTTACAATAAAGAGTAAAATTTTGATCATTTTTTTCGTTTCAATATTCTAAGCTCATTGGTGCAGTTTGAGAATTTTTGAGGTGTTTTAATGTATTTTTCTTGATTTTTATATCTTTCTGACATTTACGAGGAAAAATTAAATTTTTTTTAATTTTTCGGACAGTTGCAAAAAAGAGTAAAATTTTGATCATTTTTTATTTCGATATTCTAAGGTCATTGGTGCAGTTTGAGATTTTTTTGAGGTGTTTTGTTGTACTTTTCTTGATTTTTATATGTTTTGTACATTTATGAGTAAAAATTAAATTTTTGTTATATTTCGAACAGTTACGAAAAAAAGTAAAATTTTGATCACTTATTTGTTTCGATATTCTAAGGTCTTTGGTGCAGTTTGAGAATATTTTGTGGTTTTTTTATGTACTTTTCTTGATTTTTATATGTTTCGTACATTTACGAGGAATTGTTTTTTCAGACAGTTACGAAAAAGTGTATAATTTCATTATTTTATTTCGATTTTCTAAGGTAATTGGTGCAGTTTGAGAATTTATTGAGGTTTTTTTTATGTACGCTTCTTGATTTTTATATGTTTTGTACATTTACAAGGAAAAATTAATTTTTTTGTTATTTTTCGAATAGTTAAGAAAAAGTGTAAAATTTTGATCATCTTTTTATTTCGATATTCTAAGGTCATTGGTGCAGTTTGAAAATTTTTTGGGGTGTTTTACTGTATTTTTGTAGATTTTTATATCTTTCAGACATTTACGGGGAAAAATTAAATTTTCTATTATTTTTCGAACAGTTACGGAAAAGAGTAAAATTTTGATCACCTTTTTGTTTTGATATTCTAAGGTCATTGGGTGCAGTTTTAGAATTTTTTGAGGTGTTTTGATGTACTTTATTTGATTTTTATATGTTTCGTACATTTACAAGGAAATTTTTTTTTTTGTTATTTTTCAGACAGTTACGAAAAAGTCTAAAATTTTAATCATTTTTTTTTGTTTCGATATTCTAAGGTCATTGGTGCAGTATGAGAATTTTTGAGGTGTTTTGATGTACTTTTATTAATTTTCATATGTTTTGTACGTTTACATGGTAAATTTAATTTTTTTGTTATTTTTCAAACAGTTATGAAAAATAGTAAAATTTTAATCATTTTTTTTCGATATTCTAAGCTCATTGGTGCAATTTGAGAATTTTTTGAGGTGTTTTGATGTACTTTTCTTGATTTTTATATCTTTCGGACATATTTCGAGGAAAAATAATTTTTTTTTGTTATTTTTCGAACATTTACGAAAATGAGTGAAATTTTGATCATTTTTTTGTTCGATAAGGTCATTGGTGCAGTTTGAGATTTTTTTGAGGTGTTTTGATGTACTTTTCTTGATTTTTATATCTTTCAAACATTTACGAGGAAAAAAAATTCTTTTGGTTATTTTTTGGCAGTTACGAAAAAAAGAAAAATCTTGATCATTCTTTTGTTTCGATATTTTAAGGTTATTGGTGCAGTTTGAGAATTTTTTGAGGTGTTTTGTTGTACTTTTCTAGATATTTTTATGTTTCGTACATTTACGAGGAAAAATTAAATTTTATTTATTTTTCGGATGATTACAAAAAAGTGTGAAATTTTGATTATTTTTTTGTTTCTATATTCTAAGGTCATTGGTCCAGTTTGAGAATTATTGAGGTGTTTTGATGTACTTTTCTTGATTTTAATATCTTTCGGACATTTTGATATTTTCCTAATCAAGACATAACTTCCAATTCGAGTTTCTACGATCGTACATTAGTAAAGTAACCCAACCAAGGATTGGGGTCGAGTCCCAAGGGAGTGGTATTGAGTATTAATAGAAAAATAAAATTTAATTCTAATTAGTCATAGCTATAAACATTATCGAATATAAACATACTAAATCTAAAGGGGGCGACGCAAGTGTCAATTATCAATGTGGGGTTTTGTATTAATTAACAATTACAAACATAAAAAATATACGAAAACTAGATAGAGTGACGGGATTCTTGGGATGTGATAGCAATACAGGATAAACTAAATTGTCGGGTACATGCTTTTGATAGTAAATTATTGAGTATTTGTGACTAGGCGAGACTATAGTGGGGTAAATTCTCTCTCGAGCAACTTACCATGAATCGACTCGGTTTCTCTCCAACACCGAGTTGCCGCTTTAAGCACAGCCTCCGCCTTAGCCCATTCACTCTCTCGAGCTGAATGTGTGGGAGAAGGACTAGGATTCAGTCTCTCGAGGTGAACCCATGTCGACCCAATACCACCGGCTATCAATTTAATAGTCTTAGTTTTACGACCTCTCTCTCGCAAGCTGAAAACACTAAGATGAAATTGTATTTGCAACTACAACTCCATTAAGTTCATACACAACTACTAAACGAAATCACATTTAAACAACAAATAAACCATCAACAAGCAAGACCCAACAGATAATCTAACCCATATTCACAAAATCACACCCCAAGAATTGGGGTTTTAGCTAGACATGTAAAAGAGATAAAAATTTATACCAATATCAGTTTCCATCAACTGGGTATGAAGGATTAAGTCTTAAAACAAATCAAGAGTGAAGAATCTTCGAGACCCAAGTCCAATTTCTTGGAGTTGAAACCCTTTGAATCTTCAAGGTCTTTGAACAAAGTCTCCAAAACCCTCTAAAACTTAAACTCTCTAAAAAACTGTAGAAAGTTCTAAGAATAATAGTGATATGATACTAAGCTAGAAATTTAAACAAGTATTTATAGTGTTCGAAAATGTGTTGTGAAGGACCCTTCGGCGAAGTTAGTCGGGATCGCCGATACATTCGACGATCCGCCGTTTGGTCGATTTCATCCCCTTCCTGCTTTAGCCTTTAGCCTCTTCGTGTTTTGAGTCGTTGGGAGATATGGTACTGCTTCGTGGAACTGTTCGGCGACACGCCGACTGCCCCATTTCATCGCCAACTTGACCTTTTCCTTCAGGGCTTAGCACACTGGAAAAAAGGCGATCCCCAGGCCAATCGGCGACTCGCCAACTGGGCTCGACGATCTTCAGCCGCCTTGTTCCTTCTTGCCAAGTAGTGTCCATGTTTTGCCTCAAACTCCAAATACCTGAAACTTAAGGAATTTCATCAGATATTGAGACAAAATATGCATTTGAGGACACTAATTCTATCAAAATATAGCCCTAAATAAGTTCAAATTGTGGACTCATCACATTTACGAAGAAAAAATAAAATTTTGTTATTTTTCGGACAATTATGAAAAACTGTAAAATTTTGATAATTTTTTTGTTTCGATATTCTAAGGTCATTGGTGCAATTTGAGAATATTTTGAAGTATTTTGATGTACTTTTCTTAATTTTTATATTTTCATACATATACGAGGAAAAATTAAATTTTTTGAACGGTTATGAAAAAGAGTAAAATGTTGATCATTTTTTCGTTTCTATATTCTAAGGTCATTGGTGCAGTTTGAGAATTTTTTGAGGTGTTTTGATATACTTTTCTTGATTTTTATACGTTTCGTACATTTACGAGGAAAAATTAAGTTTTTTGTTATTTTTCAGACAGTTAGGAAAAAGAGTAAAATTTTGATCATTTTTTTATTTTGATATTCTAAGGTCATTGGTACAGTTTGAGAATTGTTTTTGGTGTTTTGATGTACTTTTGTTGATTTTTATATATTTCATACATTTCCGAGGAAAAATTAATTTTTTTGTTATTTTTTGAACATTTACGAAAAAGAGTAAAAATTTGGTCATTTTTTTATTTAAATACTTAAAGGTCATTGGTGCAGTTTGGGAATTTTTTGAGGTGTTTTGATGTACTCTTCTTAATTTTTATATGTTTTGTACATTTACGAGAAAAAAATAATTTTTTTGTTATTTTTTGGACAGTTTCGAAAAATAGAATTTTTTTGATCATTCTTGTGTTTCGATATTCTAAGGTCATTAGCGTAGTTTGAGAATTTTTTGAGGTGTTTCGATGTATTTTTCTTTATTTTTATATCTTTCGGACATATACGAGGAAAAAATAGATTTTTTATTATTTTTGGAACAGTTACGAAAAAGAGTAAAATTTTGATCATTTTTTTGTTTCAATATTCTAAGCTCATAGGTGAAGTTTGAGAATTTTTTGAGGTGTTTTAATGTACTTTTTTTTTATTTTTATATGTTTCATATATTTACTAGGAAAAATGAAATTTTTTTGTTATTTTTCGGACAGTTACGAAAAAGAGTAATATTTTGATCATTTTTTTGTTTCGATATTCTAAGGTTTTGGTGCAATTTGAGAATTTTTTGAGGTGTTTTGATGTAATTTTATTGAATTTTACCTCAGCCTACACAAAAGGAATACCGTGGCGAGTCAATTGAGTAAAAGGTGCAGCAATAGGGGAGAAATCCTAACAAAACGCCTGTAGTTTCTAGCCAGTCCAATGAAGCTCCTAACCTCAGTCACAGAAGTGGGCCTAGCCCAACCATGAATGACCTCAATCTTCGTCGGATCCACCATAATACCATCCTTGGACACTACGTGCCCCAGAAAGTCACAGACTCCAACCAAAACTCGCACTTTGAGAACTTGGCATAAAGCCGCTAGTCTCTCAAAGTCTGGGGCAAAATCCTCAGATGTTGCACATGTGCCTCTCTGCTCCGCGAGTATACAAGAATATCATTGATGAAAACTATAACGAAGGAGTGCAGATAAGGCCTGAATACACGGAGCATCGAATCCATGAAGGTAGCAGGGGCATTAGTCAGCCCAAAGGACATCACTAGGAACTCTTAATGGCCATAACGAGTCCTAAATGCGGTCCTAGGGATATCCACTGCCCTAAACCTCAGTTGATCGTACCCGGACCTCAAGTCAATCTTAGTAAACACAACAACGCCCTCGAGCTAATCAAACAAGTCATCAATGCGAGGTAGGGGGTAACAGTTCTTTACTGTCACCTTGTTTAGTTCCTTGTAATTAATGCACATCCTCATAGACCCGTCTTTCTTCTTAACAAACAAAATGGGGGAACCCCAATGAGATACACTGGGCCGAATGAATCCCTGATCCAGGAGACCCTGAAGCTGAATATCGAGCTCCTTAAGCTCTGCGAGGGACATCCGATATGGTGGGATAGAAATGGGCTTAGTGCCCGGCTCCAAGTCTATAGAAAAGTCGATATCTCTCTCCGGGGGTAGGTTAGGCAGGTCAGCAGGGAATACGTCTGGAAACTCACAAACCACCGTAACTAAGCCAACATATGGGGCCTCGCTAGATACATCATGTACATGAGCCAAATAGGCTAGGTACCCCAGCTAATAACCTCCGGCCTTGAACATAAGAGATAATCCCAACCGGTGTGCCACTAAAAGACCCCTGCCATACCACCAGGGGTATGCCATGCATGGCTAAGGTAACGGTCTTGGCATAACAGTCCAAAACCGCATGATGAGAGGCTAACCAATCCATGCCTTGGATGGTGTCAAAATCAATCATATAAAGAAGAATGAGGTCCGCCGTAGTATCCTGCCCCTGTAGAGTGACCACACAAGATCTACACACCTGATCCACTATTAAAGAATCTCATATCAGAGTCGAGACACGCAACGGTGCTGCTAGAGGCTCAGGACTCACACTCAATCGGGGTGCAAAAAATATATAGATACATAGGATTAAGTGGAACCTAGATCAAATAAAGCTGAAGCTGACTGTTGACATAAAGAAACCATACATGTGATAACATCATCCGACGCCTCGGCCTCGGCTCTTACTGGTGCAGCATAGAAATTGCCCTGACGGCCTCCCCTTTGCATCACCTCTACCATCTGACCTGCCTCCCCGGGAGCCACCTCAGAAGCCCTGCTGATCACCTCTACGGTCATTGCCCTGGTCCCCGCCCCTGGCTAGGGGTACTACTACTGCTGCTGGAGCTCACTGAGCTGTCTGGGAAGCGGAAGGCCTAGCCCTCCGCCTAGGGCAATCTATGGACCAATAGTATAACTCCATACAATCATAGCACCCCTGGGAAGACCGGCCCACAAAGTAGCGACCTTTACGACCTGTAGTACTCACATCTGAAGCCCTGGTACTCTGACCCGCTAAATGTGATGAACCAGTCTGACCTGAAGCAACCAATGCCGCATCTCTTGCCTTTTGGCCTGTAATATAGGGAAGGCCACACTGACCGGAGGCATCCTGTTGGTGCTGATCGCCCCCAGAAGACGGGTCGGCTAGACTGACCCTGCTGGAACAGTTGCTGGGGCCAGCCCAGATAATCTTTGTACCGTAAGACGGGTCCATTGTAGCTACCCCAATGCCTGGCCCTCTTGTCACTGCCCCCTTAGGCCTCGCGACGGAACTGCTCGATGGAACGGGCGTGATCAACTATATCCAGAAAAGAATGGCCCGTTGTAACCAAAGAATGGGTCTCCACCCGCAACTGGGTCATTAGACCCCGAACAAAACACCGGATCCTCTCCTCCTCCGTGGGTAATATCATAGTAGCATACCTAGAGAGCTCTTGAAATCTCACCTCATACCCAGACACGGTCATGGAGCCCAGCTCCAACCCCAAAAACTGATCGCAGAGCCTATCTCTGAGACTCCTGGAAACAAATCTAGCTAGGAAGGCCTCTGAAAACTCCATCCAAGACACTGGAGGAGACCCAGCTGGCCTAGTCTCCATATATGTCCGTCACCACTGCTTGGCGGGTCTGTCAAGCTGATAGGCTGTGAAATATGCCCCTCGGTACTCTAACAAAGTGAAGGCGTGCAACCGCTCACGGCAGGAAGTCAAAAACTCATGGGCATCCTCTCCAACTGCCCCTGAGAACCTCGGTGGGACCAATCTGAGGAAATATTCGAGCATCATCTGCTCCTAGAATGGTATAACACCTCCTGGAACATCTGGCTGGGCGGTAGGAGGCCCTGGGGCTGGGTGCCCTCCTAGAATGGAGCTGGAGGCCACTCCTGCTGTACTGGTGGAACTAGACCTGGCTGCTCTTGCTGTACTGGTGGATCTGGAGATTGTTCCGAGACTTGTTTTACACCCCCAAAATCTGCAAGCTGCTGGGCAATAACTGCCTGAAGAGCAGGAGTCATGACCGGTGTGGCTAGCAGCTGGGCTAAACCTGGACCCTCTACTGGGTCTGGAGCTATACCTCTGTTCGGGGCTGGTGCTGGACCCCTACCCCTACCAGTGGTCGACCTCTAGGCCTGGTCGGGGCTCTATCTGCCGCCTTAGGTGGATCGTCACCACTGGGGGCACCACATCTACGAGCCATCCCTGTGAAAGAGTGAAACAAGTGAGATTCTATGAAACCAATGAAACACGCACTGCACGAGATGATACAATATAAAGAATGTTCCTAATAACATCCTATAGCCTCCCGAAGATAAGTCACAGACGTCTCCGTATCTATCCGCAGGACTCTACTAGACGCTAGCTCTGTACAAGTGAGACCAACAAACAATCTAGATCTGATACTAACTTGTCACGACCCAATTCCTCGAGCCGTGATGGCACCTAGTGTATCCCACCAGTAGGTAAGCCAACCCAAAACCCAGAACAACTAGTAGTGGGTAAAAGAGCAAAAACCAAGTGGCAAAAACAATAACAACAAAAATGAATAAGGCAAGCATAAATAATACATACATAAGAACTGAATCCCTCATAGAACCTGGAAGTCACAAGTACAGAGCCATACTAAGAGGACAAGTCTCAAAAGTGGACCAACATACAAAAATATATGCAACTACATAGGACACTTCTCAAGTACAAACGACAAAATATATGTACATAAGGAGACAACGATGATCAGGACGCTGTGCTCACCCTCACCTCCAGATGTTGGCTGCTACTGGCTCGAATGGCGGCGCTGATGACTGGTGCTTGGTCCTACATCACAAAAATAGGTGCAGAGTGTAGTATGAGTACGAGTGAAAAGGTACCCAGTAGGCATCATAGGCCGACTAAGTAAGAAAGTTATAAACAATAGGAAATGCTAGAATAAAACATATATACAGGTCACGAACAAGAAAAGTAAAGGTATACACACGAGTGTAAGGTAAACAAACTTAAGGTGACTACTCCAACTGGCCCCCATAAGCCCAGGAGGTACACTCGTGCGCAAATTGAAGTAAAAACCCAAACGGACCCCCATAAGCCCGATAGGTACACAGAGAAGCTAAACTAAGACTAGAGGAGATTTGTAAACCCGAAGCATTACTAAAATGTCAGTATTCCCAAGCTATGAAAGAAAGGAAACACAGAGCCTAGACCTCGAACCGCGGGTGAGTCTGCCTATAGAAGATACGCCGATAGAGCGGAAATCTGCAAGGGATAGCACAGAGCCCAGACCTCGAACCACGGATGTCGACTGCCCGTAGATAAACTGATATAACCTAAGGGGGGGAAGTTTTATGTCAACTCCATTATAGGAGGGTTAATAGGCAGTAGCAGGAAAATCATAACCTGGACCTCGAACCGCGAGTGAAACCTCCTATTAAGTTACCACGATAGCGTAAACCTTCCAAATAATCCATCCAAGGATTCCCGCATCTAAAAGTCATGGGATACTCTTCATAACCATCTTCTATATCCTCTAACCATCTCACAGTAACAAGAGAACCGAGCTGAAGCCGTATGTATCACTGAACGGGCCTGGAGGGCGGACGGAAATGCAGAAAGTTAGGATCATACGGGAATTATAGATGTTAAGGCCCTACACCTGAGTCACTGCCGAGCTAACACTCATCTCTATCAGACCCAAGTCTGCTATATCAATCTACCAGGACCTACACCACTCAAAGTCACACCAGGGTGGAAATAATATAATTTATCGGCTCTGAATAATTGTGAGTCTATGGCATCACTAGTCTAAATCTAGAATAAGGCCAAACATGCTCCAATATAACTCATAAGTCAAAACTAGGCCAATCAAGGAAGCAATGATGATCAAATATAGCAATTCAAGTACCCGCTGAACTCAGAGACAACCTAAATATGAATTTTATCAAACATAGCATGATAATCTAGTTCCCTAACCTAATATTCATGCAAATCCACATACAATCACACATTCAGACTCAATCTAAAAGAAAAGGGAAGTTGTAGCCTACCTGTAGGCCGAACACGCACACTCCAAACTACTCCGTCGGAGCTTTTCCCTTCCAAACAGCCTCAGATCGCTGCCACACTATCAAAAATAGAATCACAACGTCGTTATATTCGTTTAGACCCTAAATTTGCAAGAAATAAAGGTAGACCAATTTCGGGGTCAAAAACAGGGAAAGTGGGACCTGCGCTTGAAATTCCTTGAATTAACCCAAAAATAGGTTCTAAACAGCTCCTCGAACTTGTGTTCCAAATTGGAACACAGTTTGGGGCTCAAAACAGTCCACACACGAGCAAGCAATGAAAAACCCAAAATTACGCTAAAAATGAACAACAATGGCAGCTGCTATTCACAAGAAATTACCAGAAACGAGTACCCAACTGCTGAAACCAACCACACCACGATGATCATAAAACAAAAAGGGGAAACTCGGTTCTCTTGAGTGTACTACACCTGGTTTATATTTGTCATTTCAATAAGAAGGGACGAAGCTACCTCAAATGATTGCAACATTATTCCTCCTCGAACCAATTGGTCTGCCACTCTTTTGTTCAGTGAGTCTAAACTCTAGTAAAAGTATTGAAGTATCACATGATCCGGCAGCCCATGAGTAGGACATTGTAATAGTAACGTCTGAAACCTCAGCCAAGTTTCATGAAGTGGTTCCCCTTCTACCCGCTTGAAGTTTTGGATGTTATCACACAATTTTACCATCTTTGAGGGTGGAAAGAACCTCATATAGAGTCTCTCGGTAGCTCTGCTAGACATTTGGTTGCTTCCCCCATTAAAGAAAAAGGGAACAACCGCAGCCGAATTGATTCTTGCGAAATATCCTTGAGTGAGAATGGGCTGCATGTCTCCACAAAAGTTCCAGATATGCTCATGGGGGTTCTCATGATCAAACCCTCCAAATATTCCGTTTGCTTGCAAGAGTTGCAGCATTGTATTTGTCACATGGAATGTTGTATGATTCTCAATTAGAGGTAGGTGAATGGAACCTATGCCCCCAAATAGAGCTTCGTTGGCGTGAAAGGCATCACCACCATCATTTTGGTGATCAAGTTGATTCACAGTGCTTTCATTTGCACGCATCCCATCACCTGATCACAATAACTCACAAAACAAGATTAAGTCTATTCGACTACAACACAAATAAATTGCAATTCAAACTTCAATAGATGAATTCTAAACACCACTCCCCGGCAGTAGCGCCATTTTGATTAACATCTCAAGTATACCTCATCCGGTACTAAGTGTAGACGATTGAAATCTAGTATAAAGCCCATAAAGTGAGTTGGGGTCGAACCTACAGAGAGCGTTAATTTCGCATATAAGGACACTTCTTCCAATACTAAGTGCCAACGATCGTTAGTCAGTAATATAACCCAACTAACTGAGTTGGGGTCGAATCCTACAGGTAGTGGTACATGCTTAAGATTCAAGAGCCAAGTGCAAATTTGTTCAAGTCAATCATAGGTAAAAACATTTACGAATAAAAGCATGGTTCAAATTAAGGGGCAACACAAATGTCAAATATGGGGTTTTTTATTGTAATTATCAACTACAACTGTAGCAAATAATACTAAGGAACAAGTGAAGAGACGGGTTATTGGGATGTGATTGGATTATAAGCTAAGGTAGACAAATGGGTGATTGCAACTGATAGTAAATAACTGTAAATCAGTGAATAAGCTAGACTTTAGTGGGGATAAACTTTCTCTCAAACAATTTACCCCGAATCGAATTGGTTGCTCTAGAACACCAATAAGCAACAATTAAGAATAGCCTACATTTTAGTCCATTAAGTTCTCAAGCTGAATGTGTGGAAAAGGGTTTAGGATTCACTCTCTCGAGATGAACCCATGATAACCCAATACCCACAGACCATCAAATCAGTAACATTGGTTTTAAAACCTCTCTCTCGAGCAAGCCAAAAACATGAAGGTAGAGTTGCATTTGCAACTACAACCCTTTAAATTAAAGCATAATTACCTATTGAAATCATTTTTAAACAATATTTAAACTATCAATTAACAATATCCAATAGCTAGATCAACCCATAATCAAATAATCACACCCCAAGAATTGAGGTTTTAGCTAGACATCATAAAAAGATAAAAATCGTTCCCAAATTGTGTTTCCATCAACTGGGTAAGATTAATTTCATCTTTACAAAGGTCAAGGTTGAAGAATCTCAAAGATCCACTTCCAATTTCTCAAAAAATGGAAATCTTCAAAGGTAAGGAAATATTGTCTTCAATCTCGCAGTTCTAAAACATCAAAAACTGATTGATAAAATTAGATACTATGACAACTGATACTAAACTAAGAATTTGAAAATGTATTTATATTCGCCAAAAATATGCTGTGAAGGACCATTCGGCGCAATAAGTCGAGATCGCCGATCCACTCGGTGATTCGCCCTTTGGTCAATTCCATCGCCTTTTTGCTTTGGCCTTCAGCATCTTCAAGTTCTATAACTTTGGGCAATCTAGCACTGCATCGCGGAACCGTTTGCCGACTTGCCGACTGCTCCTTTCTATCTCTGACTTGATTGCATCCTTCAGGGCTTGGCATACTAGAACTTTAGGCGAGATCATGGCCATTCAGCGACTCTCCAAATTGGTTAGGCGATCATCATGCCTTCTTTTCTTCGTTCTTTCAGCTGCCTTGTTCCTTTTTGCTCATTAGTGTCCATGCTTTGTTCCTCAATCCAAATACCTGAAAATCAAGGATTTACACAAGTTATTGGCACAAAATATGCATTTGAGGACATTAAATCTATTAAAATAAATCCCTAAATGAGTCCAAATCGTGGACTTATCAAGCGTCACAAGTTAGAATTCAATTATGAAGTTATAAACACAATTAGAGCAGTTGTAGGAATGAAAGTTATCGAAAATACTTGAATAACTTGAGGGGGTGATATAAATGTAAAATTGGAAAGCTTTTGTCACCTCATAAAGAAAGTAATTTCACACCACAAAGAAGAAACAATATAGAGAAAATTTCTTGGGATGTGATCGATTATAGGCAAATTTTTCTATACGGATAATTGAAACTACTAATAGATAGCTAAATATCAGTGGGTAGGCTAGACTATCAGTGAAATTGTTTTCTCTCGAACAAATATCACGTTTCAAGTGATTTCTTTTGAACATCAACAAGCATAGCAAAAAGGAACAACCCCCACCTTAATACATCTAGTCTCTTAAGCTAGATGGGTAGGATTGAGTTTAGGATTCACTCTCTCGAGCTAAATCAATATCAACCCAATATTTACAAACCATTAATCAAAAGCTTTTGTTCCACAACTTCTCTCTCAAGCAAGCTACGAACCCAAAATTAGAATTGCATTACAATGACAATTAATAGATTAAAACACAGCTAAAGATTAAACCCACTTCAATTAAGCAATTAAATCAGTAATTAACAATGCCCATAAGCTAATTCAACCCATAATCACATAGTTACACCACAAGAATTGGGATTTTAGCTAAACATCATAAAAAGGTAAAAACAATTACTAACTAGATTAGCCATCAGCTGGGTAATAGTCTCCAAGCCTTTACAATGTTCCAAAATGGTGAAATTCAAAATCCCAAATCCAAATTTATGTGAAATCTACTCGTAAGCTTCAAAATTCAACAAGAAAAATGCCTTTTGTCCTGGGTAACAGTTTCTCAATGTTTTTCTGAATGACTTCTCTCTCTTCAAAAGATCAATTTATACTGATTCAAAAGTTGGCTTTATTTTTGGGCAAATCGGCGGTGAAAGTCAGGCTTCACTGACTGGTTGGTGATTCGCCGATCTCCTCTGTGCATCGCTTTCCTATTTTGAGTATTAAGCTAAGATGCATTGTAACTTTAGGCAGAAATGCCGAGGTAGCTGATGGATTTGGCGATGCGCCCTTTGCTCCTTTGGATCGCCAATTTGCTTGCACCTCCATTAAGAGTCCTGTAACTTTGGGCGATCAAGGTTGCCTTCACGGAGTCATTCGGTGATTCGCCGACCGCCCAATCTTGTTGCCAAGTTGGTTCTTCCCCAAGGCTGGCATACTGGAACTTTAGGCGAGCTAAAGAGCCACTCGACAGTTCGTCGAGTGGGCTTGGCGATCATCGGGATCGGTTTTCTCCATTTTTTCAGCTTGTTTTGCTTTTTTTTGCCTCGTAGTGTCCTTGCCTTGCACCTTAGCTCACATACCTGAAAGTCAATGCTTTAACATCAATTTGTAGCATAAGTGAGGCATTTGAGGACACTAAAATTATCAAAAGAAATCCTTGAATGAGTCCAAATCTCGAACTCATCACTGCCCCCTTGTGATCATTCATCCTCGAATGAGATTCTAGGCACATTTGTATACAAAAAAACTCAAGACTAGCAGCCCATCATGCATGCAACTCTTTAAAATGCACAAAACCGAGGACACATCAACTCCAAGCTCAACATACTCAATGCACCATAAGGAAGTAACAACTACATCTATTAATCCAAATATGCATGCAAATTTTAGATTTCTTACATTCAAGGAGGAACTATCATCTCCAACCTAAAAACAATGCTCAACACAATCTCATCGAGCCTATATGCAATCTATACTCGAAGCACATACTCAAAGAGGAAATCTCCACTCCAAGTCAAGGCATGTTCCACAATTTATCTCATGAAGTCCATAAGCACCTCATTCTCAATGCACAACACCATGAGGGAAAATAAATCATAAAAGCCATTTTCTTTAAAAACTTAAGCTTTTTCATGAACATGCATAAAATTAAGGAAATCGTGGGAACACATAAAACACACATGACTTCAAACAAGAGCAACACAAGAGGAACTTATTACCTCAAGCTAGAATAGGAGGAAAAAGATGAGGATACCGAGACATCATATCGGCTTCGGCCTCCCAAGTAACACCCTCAACAAGGTGATTTCTCCATAACACTTTCACGGAAACAACCTCCTTGTTCCTCAATTTCTTAACTTGATGGTCTAGAATCTCAACCGAAACTTCTTCATAGGAAAGGTTCTCTTTCACTTCCAACCCTTCTAGGGGAATTACGGATCTCCAACACACTTTTTCAACATGGAGACATGGAAAACCGGATGCACCGATGCCAACTCACTTTGAAAATCTAGCTAATATGCAACCTTACAACACATCTCAAAATTTGATATGGGCCTACAAAATGGGGACTAAGTTTCCCTTTCTTGCCAAACCTCATTACCCCCTTCATGGGTGAGGATTTTAAATAAACCCAATCAAGCACATCAAATTCAAGGTCTCTCTTTCTAACATCAGCATAAGACTTTTGTCGACTTTGGGTCATTCTCAACCTCTCTCTAATGAGTCGAATCTGCTCTGTAGCCTCGTGAACTAACTCGGGCCCTATCAAGGCAAACTCATCCACCTCAAACCACCTTATGGGAGATCTACACCTCCTACCATAAAGAGCCTCAAACAAATCTATACCAATACTAGAAACATAGCTATTATTATAGGAAAATTCAATCAAGGGAAAATGGTCGTCCTAATTTCCCTTGAAATCTATCATGCAAGCCCTCAACATGTCTTCCAATATTTGGATTGTTCGTTCCACTTGCCCATCGGTTTGGGGGTGAAAAGTCATGCTAAGCTTAACTTTAGTGCCAAGACCCTTTTGGAAAGACCTCCAAAACTGAGAAGTCAATTGAGTACCACTATCGGAGATAATGGACAAGGGCACTCCATGCAACCTTACCATCTCTCTCAAATACAACTTAGCATAATCTTCTGCCGAATAATAGGCCTTGACGAGAATGAAATGGGCTGACTTTGTTATTCGATCAACCATAACCCAAATTGAATCATATTGGTGTTGAGTTCGTGGCAACCCTACTATGAAGTCCATATTCAAATCTTCCTAGTTCCAAGTAGGAATGCTAATGTCTTGGAAAAAACCTCCCGGTTTCTGATGCTCAACCTTCACTTGTTGAAAATTTGGACATTTGGCCACAAATCCCCTAGTATCCTTCTTCATTCCATTCCACCAATAGACCTCCCGCAAGTCACGGTACATCTTGGTGGCTCCCAGGTGAATAGAATATCGAGAACTGTGTGCTTCAGATAAAATTTGTTCCCTTAGATCATCAACATTAGGAACACATAACCGACCTTGGTATATAAGGACACCATCTCCCCCTTGGGAGAAAGCCTCAACAGACTTTCTAAGTACCGCTTCTTTCAATTCTACCAATCGAACACCCAATCGGGCCGATCTATGGACATCCCAAGCTAACTCCTTTCTATCATCATCAACATGTGCAACACTAACCATCGATAGTCGACTAAGAGCATTCGTTACTACGTTCGCCTTACCGGGGTGATATAGGACACTCATATCATAGTCCTTCAACAATTTGAGCCACCTTCTTTGGCAAAGAATCAAGTCCTTTTGGGTAAATAGATATTGTAAACTTTTATTATTGGTGAAAACGTCAACATGGACCCCATACAAATAATGCCTCCAATTCTTTAAGGCAATACTACAACCGCTAATTCAAGGTCGTGGGTAGGATAGTTCTTCTCATGAACCTTCAGTTGCCTTGTAACATAGGCAATCACCTTACCGTTTTGCATAAGCACACATCCCAACCCAACTCTAGAGGTGTCAATGTGCTCATTCTCACTCCTCGAATAGATCAACATATCATCTATGAACACAATTATGAACATATCAAGGTATTGTCTAAACACCCTTATTCATCAAATCCATAAACGCCGCCGGAGCATTAGTCAACCCAAACAATATTTCCAAAAACTCATAATGACCATTTTGGGTTCTGAAAGCCATTTTTGGAATATCTTACTCTTTCACCCTCAATTGATGAAAACCCGATCGGAGATCAAACTTAGAGAAATAACTAGCCCCTTGAAGTTGGTCAAATAGATCGTCTATCCTTGGAAGAGGATACTTGTTCTTGATAATCACCTTGTTTAACTGTCTATAGTTGATGCACATATGAAGAGAACCATCTTTTTTCCTAACGAACAACACGGGAGCACCCCATAGAGAGATACAAGGTTGGATGAAACCCTTATCCAACAAATCCCCCAACTGATCTTTCAACTCCTTTAGTTCCGTCGGAGCCATTCTATAAAGAGGAATAGAGATAGGTTTTGTATCTGGGAGAAGGTCCATTCCAAACTCTATTTCCCTTTCCGGAGAAATGTCGGGTAAATCATCGGGAAACACTTCTGGAAACTCATTCACAATGGGGATCGACTCAAGAATTGGGATTTCAAAATCCACATCCCTCACCCTCACTATATGATAGATAAAACCATTAAAAATCCTTTTCCTAGCTTGAAGGTAAGAAACAAATTGACCTCTAGGCATAGAATTTCCCCCCTTCCACTCAAGGATAGGCTCATTTGGAAATTAAACCTGAACCACTCTAGTCCTACAATCAATAAAGGCATAACAAGAATACAACCAATCCATATCCAAGATAACATCAAAATCTAAAATGTCAAGCTCTATCAAGTCAACAACAGTAACTCTATGGGATAAAGAAATGGGACATCTCCTATAGACCCTCTTAGCCACCACAGAATCAATAACAGGGGTAGAGACAAAAAAAGGTTCTAACAACACATCGGGGAGCACATCAAACCTCATTGTTATGACCCTAAAATGAAATAAGATGAACTAGAGCTTCACATGTGGATTGGAAGTTGGTAATTTGTTAAAATGATGAGTTTTAGCATTTGAGGCTTAGTTTGAAGAGTTTGAGGTCGAACGTCAAGGGACGACCATGACGTTCAGAAACTAGTCTTGTGAGCTTATGTGTTCTAAGAGGTGTATTGTTGTCTCGAGTCTTGTTTGAAGATTTTGGGGAGTCAATGTCAAGGCACGTGTTAGACTCCATGTTGTTGAAGGCCTTTTCTATGTTGGTTAGGGTGCTTGGGCTTGTGCCAAGCCAAGGAAGGAAGGGCCTTAGCCAAAGGTCAAGGCTTCCAACCTTGGCTAGACACTGCCTCAAGGCTTCACAGACCACTTCACGGCCAGTGGTCTTGACCACGACTCGTGAAGGAGGTCGTGGAGATGCCTTGGTGGCATGTGAGTCAAGGCACTTTGGCCAAGCCAGTGCCCCAACTTTCACGGACCACTTCACGTCCAGTGGTCTTGACCACGACTCGTGAAGAAGGTCGTGAAGGTGACTTAGCCGGAGGGGGCTTGGCAAGGCAAAGTTATCCACTGCCTCAGGGACCATGGGCACCACCACAAGCCGTGGTGCCCCTTCACGGCCCGTCCAAGTGGGCGTGGTCCCTGGCAAGGCCGCGCAAAATTGGGGCATTTAAGTAATTCCCCTCTTTATTATTATTAACTGGGGTTGATTTTTAATAGTTTATATCATTAGTATATATAGTTTTAAGTCTTAAAACTAGTGTTCTACTCATTATTTCCCCAAATCAAAACAAGAGTTCTTTCTCTCCCAAAAATTCTCTCTCTAACTCAAGGAAGAAGATGAAGATGAAGTGGGAGCTAGGGTTTTGATACAAGGAGCTTTCTTCATCAAATATCTTGGGGAATCTTAGTAAAAGGTATGGGAGTTCTTTAACTAGGGCAAGCTATCACCCTAGAGCCATTTCCAAAATAGTTTCAAGTTTTCAAAGTTTAAGAAAAAGCCTTTTTCTCACTCAAACTCAAGGGTTCTAGATATGATATTATTTATGTTTAATTGATGTTTTAAGGTGAAAAACTCTATGAACCCTTGATTTTACAAAATCTCTAAAGTTGGCTTATGAAGTGGGTTTATTGTTTATGATTGGATGATGATGGAATTATGGTTAGATTGAGTTGAATATTGGATTTATATTATTATCTATGCTTATATATTGTGAATTGTTGGAGAATTAAGGAATGGTGATTGTGGTTTTGGAAAAAGGGTAAGTGGACCTAACTTCATTGTTAATGTAGATTGATGTGTGATCCACATATGGTGGAAGTGTTTACTTATTGAATGTATTGTGTTTATGGCCTTGGAGGCATTATATGAGGAATTGAAGTGTTGACATGATATCATATATGTGAACATGATTTGAAGGATTTGAATGAGAATCAAATGAAGTAAAGGTAATCATGTTGTGAATATAAAGGTGTTCATGTGATCCCAAGGTGATCTTGTATAAAGTGTTATTGTATTATGATTGAAAGTATGTCCCTTCTTATTGTTCATATGTGATGATGATGGAATGTGAAGGATCTCTATAATGTGATGCGTGTCTTGAATTGGTAGACTTAGGTGCCTCTTCTTGATACATGAATACTATGGAATGTGATCTCTTGACTTGGTAGGCTTAGGCATCCTTCTCTTGAGTAATGAATGCATTTTGACTTAAGTGTCTAATTGTGCATGAATTGGTAGACCTATATTGGTAACCTCTTCTTAAATAAGTGAATGAATGAATGTCTAGGATCGGTAGACCTAAGTTGGTGCCCTTCTATAAATGCTAATGAGGCACTCTAGGCTATGTCTTGAACCAGTAGACCTAAGCATGGTGCCCCTTCATGATAGTCTAGGACCCTATGTGAATGTGAAACCTTGAAGCGGTAGACCTAATGGTGGTAACCTCCTTCTTGTGTGAAATGATAGAGTTAGAGTTGGTGGACCAGAACGGTAGAAAGCCCTCTCTAAGAAAGTCAATGAGCTACCCTTTGTGAACCTTGATCGATAGATCCTTGTGGTGCCCTTCTTGGTAGAGTGTTATGGGTCGGTAGGCCTAATGATGGCGCTCTCTAGTACTCACATGTGAATGAAATTACTCTATAGGAAATAAGGCTAATCACCGAGTGGATATGGTTAAGATGGTGGCTTTCTTCGAGTATGAGGTTAGAGCACAATGAACGTCTTTGGATATCCCCTAAACCATGTGCCTACATGGGTTGTTTACTAGTTCTACCCTTGGCAAGTAGAACACCTTCCACGGTGTGGGGTCTTATGACACCGGATTCCATGCCTAGCTAGTATGGTCTATGTCGGTTAATGCCTATTCCCATCATGTGGGATGTGCACTCTAGTTACCTGATAGGTTCTATAATGTGTAGGTAGTAGTATGAGATGCTATCTACACATGGAATGAGTAGGCTTTGAAGGTACTAAAGTGAGTTCCCTAAGTCTATAATGACTATTATGTGAAGTCCCCTATATACATGAATGTCTCCTTAAATCTCTCTACTAATGAATGTTGACTTATTGGTTTATGTTGAAAGGGAAAGGTCCCTATCTTTGGTAGTCTTGAGGAACACTTAGGTGTAGGTTGTATGGGCGGCCCTTCATGTCTTACTTAGGTGGGTCTTAGGATAACCTTAGATGGAGGGCCTTAAATGATGGAATGGTTAACTTGATAAATATGGATATGTCTTTTAGTTTGGTATTAGTTGAGCATGTATATTATGTGAGTATTATCTTGTATGTTGGTTATGGTTGAGTATTGTGACTCTTATACTTGTATTTTCATGAAGTTTTACCAAATGGCATAAATTATGTTTCTCCAATAAATGTCCCTTTTAGCATGTTTTTGCATGGCTTCCATACTTAGTGCTTAATTGTGCTAACCCCATTTCTTCCCCTTTTGACTAAAGTGTAGGGATTGGAGATATTGGTGTGCTATGGATGATGGATAGGTTTCTAAGTTGTTTGAAGATAAAGACTTGGTGAGTCCTCAAATATTCGAGGATAATACCCTACATGTTCCTTTTATGTCTTTTAGTATTGTTTAAAGTTTTGTAAGGGCTCAGTCCCAATGTTGCACTCTAAAGGTATTAGATGGTTTTGAGACATAAGTGTATAAAGTTACAAGTCTTCCGCTTGCTATTTTAATGAAAGTATCTTCGTGTGTGAAGAAAGTTTTTAATTCTTCTCTATTTTTAAGATCATATGCAATGAATGATCTAAGAGGCTTGTATTAGACATCTTCGAGGTCGAGTACGCCGGTTACGACTAGGGGGTGCTCTCGAATCGTGACACTCATAGCTACACAAAGGGTCACAAAGGACAAAGTATCACATGGATCAAGTAAATCATACACATCTATTTGGAAAACTTTTAACATACCAGTCACCACATCCAGGGATGTAACACCCCTGAAACTAGTAGGCTTAACTAGAACTTATCGTAAGGATTAAAGTCATAAAATTTGCTTCTAGTACTTAGAATGAAGGGTTTAGGGGGTTAACGTCAAGGTACGACTCCCCAAGGACCAAACAAAGGTCCTTGAGGAGGACCCTAGAACAAACCTCCAATTCGCCCAAAACATTGGACCCACGAATGGGACCTACACCCCGTAAGGTGGTCCACACTCCATGGGTGGAGGCTCGTGGGTCAAGGCCAAGATTAGGGGATGCAGACCTTAATACACGCCCCACTAGTACGGTCTGTGGGTAAGTCCACGCCCCGTAGGTCGGGGTTGTGGATGGAGGCCTCTGAATTGTTCTAGGGGTGGTTAAGGCTAGGGGTTTTTATGTAATTTCCTTTTTAATTAGTATTAAGTGAAGTCATTTTGTATAGTTTTAATACACCTATATAAGTCTTTTTAAGTCATTAACCAACCCATTCACTTCATAAAATCCCAAAACTCAAATCAATAACCAACTTTTCTCCAAAATCCTCTCTCTAGAACTCCAAGGAAGAAGAAGAAGAAAAGAAGAAAGGTCAAGCTGGGGTTGAAGAATCAAGATTTTCTCCTCAAATTCGTGGGAATTCTTCAATAAGGTATGGTAGCTATTCATACATGGATAGCCTTCACCCATGGAGCCCCTTCAAAACCCCTAACTTCAAAGTAAGAAATCCCAAAAGCTAGGGTTTGACATCAATATCATGGATTCCTTTCAAATTCATTTTAAATGATTGAATTATGTTTTTTTAAGGAAATATTGATGATTTTATATGATTTTAAGTTGAATTCCTCAAGAATCCATGAATTCCCCTATTTTCTCAATTTGGATCTTAAAGTGTGGGTATTGATAGATGCAAATAGAATGTTATAGAATTATGAATGTAATGAATTGATTACTTGAATAATATTATCATCCCTAATGTAGTAATTCTAGATGTGTTAATGAATTATGATACATGGTCCTTGAAGGGCAAAATATGAGAATTATGCATGACTATGAGAATTATGAATATGCTTTAAAGAACACTTTGAGAGTAAAGTGATTATGACTATGATGTAATGGTGGGGTTGTTGAAAGGCTATTTTCACACACACACACACACACTTATGAATGAAGTAAGAATGAAGTTTCCATGATTATGATAATGATGTTGTGTTGATTGAAAGGCTATTCTCAATTGTACACTTATGAGTTATGTTTACATGTTGTGAAAGGTTTTCTCACAATATGGAGATTCTTAGGTTCAAAGGCTATTCTCACCAATTGAATATAGGAGCTATCTTATGAATGATGTTGGATTGAGTGTTGATACATTCTTCCATAATAATGAACTCAAGTAATGAAATGATAAGTACTCCGTGGGAATAATGCTTAGCACCAAGTGGATATTGATATGAGATGGAATCCCTCACGTGAGTTGAGGCGGGGTTTCTAGAAGCAATCTCTTGAGATGGATGTCCATACATGAATTGGGTGGGGTATCTAGTAGCAATCTCCTTATCCCATATCTATATGCCCTCATAGGTCTTTAGCTAGTGGATCTACCTAAGCTAAGTTAATGGTTCTACCTTAGGCAAGTAGGACACCCTTTTCGATGTGTGTAACACCGGATTCCATGTTTAGCTCACATGGTCTATGTCGATTAAGGATTTTCCCCAGAATGAATGATTATGAACTATGTCTTCTCAAGAAACTCTAGTTAGTGTGGGTGGGAGTATGGGATCTCATTCATGCATTGCACAAGTAGGCTTTGAGAGTAGTTATGGTGTGTTCCTTTTTATGATATGATGATTTATGAAATGAATATTCTTATGATGATGCTACTAAGTATGTTGATATGAAGGCTATTAGTAATTATGGATGCTTAACTTGGATTGTTGCTTTTCTTGATATGACTTGTTAAAGGTTAATGCTTTCCTTATCTATGAGTATTAAATTAAGGATGATATCAAAGGATGGTAAGTATGATTATGGTAGCCTAAAAGTGGTACTTAGTGTAGATGGGGTTATGAGTTCTTATCTATGCATTGTACAAGTATGAGTTAAGGTTAATTATGAGATGGTTTTATTATGCTATGATGATCTATATGTTGAATATGCTTATGAATTATGCTCTTACACTAAAGTTCATGTTGATTCTCAAACTTGGTAAAGTGCACATTTTTCACCTAAAATGTCCTTTTTAGCATGTTATCATTATTTTATGCATGGCTATCATACTAAGTGCATTTTTGTACTAACCCATATTTTCCTACATTTTTCTACAAGTGTAGGGTCTGGTTCTTAAGACAATCTTCTTTTGGTTCAAGCTTGGATCCACTATTCTCCTAGCCTGTGGTGAGTCCTCATGGTTCGAGGATGTATGAGTCATTTGTAGTTCCTTTCTAGTTATTTCATTTTCAGACTATATTGTAAGGGCTGTGTCCCTATTTGATTCAAAAATTGTATTAGATAGCTAATTGAGAAAAGTTTACACTTCCGCTTGCTTTTATAAAAGACTTCTATTGTATGGATAAAGTTTTAAATTCTGCATCATTTCTTTTACCTTATGTTATGATATGCTAAGGGGCTTGTATGTGACCCCTTTCGGAGTTAAGTACGCCTTGTCACATCAAGGGGGTACCCCTGGGTCGTGACAAACTTCGTATCAGGGCACAAGGTTTAGAATGATTCTAGGATGATGTCTCATAAGCCACGTCTAGTAGAGTCTTGTTAATAGTATGAAGTGCGGCACATTTATGAATGAGAGGCAATAAGATGTTTAGGAAACTACACTTCTTTCATCACTCTTAAGTTGTGTCATAGAGTTTAACTCTATAAAGTCCCTATCTTAATCCTTCTCTTGTGTCTTTAGGATATGAATACACGAAGGGCTAATGCAAGAAGAGTGGAGGGCGACAATGTTAATGAAGAAGCTTCTCAAGTGAATCAAGCTCCTCAAGCTAATCAAGCTCCGATTAATTCTTCAGCTATGTCGGATGTGGAGGTTAGGTCGGCTTTTCTAATGTTGGCCGAAGCCATGACGGCCCAAGACAATAGAGATGTTGGGACTCATGTGAACCCTAATGTGAATTTGGCCGCTTCAAGTGTTAGGGATTTTTCTAGAATGAACCCTTTCGAGTTCCATGGCTCTAAAGTGGAAGAGGATGCTCAAGAATTTGTGGATGAGGTTTACAAAATACTTGTTTCATGGGGGTGACTTTGGTAGAAAAAGCGGAGCTAGCCACTTATTAATTAAAGAATGTTGCTCAAGTATGGTATAAGCAATGGAAGGATGAGAGGCCAATAGGAGCGGATTCCATAAAGTGGGAGGTGTTCAAATTGGTGTTCCTTGATAGGTTCTTTCCCCTAGAGTTAAGGGAGGCTAAGATGCAAAAGTTCATTAAACTTAAGTAAGGTAGAATGAGTGTTAAAAAGTATGCCTTGAAATTTACCCAACTATCCAAGTATGATCCAACTCTAGTAGCAGATTCAAGGGCTAAGATGAACAAATTTATGATGGGAGTGTCTGACTTGGTTGAGAAGATTGTCGTACGACAATGTTAGTTGGTGAGATGAATATTTCATGCCTTATGGTATATGCCCAACAAATTGAGAAGTCAAAGCTCAAGAGAAAGAACAAAGAGGTAAAAAGAGCTAGGTCTGATGAACAAGGTCAACCATTCAAAAAGAAGTTCTCAAACCAAGATTCCTCCAATGCTTCACCAATGGATAACAAGGATATGGTGTCTAACCCTAAATCATAAGGAGGAAATGGAAGGTTCTTCTTTTGAAAGATCTACATGTGCCAAATGTGGAAAGGAATATGTGAGTAAGTGCCTATGTCACGACCCGAGTCTAGACCCCGGATGCGACACGGCGTACACGACCCTGAAGGGGTCTTATACAAGCCTCATAGCTCATTCATTGCATAGGTAATAGAAATATTACGGAATTTAAACCTCTTTACTTAAAACCATTAAATTTAACATTCAAAAACAACATTTAAACGCAAACGGAAGTCTATATCTCACATGTCCATCTTAGACATAATCTTGAACAAAAATAGGGACACGACCCTTTACAATAGAAATCTTAACAATAGTCTTAAAACATGAAAGAACTAGAAACATTAAAGTCATTGCCCTCGATCTATGAGGACATACAAAAAGATGTCTTGGAAGAACTCTATTCCAAGCTTGACTAGGAAGAATCAAATTGAGAGCCAATCCCTACACTTCATAAAGGTAAAGAAAATATGGGTTAGCACATAAAGTACTAAGTATGATAGCCATGCAAAACATGCTTAAAAGGGACATTTGTTTGAAAGTCATAATATATTCCATTTTGGTAAAACTTCATGAACATTGATAAAAGAGGCATACTATAAGTCACAACCAACATACCAGTCATATTTTCACATTAGAACATAATCCACATATGAACCTTTACCTTCACCTTAAGCCTTCACCTCAAGTAACCATCAAGCTATACCTTGTGCAATGTATGGATAGCACCCCAAACCACCATCCACACCAAGGTACCACATTAAGGACACCAAAAGTGAACTTACCATTCAATCTTTCCATCCTCACACAATACTCATACACAAGAGACATAAACATTACATAAGTCATATCAACACATAAAGACCATCACCTAGGGCAACTCTAAGTCATACTTGTGCAATGTATGAGTAGCATCCCATACTACTATTCATACTAAGTACTCCTTGAAGCCACCATAGACAAGGCACATTCATATTCATTAAGTCATGACAAGGAAGTAACTCATAATACAATCCAAGTATAACATTCATCATCTCATTCAAGCATATAAGTAAACATTCTTCATTAACTTCATTACATTAAGAGAACCTTCATTTATTAGACCTTTAGCCAATATTCTCATTAACATCATCATAAGAGCACACTCATTACACTTAACATTATAAAGAAACACACCACAACCTCTCTCAAAGCCTATGTGTGCAATGCATAGATGGCGTCCTATACCGCCACTCACACTAAGTAGTGCATTCTTAAGAAGCCATAGTTCATTAACATTGTTTGTGGGTGTAAGCCTTAACCGACATAGACCATTTGAGCAATTCATGGAATCCCGGTGTCACCCTCATCGGATAAGGGATTCCTACTTGCCTAAGGTAGGACCATTGTTCTTTAGCTTAAGTGGATCCACTAGCTAGACCTATGTGGGCACATAGTTAAGGGATAGGGAGTTTGCTACTAGATACCCCACTGTAACTCACGGATGAGCATCCATCTCAAGAGAATGTTACTAGATACCCCACCTCAACTCCTGGATGAGCATCTATCTTAATTCATATCCACTTTCCCCCTAGAGTACATTACATTCATTACATTAGTTCATTATGGGATAAAGGATTGTTACTAGACACTCCACCTCAACTCCCAGATGAGCATCCATTCCAAACCCAACATTCATTGGAAAGCTCATAGATTCAAAGATGAGAAGAGCCTCTCACCTAAGAATCCCCTTATTGTGTGAAAGTCCTTTCACAACAAGTTATTATCATTCATTAGAGTACAATTGAGAATAGCCTTTCAATAGACTCATCATCATTAACATTATCATAGAAACTTCATTCATTATTCATTCATGAGTCTGTGTATGTGAGAATAACCTTTCACATAATCATCATCCATACAATTGCCTTCTAAACCTAATAATAATACATCTATAGTAATCACACACATATAATTCACTTCAAAAGCATACATAATAATTAAACACCTCCACCTTTCAAGTGGATTAATAGCTAAAGAAAGATTCTATTACAACGAGTAATTGGGCATAAATTTCCCTTTCAAGGCCATGATCACAAATCATCAACTCACCAATAATTTACCATAATTAAGGCATATATAATGATACAATTCAATAATCCAAAGAAATTTAGACGTACTTCATTCATAGGCTTTCATAATCATCAATCCCACTTCATAAAGGCACAATTTAGAAATGGAGAGAATTCATGGGTTCATATAGTATTTTCATCATAAATCATCAATTAAACACTATTACAATAATATTTTATCATTAGAAACCATTTAAAATTTTTTATTAAAGAACACATGAGATTGAGTAAAACCCTAGATTTTTCATGCTTTAAAATCACCTTTAAATTGGCTCCTTGAATGAAAAGTTAGAAAAGAATCAAGACTAACATACCTTGCTATAGATTCCCCATGAAAATTGAAGAAGAAACACCTTGTAATCACCAACCCTAGCTTCAATGGTTTCCTTTTTCTTCCTTGAGTTTAGAGAGATAACTTTGGGAGGGAGAAGAACTTTAGGGTTTTGATTTGGGGAATTTGAATAATGAAATCTAAAATAGGGTTTTAATGTGTTAATACTCTTAAAATATCTTAATAAGCCTAAAATAACCGTCCAAACATTTATTAGAACTTGGGGTGAATTTACCAATCCACCCCTACCAAGGCCGAACCACTTGACAGATTGCAGTGGTGATTCACACCCTAAACTCACGAACCGTGAGTCCATTAACGTACCACGATGTTGGTCCTTGTCCCGGGGCTACAACATGGTTTTGGGGCCCTTGTCCTACAGAGGCCATCCACGGGGCGTGGATGGACCTACGGGGAGTGGACCCCTTTCGTAAGTCACCCCATTTTTGGGCAGTCTTGGTTTTCCTTGGGGTCTTGGGGGTTAAGCTTAGGGTCCTCCTCAAGGACCCCTAAGGTGGTCCATAGGGAGTCGTACCTTGACGTTTAACCCCTAAACCTCTCAACCATAGCCCGGGACAACATAAAACAACATGAAACCTCACTCTAACCTCACATCAAACTCAAACACACACATGTTAGGCTCTAGTTTAACTTATTCATTTTTAGGGTCGTTATAGCGTAGCTGACACGGATGGTTTCTATGGGTGTGGAAAGAAAGGTCACAAGATGAGAGATTGCCCGGTGCTCATGGCTAAAGGGAGAGAGGCCAAGCAAGCTTCTCTTAATGGTCTGGATCCCAATGCTCCAAATTATGGTTGCTTCTATGCACTCCGGTCTAGAAGGGACCAAGAAGTCTCTCCGGATGAAGGCACCGATATGTTGACAATTACCTATAGATGTAAATGTTTTATTAGATCCCTATGCTACTTTTTAGACCTTGATGTTAGGCTTGGTAGGGTTTGGATGCATGGTTGTTAGACCTCCATTGATTTTAGAACCTGGAATGGTTATTATGAGTTTATGGTTATGTCGGTTGGGATTGTTTGAAAGAAGTAATACTTGAGGTTTTTGTAGGGGGCTTCCTCTCAAGGGGGAGCTGGTATGCTTAGATAGAAAAATTGTTGAGAGTCTCAATATCCTTATCTCTCTTCATCTATTCCTATTCTATCTTGAGACAAAGAGTTCCTCTTGGCCTGTTTTATGATTTGGAGTCATGTGTGTTTTAGAAATTTACATGATCTCCTTATGTTATGCGTGTTCTTGAGAAGTTCATGATTTGCATGAAAATGAGTCTTCATGATTTATGTGTTCCTCATGTTGTTGTGCATTTAGTATGAGTTGCATATTTGACTTCATGAGATGAATTGATGAACATGCTTTAGTATGCTTTTGATAGTAATTGCATAATTTTCTCAATGTTATTAAGTTGAGCATGCTTTTAGTTGGAGAAGGTAGTCCCTCTTATGAATATGTGAAATGTTGAAGTTTTCATGCATAATGGGTTGTTAGATGTAGTTCCTACTTCCTTGTATTGGATTGATTATGTTTGAGATGGAGTTGATGTTTCCTCCTTTGAATTGTGCATTTTTTTTTATGTTCCATGCATGATGGTCAGCTAGTCTTGAGTCTTTAATTCCGTAAGGTGTCAAGATCGTCATTCAAGGAAGAATGTTCCCAAGGGGAGATAATGTAACACCCCAGAAACTAGTAGGCTTAACTAGAGCTTGTTGTAAGGATTATAGTCGTAAAATTTGCTTCTCATACTTAGAATGAAGGGTTTAGGGATTTAACATAAAGGTACGACTCCCCAAGGACAAACCAAGGGTCCTTGAGGAGAACCCTAGAACAAATCTCTAATTTGCCCAACATAGTGGACCCATGGATGAGACCTACGCCCCGTAGGGTGGTCCACGCTCCGTGGGTGGAGCCTCGTGGGTCAAGGCAAAGATTAGGGGCTGCATACTCCAACCCACATCCCACCAGTACGGTCCGTGGGTTAGTCCATGCCTCGTAGGTGGGTGGTCGTGGATGGAGGCTTGTGAACTGTCCTTGGGGCGGTGAAGGCTAGGGGGTTTTAGGTAATTTACTTTTTAATTAGTATTAAGTGAGGTCGTTTTGTATAGTTTTAATACACCTATATAAGTTTTTTTAAGTCATTAACCAACCCATTCACTTCATAAAATCCAAAAACCCAAATCAATAACCAACTTTTCCCCAAAATCTTCTCTCTAGAACTCCAAGGAAGAAAAAGAAGAAAGGTGAAGCTAGGGTGGATGAATCAAGCTTTTATCCTCAAACTCGTGGTAATTCTTCAATCAGGTATGGTAGCTCTTCATCCGTGGGTAGCCTTCACCCATGGAGCCCCTTCAAAATCCCTAATTTCAAAGTAAGAAATCCCAAAAACTACGATTTGACTTCAATCTCATGGATTCCTTTCAAATTCGTTTTAAATGATTGAATTATGTTTTTTTATGGATATATTGATGATTTTACATGATTTTAATTTTAATTTCTCAAAAATCCATGAATTCCCCTATTTTCTCAATTTGGATCTTACAGTGTGGGTATTGACCGATGCAAGTAGAATGTTATAGAATTATGAATGTAATGAATTGATTACTTGAATTATGTTATCATCCATGTCTAATGTAGAAATTCTAGATGTGTTGATTAATTATGATCCACGGTCCTTGAAGGGCAAAATATGAGAATTATGCATGACTATGAGAATTATGAATATGCTTTAAAGAACACTTTGAGAGTAGAGTGATTATGACTATGAGGTAATGGTTGTGTTGTTGAAATGCTATTCTCGCACACACACTTATTAATGAAGTATGAGTATGAATGAAGTTTCCATGATTATGATAATGATGTTGTGTTGATTGAAAGGCTATTCTCAATTATACACTTATGAATGATGATGACATGTTGTGAAAGGTTTTCTCACAATATGGGGATTCTTAGGTTGATAGACTATTCTCACCTATTGAATCTAGGATCTATCTTATGAATGATGTTGGATTGAGTGTTGATACATTCTTCCATAATAATGAATTCAAGTAATGAAACGATAAGTACTTCGTGGGGAATAATGCTTAGCACCGAGTGGATATTGATATGAGATGGAATCCCTCAAGTGAGTTTAGGCGGGGTTTCTAGAAGTGATCTCTTGAGATGGATGCCCATACGTGAGTTGAGGTGGGGTATCTAGTATCAATCTCCTTATCCCATAACTATGTGCCCTCATAGGTCTTTAGCTAGTGGATCCACCTAATGGTTCTACCATAGGCAAGTAGGACACCCTTTTTCGGTGTGGGTAACATCGGATGTCATGTTTAGCTCACATGGTCTATGTCGGTTATGGCTTTCCCCCACAATGAATGATTATGAACTATGGCTTCTCAAGAACCTCTAGTTAGTGTGGGTGGGAGTATGGGATCTCATTCATGCATTGCACAAGTAGGCTTTGAGAGTAGTTATGGTGTGTTCCTTTTATTATATGATGATTTATGAAATGAATATGCTTATGATGATGCTACTAAGTATGTTGATATGGAGGCTATTGGTAATGATGTATGCTTAACTTGGATTGTTACTTTTCTTAATTTGACTTGTTAAAGGTGAATATTTTCCTTATCTATGAGTATTAAACTAAGGATGAGATCAAAGGATGGAAAGTATGATTATGGTGGCCAAAAAGTGGTACTTAGTGTAGATGGGATTTTATCTATGCATTGCACAAGTATGACTTAGGGTTACTTATGAGATGGTTCTATTATGCTATGATGATCTACATGTTGAATATGCTTATGACTTGTGCTCTTACACTAAAGTTCATGATGATTCTCAAACTTGGTAAAGTGTATGTTTTTCAACTAAAACGTCCTTTTAGCATTTTTTCATGATTTTAGGCATGTCTATCATACTAAGTGCATTTTTGTACTAACCCATATTTTCTTACATTTTTCTACAAGTGTAGGGTCCAATTCTTTAGGCGATCTTCTTTTGGTTCAAGCTTGGATCGACTATTCTCCTAGCTTGTGATGAGTCCTCATGATTCGAGGACGTATGAGTCATTTGTAGTTCCTTTCTAGTTATTTCATTTTCGTATTATATTGTAAGGGTTGTGTCCCTATTTGATTCAAAGATTGTATTAGATGGCTAATTGAGACAAGTCTAGACTTCCGCTTTCTTTTATAAAAGACTTCAATTGTATGGATAAATTTTTAAATTCCTCATAATTTATTTTATCCTATGTTATGATATGCTAAGGGGCTTGTATGAGACCCCTTTCGGGGTTGAGTATGCCTTGTCACATCTAGGGGGTACCCCTGGGTCGTGACAGGGAAACTCTCTTGATCACCTCTAGTTTGGAGAGCATAGAATAGGTTTTTCTTGGGAACATTCCCACCTGAACCACTTGGACCGGATGAAGGGTAGGGTTGAGCCCTATGACGATTATCTCCCTCATTCTTAGCCATCGGAGGTCAATTTCTTATTTTGTGATCAGTCTTCCCACAACCAAATCAAGCATTAGAACCTGCTAAACACTTCTCTTTATGATTTGTTCCACATTTGGCACAAGTAGGCATCTAAGACCTATTACCATCTCATTGAGGTTTTGGGTTAGACACCCTTTCATTGTTAGACCTTGGAGGAGCACTAGAAGAACATTGCCGGACAACTTTTACCGAAACCTTGAACGACCCCGTCTACCGAACCTAGAATGTGAAAAGTTGCCATCATCCGTTCTTGTCCTCTTTGCTTCCCTAAATCTTTCCTTAAGTTTTTCCTCTTCAATTTGTTGGGCATGCACCATAAGGAGAGAAATGTCCATGTCATGGACAAGCATAGCGGTGTGGCACTCTTAGACCACCATGTCGGACACCCCCGACACAAACTTATTCATCTTGGCCCTACGATCCGCCACAATAGAAGGAACATATTTGGATAGTTGAGTGGACCTCAAAGCATACTCCATTACACTCATATTTCCTTGACTAAAGTTGATAAACTCGATCACCTTGGCCTCTCTCATCTCAAGAGGGAAAAATCTATCAAGAAAAGCTCTTTTGAAACTTTCCCATTCTATAACACTCTCTCCTTCCGGCCTTCCCTCTTTCTATTGATTGAACCAAATTTGTGCAACCCCTTTGAGTTGATAGGCAGCCAACTCCGCCTTCTCTACCAGAGTCACTCCCATAATAGCAAGTATCTTATAGACCTCATCGATAAACTCTTGAGGATCTTCCTTAATTTTGGAGCCATAAAATTCCAGAGGGTTCATCCTTTTCAAGTTCCTCACTCTTGTCGCCGTCATACTGACATTTGGGTTCATGAGGGCTTCCACCTCTCTATTGGGTTGAGCCGTCACGACTTGACCCAACACTTGGAAAGCCGGCCTAAACTCTGCATTTTTTACATTCTCAACCAAAGGGCCAATCGAAGCTTGAGGAGGAGCTTGGAGAGGAACTTCTTGATCAACATTGTCTCCCTTCATCCTTCTAGCAGCCCTTCTAGTAGTCATATCCTGAAAACCATCGAGCAAGGATTAGGAGAAAGTCTTTAGAGAGTTAAACTCCATGTCACGACTTAGATAAATGAAGAAGTCAGATTTCCTAAACATCTAATAGGCTCTCATTCATAAATGTGGCGCACTTCACACTTATGAACAAGACTCTACTAGACGTGGCTTGAGACATCCTAGAACCATTCTAAACCTTGTGCTCTGATTACCAAGTTTGTCACGACCCAGTGTTACCCCTAGATGTAACAACGTGTATAAGACCCCGAGAGGCCTCATACAAGCCACCTGGCATATCATAACATAAAGTAATAGAAAATGGTACGAAAATTTAAAACATTTCAATACAATCAAAGTCTTTATAAAACGAGTAGAAGTCTAGTACAATCGTCTCAAGCCAACTTACCAACATGAATAAATCATGAGACACAACCCATACAATAGTCCAAAACACAAAAAAAAGACATTAAGTAAAGTGATGGTCAAATCCTCGAAGTAATGAGAACTCACCAAATCTTCGCACCTTGATCAACTATGGACCTAGCCACGAATGTGAGAATCAATGTCGTCGGACCCTACATTTTGATAAGAAATGTAGGCAAGAGTATGCGTTAGTACAATATGTACTAAATATGATGGCTACCATAAACAAGATAAACATAATGGTTAGTCAATATAAACCATAAGCATAATCAGTGCACATAAATCATCATAGTAAAAGAGGAATACTTTTCAAATAACCTCAACATATCCTTAGTCAAGACTTGGGTCATCTGTCTCTAGTCATGCTTACATCATGGAAGGCATACCAAGCAACACTCCAAATGCTTTTCATAGTGCCAATCTAGAACTTGCCCGGTTCATCCTACTAAGACAATCTACTCTAGAGGCTAGGAAGTGATCACATGCCTTTGTTCTGATAAGTCCACAAATTACATAAAAGAAGTATCCAACCAAATAAAATAAATGCTCCATTTGATCCAAATGCTTTGAGCCTAAATTAAACCATTTCTTTCTAAATCCCTAACTCACCTTCCCATAATCTACTATGTTGGCCCCGGTCCCTCCTTGGACATGTGCACCTCGAGTTAGGCCAAAGCCTAAGTTTAGGGTGTCTAATGTAAAAAACTAAACTCAATCTTGGCCCTGATCCGACATCGGGTATTGTGCACCTCAACCAATGGAAAATCCATAAGTTGAGGGTGGCTATGAAAGAGGGAACCGAAAGAAAAATGGTATGAAAAGAGTTTGATGTTGAAAAAAAAGAGAAAAAAAGAAAAGGGAAGAAAGGATGTGACTTGTTGAAAGCAAAATAAAAGAATAAAACGCAAGAAAAAGATGAAAGTGAAAAATAAAGAGCTACAACGTCTAAAGTCACATCCATGGTTAAAGAAAATCAAGTGAAAGAGGGTAAAATGGTAGGATGTCAAAATTAGGGCAAAATGAGGTTGAAAGCCTAGTGTAATATCATGAAGGGCAGAAAGTCACTAAGAAGTACCCAAATGTACCACACCTGACCCTGAGCCTACGTTACTAGCCAAGAAAGTCCTATAATGATCCTACAATTTAGTTTGGAGAGTCTAAGCAGTGAAAATAAGGGCAAGCCTATGGTATTGAGCACTAACTGTACTCGAAGTTACTTCTGAGTGTGAGTGTTGAATGAATCCTTGTACCCAAATTCATATTCATTGTGTGAAAAAGGTATTTCGTTTGAAGCAAGGGCACTCGTTACATTGTCGGAAAGTTGGTGCCTTGGTGATAGTGAAATAGTGTATGTTGTGTGTTGGTTGGTCGATCTTTGTCATATTTTGATCCACATGAATTAGCTTGTCAAGTCTAAGAGAACATATTTTGCACCAGAAAAGAGAGTTGGGATAGAGAGCCATGTGATTGCTTGTGCTTAAATTGCTTGCTTCTATACAAGTGTCGTTTATAGTCTTAGTGCGTCGCTTGAGGACAAACAACGAATTTAAGTTGAGGGTGTTGATATACCGTGAGTTTACAGTATTTTTAATACATTTCACTTAAGAGTTGTGTGTGTCTAGGGCCTTTTTGTATTGGTTTTTATGTGTTTTTATCATGTTTTGCAGGAAAGATGTTTAGGCGCGGAAGTAAAGAGACAGCTGAAAGAAATGCAGAACAAGACATTTACGGAGGTGATCTACGGACCGTAGGTCCATTAACACTCCGTAGATGGTGACCGTAGATCAGCAGGCAAGGTATGGAAGGTAAATCAGGGAAATCTGACCAAGTGTGGAACCACGGTGGCCATTGACGGTCCGGAGATTGATCTACGGACCGTACTGCTGATCTGTAGAATGATACTACGAGGGTTCTAGTACCTAATGCTTGAAGATTCTAAGTGTGGAGCTACGGAGAGAGATTGACGAACCGTAGATTGATCTACAGTCCGTACTGGAGTTCCGTCGTTTGCTTCAGAGAAGCTAATTTTTGGTAGCTAAAATATTTTCTAAGTCCTGGTTGATGGAAGGGACTCACGGACTGTAGATCCATTGACGGTCCGTGAGTCAGTCTCGTGGAATGAAGACGCGTGCCTGAACAAACTTTCCTTATTTTATTTCCCTTTTAATTTAGGACTTGTTTTCTATAAATAGGATATGTATTTAGGACTTGTTTTCTATAAATAGGGTATGTAAACCTCGTTTTTGGGGGTTAGACTTTAGTACTTTTATTCTAGTTCTTGACTTGGGAGAATAACTTGCAACTTTAGCAATTCTTACTTTCTAAGTTCATTTTGAAGATTTTGGTGTTGCACAAGTTGAATTTCTGGGTTTATTATTCTTCTTACGTAAGTTCATAATTCTTTCATCTAAAACAATGAATTGTGTTCATATGATTATGGGTAACTAAACTCCACAACTAGGGTTGTTGGAACCATGAGCGATTAACAAAGTATGAATAGTAAATAAGCAATTCTTGAATAGTTTTTTGCATGCATTGATAATTCTTTCATTTAGAAGCCTTTTTAACTAGTGCACGCGTTAGAACTCGCCTTGTTGCTACTTGCCGGACCAAGGAGGTAATCAACAAGAAAAGAATTATCAACATAGATTTAGTGTGATACTATCTAATAGTCTAGTCTCGATTGGTGCGAAGAAATAACTAAGCCAAACATCAATGTGATGTCTAATATGAGGTAAAGGTAAGGGTTAGTAAATTATACACACGTAGCCGGACCAAGGTGCGGGGTGAAATTCTCTAGATGCCAGACCAAGGATTTAGAGATACCTAACTTATCACTTTGCATGTAGTACATTAGGAAAGGATTGCTATTATTAGGATTACTGCGTTAAGAGCTTGTGGGGAACACGTATACCCTAGTTAATTCTCACATCTTGATAACAACCAAAATTGACTTTTGTTTACTGAATTCTTACAATTTGTTTCACAAATCCCCCCCCCCCCCTTTATATAATTGTTGGTTAAAGTGAAGTCTAAACTATTTTCCTCGTGGGATCGACCCCAACCTACAAGTTGGGTTCTTTACTTGATAACGATCGCTTATGCTTCTTTAGGGAGGTGTAATTTGAGCGTATCAGCCACTAGGATGACATCGGTAATCTCAACGATGTCCAAGAGCCCAACATCAATAACCCCCATCTCATTGGAGGTGTTGGAGCCATCCGTTTACCCCCAGCTGAGGGAAATGCAGGTTCCACATAACGAGGACCATATTGCAACTCTTGCAACTAAAGGGACTTTATAGTGAACTATCTCATGAGGATCCTCACGAGCATCTTCGAAACTTCTTATATGTATACGGACCATTGTTGTTCAAAAACATCTCGCAGGAGTTAGCCCGATTAAGGTTATTCCCTTTCTCGTTGATGGGAGAGGCGTGCAAATGGCTAGCTGAGTTGCCGCGAGAATCCATCACTTCTTGGGAGGAACTGGGAACCGCATTTCAAGTGCAATTTTCCCCCCCTCGAAGATGATGTCACTTAGGGATAGCATCCAGAGCTTTAAGCGTCTCGAATGAGAGCCTCTGCACAAGACTTGGCTACGGTTCAAAGAGTTGGTGCTACAATGCCCAACCCATGGCTTGCCTGATAACGTGCTACTTTAGTACTTCTATCGGAGTTTGGACTAAGTAAACAAAGGTGTCGCCGACCAACTCTTGCCGGGAGGCTTAATGCAGCAGCCGTATGCAGTAGCAGCCCAGCTTTCAGATAGCATGACAACCATCAACAGAGCATGGTACACTCGTGAGGAACAAGTCTCTCCTCTCACCTTCAAGCTATCCAAGGAGTAGATTGAAAAAGACAATGAGAGAGACCAGAACATGGCCAAAATCATGACGCAACTTGATATTTTATCCAAAAATATCATAGGGGCTGGTGCCCGTGGTGTCAACGCTGTGGGGGTTGTAGGTGAGTATTTTATTTTAAAGATATTATTGTAGTATTCTTTTGCTAAGTGTCTTAATCTTGATATTTCTTTAATATTAGGTGTGAAATTCAGGGTAAAATATAATAATATTTATTGTAATATTGTTTCGATAGTTGTTTTACACTGAATATTTCATTAATATTATTTATGATATATTCTAGATATAACATATCTTGGGTTCTTTGGTACATATATAAATTTTCCTCCATTAATTGTTCTAATAATTTTATATCTTTCATAGATTCTGTCCAATATTGTAAATATTTGTAGTTCATTTTAGTCTGAATTTATTTCTAAATCGTACCATTCTATTCTTTCGTAGTCTAAATCATATAGGTCTATTTCATACCATTGTTGGTTTAATATATCTTCCGATTTGTTATCATTAAATATTTTTTCCCATATAATCCTTCTTAATTCAATTATTTTTATATCTTTAAGTATATATAATATTAAAGTTTCGTAGTTTTTTATCATTTCATTATGAACGTAAGTAATCATGTTCTTTATCATGCAGATTTTTTATTTCAAATTATTCCTTCCTATCATATTTATAATTGATTAAATTCATATTAGATCATTATGAACTAGATTAACTTTATCATGTTTTCCTGTCACTACTAGCTTCGTACTTTAGCGGATACTTTCTTCTTATCAGCGCCTCAACTTTGTTTACTCCCCTAAACAGCTTCCTCGCCTACCGGTTTCAACATTAGGATGGCATAGTATAGAAGTTTTCTCCCTGTTTCCAGTGTGCTAATAAACTAGAAATCGTGATTCAAATAATTCTAATACATAATAACTAACATAAATTTATTCAATCGTATATATGATATTCAGGAATATATGAAATTAGTTTCGCATATTTTTTGAACAGTATACCTTTGCCTCTTGCATAGCCATGCTATCTGAAATATCTGATTGGATTTCAAATTTATCCATTAACTTTTAAGTATTTAAGATTTATCCATTAACTTATATTATGAACTCTATGAGGCTTGTATGAGGCTCTTCGGAGTCTTGTATGCCATGTTATATCCGGGGTGTAGGATTGGGTCGTAACAAATATGGTATCAGAGCTCAAGGTGTTTGGATTGTTTTTAGAATTGATGTCTCACAAGCCACGAGTAGTAGAGTCTTATTCATGAGTGTGAAACGTGCCACATTTATGAATAAGAGGCTATAAGACGTTAGGAAACTACACTTCTTTCATTACTCTTTGAGTTGTGCCATAGAGTGTAGCTCTATAAAAGTCCTTTTTGTAACCATTCTTTTGTGTCTATAGGATATGAATACAAGAAGGGCGAACACAAGAAGGATGGAAGAGGAGAAAGTGAATGGGAGTTCCTCCCCAAGGTCATCAAGGTAACCAAGTTTCTCAATGCAATCAAGTTCCAGTTGATCCTCCGGCCATGTCTAATGAAGAAGTTAGGTCGGCGCTTCTAATGATGGCACAAGCCGTAACTACACAATCACAGACCATGACGGCCCAAGCTAAAAGGTGTTAAGACTCATGTGAACCCTAATATGAGCACTATGGCTTCTAGGTTAATGGATTTTATAAGGATGAATCCTTCGGTGTTTCTTGGTTCCATGGTGGGAGAGGATCATCAAGGGTTTATGGATAAGGTGTATAAGGTAGTTAATGCTATGGGGGTGACTTCTATAAAAAAAGCGGCACTAGCCGCTTATCAATTGAAGGATGTTGCCTAATTTTGGTTTACTTAATGGAAGAGCAATAGGCTAGTAAGAGCGGGTCCTATAGATTGGGACGTGTTTAAAAAATCATTCCTTGATAGGTTCTTTCCCCGTGAGAAGAGGTAAGGTGGAGGAGTTTATCAATCTTAGGCAAAGTAGCATGAATGTTCAAGAGTATTCTTTGAAATTTACCCTATTGTCTAAGTATGAGTCATCTTCGGTGTCCAACCCGAGGGATGAGATGATTAGATATGTGATGGGTGTGTCCGACTTAGTTGAGGAAGAATGTTGTACGACAATGCTCCATGATGACACAAATATCTCTAGGCTTATGGTTTTTTCTCAACAAATTGAGGAATCCAAACTTAAGAAAAAGAATAGGGAGATGAAGAGAGCTAGGTCCGATGAGAAAGGTCAACCAAGGTTCAAAAAGAGAGCTTCTAACCAAGATTCTTCAAGCACTCCTAAGGTTAACCAAGAGAAAGGTAGTGGATCTCCATTTCCTAAACCTACTTGCACCAATTGTGGAAAGAGGCATCTTGAGAAGGGCTAGCCGTTATAAATGGGTGATATGGTTGTGGAAAGAATGATCATAAAGTGAAAGATTGCCCTCACTTTCGGCAAAAGAAAGAGATGCTAGGCAAACTTCTCTTAATGGTCCAGTTCCTATCTCTCCAAATTATGGTCGTTCTATGCACACCGGTCTAGAGAGGACAAATGAGCCCTTCCAAATGAAGGCACCGGTATGTTGATAGTTCCTTATAGTTGTGAATGTTTAATTAAGGTCCCGATGTTATTTTCATGTTTGCCTAAGTACAGTTTACTCCCTAGGGAGAGATAGTATGTTGATAGTAAGGTTGTTGAGAGCTCTCATATCCTTATCTCTTTCCTTCTATTCCTATTCAAGCTTGAGACCAAGAGTTCCTTTTGGCTTGTTTCATGTTTTGGAGTCATGCGTGATTTTGTGTTTCCATGGTCTCCTTATGTTATGCATGTTCTTGATGAATTTATATTTAAATGAGAAAATGAGTTTTCATGATTTTTGTTCCTTATGTTGATGTGCATCTAGTATGAGTTTTGTATATGCTTCATGAGGTGAATTGTTGAACATGTCTAAATGTGATTTTAAGAGTAATTACATAATTAATGATGTTATGACGAGCATGCTTTAAGTTTGAGAAGGTAATTCCTCCAATGAAATGGGAAATATTGAAGTTTTCTTGCATAATGGGTTGGCAGATGTAGTTCCTACTTTCTTGTGTTGCATGGAGTATGTTTGAGATGGAGTTGATGTTTTCTCATAGTTTTGTGCATTGCTTATGATGTTTTAGGCATGATGGACAGCTAGTTTGAGTCTTTAATTCCGTTAAATGTTTAAAGTATCATTCAAGGACGAATGTTCCTAAGGGGGAGATATTGTTACGACTCGAAAAACTAGTATGTGAAACTAGTGCCTTACGAATGTGTTGTTGAATTTGATCTGTGGTTTTATGTTGTAAAATGAGTTCCCGAGCTTAGATTGAGGGGTTTAGGGGTTAAGCGTAAAGGTATGACATCCCAAGGACCAATCAAGGGTCCTTGAGGAGGACCCTAAAGCCTCAACCCCAAAGCTCTCTAAATCTGCCCAAGCTGCCAATTTAGGGCCACCTACGGATGGCACCTACGGCCATGGACCCACTCCCCGTAGGTGGGGGTCGTGGGTCAGGCACCAAGATGACAAGTTTCTAAACCCACCCACGGACCTGTAGGATGGGGCGTCAATGCACCCACGGTCCGTAGGTCTAGGGGCGTTGATGGCACCTCGAAACCTGCCCAAGCTCGACCACTTGATGGGAAGCTTAGTAAATTCCTAGGGTGGTTAGTTGAGTAAAGGGTCGGTTTTAATTTTATTAGTTAGAGTTATTTAACGCTTTTAAACTATTAAACAACCTTTTACAATTTATTATTCCCAAAAACTCAAAAATAGAAACTACCTCCTCTCCAAATAATTCTCTCTCTAGAAACCTCCATTGGAGAAGAAGAAGCCAATGTTTGGAGTTCAAGAGTTCATCTTTCTCACACCACTTCATGGAGTTTCTTCAATCAAGGTACGGTAGGTTTCATCTATGGGTAGCTTTCACCCATAGAGTCCCTTCAAAACATGATTTCAAAGTTTCCAAATTCTCCCAAAAGTTAGGGTTTCAATCTAAGTCATGGGTTCAATTTCAAAACATTTTCAAAGGTTGATTTATGATGAATTATGATTTAATTGAGGAATTAATGTTGATTTATGATGACATTCCCATATAAACCCACGATTCCCCCAAAATACTAAATTGTGAATTGTGATTTGAAATTGATTGATTATGGAAGCATGTGAAGAGATTCAATCTATATTGATCTAGTTTATTGAAATATGTCATTATTCATGCCTAAATTGTAGTATTCTAGGTGTATTGGTGAATTGTGATTCATGCCCTTGAAGGGAAAAGTATAAAGAATTGATGTATAATCATGATGTCATGTATATGCTTTGTGATTTCAATGAAAGTAATGTGATCATGTCTACAATGCAATTGTGTTATTATTGAAAGGTTATTCTCAATTATACACTTATGAATGATGATGATATATGTGAAAGGTTTCTTCATTGTAATGATACATCTTGAATTGGTAGGTTTAGGGCAAGCTCTTCTTGTGTAAATGATAGTAATCTTTATTGTTACATCTTGAATTGGTAGGCTTAGGGCATCCTCTTCTTTGTAACTAAAGTATCTTATCTTAATGAACATTGAATCAGAAGATCTAATGGTGGTAGCCCTTTCATAAATGATTAATTAAGTATTCTAGGCTTTGTCTTGAATCGGTAGACAATGGTTGTAGCCCTTGCATGATGAGTCTATGGACTATTCTAAGGATGCATCTTGGATCAGTAGGCTAATGGCACCCTTCTATGGTTGATAATAATAAACCTTGGATCAGTAGGATAATGGCACCATTCCATAAATGACTATGATGAACCTTGAATCGTTAGGCATATGGCACCCTTCCATGAGCATTCAATAAGCTATCCTAGTAATGTACCTTGAATCCGTAGACTTATGGCACCCTTTCATGTGTTAAATAATGTACCTTGAATCGGTAGACTTATGGCACCCTTTCATGTGTAATAATGTTAAAGTAATGAACTACTCTATGGGAATGTAAGCTTTGCACCGAGTGGATATGGTAAGATGGAAGCTCTCCCCATGTTTAGACCAGGTTTTAATGAACATATTTCTTATCCCAGAACTATGTGCCCACATAGGTTATTAGCTAGTGTATCCATCTAAGCTAAAATGTTGCCGGTCCTACCTTAGGCAAGTAGACCAACCCTATACGGTGTGGGATAGACATCAGATTCCATGTTAAGATCACATGGTCTATGTCGGTTAATGCTTATTCCCATCATGTTAAGATCACAAGGGTTATTTTAGATGAAAAAACATATGAAAAAACATATGATCTTCAGGAATATATGAAATTAGTTCAGCATATTTTTTGAACAATATACCTTTGCCTGTTGCTTAGCCATGCTATCTGAAATATCTGATTGGATTTTAGATTTATCCATTAACTTTTAAGTATTTAGTATCTTAAGAGAATTTTTTGAAAGGAGAGTTTTTATTTAGGCGTTGCCTGCCTTTCAAAGTTTTACAACTGCGTCTATATATAGACACACATTCTAGTACTATTCATGACTATTATTCATGAATAGTTCTTATTTTGTCTACCACTATCCTATTTACGGCATGTATACACACTTGTCTTCTTAATAATATAATACATACTACCCATACTTTACACTTGTCAACATATCTTTAATAATGCACATGCATATGTTGACTAAGTTTTTCTACTAACTTGTACCTAATAATGTGACTACTATTTATTTCAAGACTTTTACATAGCTACTTTTGGCTTTGTGTGGCCAAACACGTTTTTGTGTTTTTGTGTTTCCTTTTATCTTCATCTTTATCTTCTTTTATCTTCATCTTTATCTTCTCATCTGTCTTTATCTCTTATTCCAGCAGGACGTCTGGGATTATATTATCTTCTCCTTTGCATTTCGAACATATGTGGTCAGGGTATTTGTGACCAATTAGCTTGCAATATCTCGTTAATAACTCTGCCGAAATAAATCCTACTTTTAGTGCTCGTGTTGTAGGTTGTTCTTCTGGCTTAAGCAATGATAAAATCCATCTTTGGACTTCATCCATATCTGCTTTCCTTAGCTCCCTTGAATTGGAATAAATCATTAACTGATCTCTTGCATAGTAGCTCCATATAGCGTTTCCGTTTAAATAATTATTTGCTAGCTCCTATATGATAGTTGATATACCAATTATTCTTTTGTTAGCATAAAAACTTGGTATCTCTATTTTGCATATCTCATCTTGTTGTCCGATGTCCTCGGGTATAATCATATCTTTAGTCAGTCATATCTTGATAATCTGTATTGGAGGTTTTATTTCCTCGTATAATATCTCCGCTGGTGCTGTATAGAATTTTATATAAAATAAATTTCCTTTTGTAACTCTTTTGTATATGACGAATGCTTTGTGTAGTTCCGGTATTCCACTAACTTCTTCTCCGTTGTATGTGTATACAGTATTTAACAGTCCGTAGTTGTAACATGTTCTTACTAAATTAACGTTAGTTTTTGGCCGTGCAATTGACTTGTTATATCCTTGTAACTTTTGTGTCAAATAATCTTGGTTTGGTTCTTTTGTAGTTGATATGGGGTTGCGGTTTAAGTAAGTTTGGATTTTGTGTATATTTTCGATATAGGTTCGTGTGATGTAGTTATATATCTTTTTCTCATTTTGGTTTTGCAAACTGTCTGCGTATGTAAATGTTTGTGGTTCTATGGACATATGTCTAGGTGTCCTTTGGGTAAATGGTTTTGCCAATAACTGGTTTAAGGTTGCATTTTTATGTTGTTTATCACTAACTTGTTTACTTGTACCTGCAGCTGTATTTAAACAAACATTATGGGTTTTAAGGAGTTTCCCATCGTCTCCTTTTAGCTCGGGTTTTTTCTGTCTTCCGATCGACGTAGCTCCGCATTTTTATAGTCATGCTATTGACTAGCTTTAGACTTCAGATTATCTTCACTAGTCTTTAGCTTTTGTATCTCGTTGTCCATACTATCCACTTTTGTACAAAGTGTAGTAATAGCTTTGAGTATCTTTTCGATTGTATCTTCATCCTCAGTCTCAGTCTGAGTAGCTTTGTCGTGATAGGTAATCTGCAATAGCATTCTTATCAGTTTTTATTACTTCAATTGTAAATGCAAAATTTAATATATTTAATATCAATCTCCTTATCTCTTTTGTTGTTACCGAATCTTGTATTTTTCTTGTTAGCCACCATTTTACTTGTGTATTATCTGTTCTTATAATAAATTCGTTATATACAATATATGGTTCAAATGATAATAAACACTTATACACTGAATATAATTCTTTTCTATTTATTTCCCATTTTATTTCTATATTATTAAATGTTCCTGAATAATACCTACAATGATGTTCTATCGTATTGCCATCATATCTGTATTTTAATATTCCTCCATAACTTTTTTCACTCGCATTTGATTCTACTATATAAGTAAATTTTTTGTTTTCATCCGGAAAATATAGTTTAGGTAAGTTTTTACATAATAATTTTACCTTTTGTATTTGTATTTGGTCTTTTTTATCAAACTGATATTCTATATCTTTCTTTAATTTTTGTTGTAATGGTTTTAAATTCTCTGCTAATTTTGGTATGTATTCTCTTACTTGATTTACTAGTCCTAAGAATGATTGTAATTTCTTTTTTGTGTCTAGTTGTTCATTTGAGTTAATTATTTTTTGTATTATATGTGTTTGCATTTTTATTCCGTTTTTATCAATTTGTATTCCTAAGAATTCTATTTGATTTTTCATTATAACTGCTTTCTTTTTACTTAGACTTATACCTGAATATTCTATGATGTGTATAAATTTTTCTACTAATCTTATATGTCCATCTTGTGTTTTGGAATATAATAATATATCATCAATGTACACTACACAATTTTCTATTTGTTTAAAATAATTGTCCATAAAGTGTTGATATCTACCTGGTGCATTTTTATATCCAAATGGTAATACATTTTATTCATAAAATCCTTGTGGTATAGTGAATGCTGTTAGTTTTTTAGATTCTTCTTCTAGTTTTAAATGATAAAATCCTAATTTACAATCAAATTTGCTAAAATAATTATATCCTTGTACTTGTCTTACCTTTAGTATTTTATTTGGTATCGGATAATTATATGTTTTGGTTTTTGCATTTAAATTTCTATAGTCAATAACCATTCTACTTTTTCCTCTTTTTGGTTCACTATGCTTATTTACGATAAATGATGGGCTTGTGTGCTTACTATTGCTTTCTTGTATATATCATTTTTCTAGTAATTCATTTATATGTATCCTAAATTCGGTTAAATCATTAAAATTATACTTTAATGGTTTTTGGGTTATTATACTATTATTATCAATTAGCTCAATTTTTACTTTTGTTTTATGTTTCTCCCATCCTTGTAGAGGATCCTCACTATATAATAATTCTAACTTATCTTGAATTATTTTTACTTTATCTATAGAGAATATAATTAATTCTATTTTAGGGTCTTCTTCTTTTATATTTTCTAATTTTTGTGTAATTTTTTCACTTCCTTTTATTCATTTTGTTATTTTTTGTTTTTATTATTTACTCTTTTTGCTCCTATTTTTTGTTTACACGGTGTCGTGAACCACCAGTGTGTTTTTGTTACTATATGTGGGTATAATTTTTCTAAAAATGGCATTCCTAATAGTAAATCTTTTGTAGTTAATTCAAAGTTATATATTTCTTCTATAGTTAATATCTTATCCCATATTTGTATTTTTATATTTTTTGCCTTATATGTAATCATGTTTCCTTAATTATTAAATCATGTTACTACTATCGGTATTTTTAATTTTTCCCACTTATCTTCTGGTAAACAATTGTATTTACATATATTAGCTTATGCGCCCGTATCTATCATTGGTGTATAATATCGGTTGTAATATCCTTCTATTATTATCTTTGCAAGTATATATATTTTCATATTTTTATTATACTAAAGTCCTTTTTATTATTACTTTTTTATATTCATAATTTATTGTTAACTGTTTGTCTTCTAGATTATATGGTTTTACTTGTTCTAGCCATTTTATTCCTAAAATGATATTTTCATTTCCTTGATATATTTTGAATTTTATCACTATTGGTACTCCTCCAATGATTATTTCCTTTTCTGTAGTTTCTTCGGTGTACATTAATGCTTTTGGTAGTTCGGGGAATGATTGTTCAATAGTTATTATTTCATCTTCCGTCACTAATTCTCTTGTAATATAGTTTTCTTCTCGTCCTGTATCTATTAATATTAAATATTTTCGTTGTTCCATTATTCCCGTTATGTAGTAATGATGTGATTTTATTTCTTCTTCCATTGATTTTTGTGGGGTTTTATCTATTCTTTTCGTGGTACTCATTTTTGATGATATTTGGGGTATCTCATTGTTTATTCTTTTCGATGTGCTCAGTCTTTCTTTTACTATTTCTAAATCTTCTTCTATATCAATTTCATTATAACTACAATCATTTCTATTTATGACTGTAACTATCCTTTCAAAGGAATCTTCTATTTTTATTTTATCTATTTTATTTCTTGTTGGTATTTTATATTTTGTTGTTAGAACATATAAGTTTTTACATCTGGCTGTAAATATTTTACTTCCTGGGGCTAGTTCTATCCCTGACATTCGCCAGTATAATACTAGTGATTTATTTATATTTCTGTCATTTATTGCTACTGAGTAGTTAGCACTTATTTTAAATTTAAATTTTTGGTATATGAGGTTACCTCTTACTGCACTTATTATACTTTTTTCTATGGGTTGTATAATTCTATCATCCGCTAAGTATATTTCTATGGGTGTATCTATTCCTTCTCTAAAACATGCTTTTATTAATAATTCTGTTCCTCCTAAATGTACATATTTAATTGGATTTTTAGCCTTAATATCTTGTATTTCTTTATTTATTATTCGTTTATTTATTATTGGTATTTTGGCCTTTCCTTTAGTGTATTTGCAATCTATGATATGTTCTCTTTGACTTACTACATAATATTCTTGTTTTTGTCGTTTAAACCAATTTCTTATTGTTGGTTTTTCGAATATTTTTGCTACGCTTAGGTCTAATTCTTTTCCTTTTATTTGTTCAAATATACTATTATCAAATATTATTTTCTGTTCTAAAGATTCTTCGTCTTGATGTTCTTCTTTAATTATTATTTGTATGTCTGCTTCAGTCATTTGTTATATTATAGAATACATTATCTGATTCTATTTCTATATTATTATCTATTTCATTTTCTGATATTTCATATATGCTATCTTCACTTTCTAATTCATAATTTATGTATTCTATCTGCGTATATTTTTCATCGTCTATTATTATTTATGATATTTGTTTTTTCTTTAGATTTTTAGGTAATTTAAAATCTCTAGCTATATGTCCTAATTTTCCACAATTATAACAAGTACATTCCGTTAGTTTTCTTTTTGGTCTATATGGTCTTTTGGTTTTGTAGTTTTTTACATAGTACCTTCTTCTTGGTTTTTTATATTTATATTTTGATCTATATTTTTTATTATATTTCTTTCTATTTTTATAATACCTATCCGTACAACCAAATTGGAGTGCTGTTTTATTTTTGCAACATGCTAAGGTTTTTACTAATATTTTTTCCATTTTTATTTCTTCTTTATGTTTTTCACATAGTTCCATAAACCATCTTTGCAAGAATTTTATTCTAGCTCCTAAGGTATATGCTATTTCTGCTTCATTCCAACTTTTTATTATTTTTCAATTAAAAGGTTATGGTAATTTTGTAAAATATAATTTTCTTATTTCTTTACTTTCTTCTATGCTATATGTTCCTTTATAATAGTATTCTCTAAATGCACATGTATATTCATCTATGTAACACATATTACATATTGCTAATTTCATCATTAGATTTCGATTTATGATTTTTTCTTTATTTTGTTCTTCTACCTCTGTTGTCATACTACTAATTCATTTCTTATAGCTATTTCGTATTTATATAGTATTTCCATAGATGTAGTAGCTATTCCTCCATCGAATTTTTTATTACTTCTTAAAGTCGTTAAGCTTTCACTTGTTAAATTTTGTAGCCATAATTTTATAGTTCCTATAAGTGTTCTTTCTATGTAACCTAGTGCCTCTGTTATTATTATCTTGTTATCTATTAATTGTTTTGATATGTATCCTATCCATAATTGGATTGTTTCATTTATATTTGCTACACAGTCTAAATCTAAAAAATCATGTTGTCCAGTTATTGGTTTAGGCGTCCATTTTTTATTTAATCTTTTATCCCATGTAGTTTTTTCTTTATCATATTGTTCATAATTTTCATTATAATATTTTGGATTAAAATGTTTTGGGTTTTTTACTTCTGATGTGCTAGGTTTTTCGTCCATGTCTACGTCTTCTGTATTTACTTCTAAATTCTTTGTATTATCTATGTTTGCTAAAAGTTCCGTATATGTTTCGCTTGTTTCCGAATGTTGTTCTAGATCTTCGTCGTTTATTTCATCAATTCTTATTTCGGGTAGATTATCTTGGCTATTTTCTTCTTTTTCTTGTAATTCATCTTGTAATTGCAATTTTTCTTTAAATTTAATTATCTCATTTGCTAATTTTGTGTTTTGTTCTTTTTCTTTTTGTTTAATTTCATACATTTCTTTTAATATTGCTACCTCTTTTTCTAGCTCTATTATTTTAGTATTTTTTACTTCTTCTAATTGTTGTACTTCCTTTTTTGCTTGTTGTTTTATTTTTTCAATTTCTATTTTTTTATCTATTTCTTCATTTTCTTTTGTTATTCTTATCATAGCAGTTAAATTATTTTCTAGTTTTATTGTTTCTTTTTCTAACATTAAACTTATATTGTCACCTATTTTCTTATATCTTCTTCCTAGATTAGAAAATATTATCTTTATTTTTAATCCATCATAATTTTCATATGTTTTTTCATCTATTGCGTATTCTTCTTTATTCATTTATAAATTATGTTGTAGTTTATATTCTAAGTTATTTATTTATATTTCTAGATATAAAATAGTCTTTCTTTGTGCTAATATAGATTTGTGACAAATTCCTGTAAATATATTATTGTTAAGTCTATTTTGCCTATGTTCTAATTCTTGTCTTTTTTCTATAATTATTTCATTAAGTTTTTGTCTATATTCGTTATTCTTGTTATTCATTGTATTTTTAAGTATTGAATATATTTATATTCTATTTTAGATATATTATCTATTAATTGATCTAATTTTTCGTTATCAGTCTTTGTGATATTAAGTTGTTTATATTCCGGTTATATTTTGTTTAATTTTCTTCTTATTTTTCTTAATTTTCTACTCGTATGTTTCTTACCATATTTCTTATTATCCATAGCTTAATATTCTTTCGATAGTTGTTTTAATCTGAATATTTCATTAATATTATTTATGATATATTCTAGTTATAACATATCTTGGGTTCTTTGGTACATATATAAATTTTCCTCCATTAATTGTTCTAATAATTTTATATCTTTCATAGATTCTTTCCAATATTGTAAATATTCGTAATTCCTTTTAGTCTGAATTTATTTCTAAATCATACCATCCTATTCTTTCGTAGTCTAAATCATGTAGGTCTATTTCATACCATTGTTGGTTTAATATATCTTCCGATTCGTTATCATTAAATATTTTTTCCCATATGATCCTTCTTAATTCAATTATTTTTATATCTTTAAGTATATATAATATTAAAGTTTCGTAGTTTTTTATCATTTCATTATGAAAGTAAGTAGTCATGTTCTTTATCATGCAGATTTTTTATTTCAAATTATTCCTTCCTATCATATTCATAATTGATTAAATTCATATTAGATCATTATGAACTAGATTATCTTTATCATGTTTTCCTGTCACTACTAGCATCGTACTTTAGCGGATACTTCCTTCTTATCAGCGTCTCAACTTTGTTTACTCCCCTAAACGGCTTCCTCGCCTACCGGTTTCAACATTAGGATGGCATAGTATATAAGTTTTCTCCCTGTTTCCAGTGTGCTAATAAACTAGAAATCATGATTCAAATAATTCTAATACATAATAACTAACATAAATTTATTCAATCATATATATGATATTCAGGAATATATGAAATTAGTTCCGCATATTTTTTGAACAATATACCTTTGCCTCTTGCTTAGCTATGCTATCTGAAATATCTGATTGGATTTTAGATTTATCCATTAACTTTTAAGTATTTAAGATTTATCCATTAACTTATATTATGAACTCTATGATGCTTGTATGAGGCTCTTCGGAGTCTTGTACGCCATGTTATATCCGGGGTGTAGGCTTGGTTCGTAACAAATATGGTATCAGAGCTCAAGATGTTTGGATAGTTTTAAGGATTGATGTCTCACTAGCCAGGACTAGTAGAGTCTTATTCATGAGTGTGAAAGTGCCACATTTATGAATGAGAGGCTATAAGACGTTAGGAAGCTATACTTCTTTCATTACTCTTTGAGTCGTGCCATAAAATGTAGCTCTATAAAAGTCCTTTTCTTAACCATTCTCTTGTGTCTATAGGATATGAATACAAGAAGGGCGAACCCAAGAAGGATGGAAGAGGAGAAAGTGAATGGGAGTTCCTCCCCAAGGTCCCCAAGGTCATCAAGGTAATCAAGTTTCTCAACGCAATCTAGTTCCAGTTGATCCTCCGGCCATGTCTAATGAAGAAGTTAGGTCGGCGCTTCTAATGATGGCACAAGCCGTAACTACACAATCACAGACCATGACGGCCCAAGCTAATAGGTGTTAAGACTCATGTGAACCCTAATGTGAGCACTATGGCTTCTAGATTGATGGATATTATAAGGATGAATCCTTCAATGTTTCTTGGTTCCAAGGTGGGAAAGGATCAACAAGGGTTTGTGGATTAGGTGTATAAGGCAGTTAATGCTATGGGGGTGACTTCTATAGAAAAAGTGAAACTAGCCGCTTATCAATTGAAAGATGTTGCCCAATTTTGGTTTACTTAATGGAAGAGAAATAGGTTGGTAAGAGCGGGTCCTATAGATTGGGACGTGTTTAAAAAAGTATTCCTTGATAGGTTCTTTCCCCGTGATAAGAGGGAAGCTAAGGTGGAGGAGTTTATCAATCTTAGGCAAAGTAGCATTAATGTTCAAGAGTATTCTTTGAAATTTACCCTATCGTCTAAGTATGAGTCATCTTTGCTGTCCAACCCGAGGGATGAGATGAGTAGATATGTGATGGGCGTGTCCGACTTAGTTGAGGAAGAATGTTGTACGACAATGCTCTATGATGACACAAATATCTCTAGGCTTATGGTTTTTTCTCAACAAATTGAGGAATCCAAACTTAAGAAAAAGAATAGGGAGATGAAGAGAGCTAGGTCCGATGAGAAAGGTCAACCAAGGTTCAAAAAGAGAGCTTCTAACCAAGATTCTTCAAGCACTCCTAGGGTTAACCAAGAGATAGGTAGTGGGTCTCCATTTCCTAAACCTACTTGCACCAATTGTTGAAAGAGGCATCTTGGGAAGGGCTAGCCGTTATAAATGGGTGATATGGTTGTGGAAAGAATGATCATAAAGTGAAAGATTGCTCTACACTTTCGGCAAAAGAAAGAGATGCTAGGCAAGCTTCTCTTAATGGTACAGTTCCTATCCCTCCAAATTATGGTCGTTCTATGCACACCGGTCTAGAGAGGACAAAAGAGCCCTTCCAGATGAAGGCACTGGTATGTTGATAGTTCCTTATAGTTGTGAATGTTTAATTAAGGTCCCTATGTTATTTTCATGTTAGCCTAAGTACGGTTTACTCCCTAGGGAGAGATAGTATGTTGATAGTAAGGTTGTTGAGAGCTCTCATATCCTTATCTCTTTCCTTCTATTCCTATTCAAGCTTGAGACCAAGAGTTCCTTTTGGCTTGTTTCATGTTTTGGAGTCATGCGTGATTTTGTGTTTCCATGGTCTCCTTATGTTATGCATGTTCTTGATGAATTTATGTTTAAATGAGGAAATGAGTTTTCATGATTTTTGTTCCTCATGTTGATGTGCATCTAGTATGAGTTTTGTATATGCTTCATGAGGTGAATTGTTGAACATGTTTAAATGTGATTTTAAGAGTAATTACATAATTTGCTTAATGATGTTATGACGAGCATGCTTTAAGTTTGAGAAGGTAATTCCTCCAATGAAATGAGAAGTGTTGAAGTTTTCATGCATAATGGGTTGGCAGATGAAGTTCCTACTTTCTTGTGTTGCATGGAGTATGTTTGAGATGGAGTTGATGTTTCCTCAAAGTTTTGTGCATTGCTTATGATGTTTTAGGCATGATGGACAGCTAGTCTTAAGTCTTTAATTCCGTTAAATGTTTAAAGTATCATTCGAGGACGAATGTTCACAAGGGGGAGATATTGTTATGACTCGAAAAACTAGTATGTAAAATTAGTGCCTTACGAATGTGTTGTTGAGTTTGATCTGTAGTTTTATGTTGTAAAATGAGTTCCCGATCTTAGATTGAGGGGTTTAGGGGTTAAAAGTAAAGGTACGACTTCCCAAGGACCAATCAAGGGTCCTTGAGGAGGACCCTAAAGCCTCAACCCCAAAGCTCCCCAAATCTGCCCAAGCTGCCAATTTAGGGCCACCTACGGATGACACATACGGCCATGGACCCACGCCCTGTAGGTGGGGGTCGTGGGTCAGGCACCAAGATGACAAGTTTCTAAACCCACCCACGGACCTGCAGGATGGGGCGTCAATGCACCCACGGTCCGTAGGTCTAGGGGCATTGATGGCACCTCGAAATCTGCCCAAGCTCGACCACTTGATAGGAAGCTTAGTAAATTCCTAGGGTGGTTAATTGAGTAAAGGGTTGGTTTTAATTTTATTAGTGAGTTATTTAACGCTTTTAAACTATTAAACACCCTTTTACAATTCATTATTCCCAAAAACTCAAAAATAGAAACTACCTCCTCTTCAAATAATTCTCTCTCTAGAAACCTCCATTGGAGAAGAAGAAGCCAAGGTTTGGAGTTCAAGAGTTCATCTTTCTCACTCCATTTCATGGAGTTTCTTCAATCAAGGTATGGTAGGTTTCATCTATGGGTAGCTTTCACCCATAGTGTCCCTTCAAAACATGATTTCAAAGCTTCCAAATTCTCCCAAAAGTTAGGGTTTTAATCTAAGTCATGGGTTCAATTTCAAAACATTTTCAAAGGTTGATTTATGATGAATTATGATTCAATTGAGGAATTAATGTTGATTTATGATGAATTCCCATATAAACCCAAGATTCCCCCAAAATACTAAATTGTAAATTATGATTTGAAATTGATTGATTATGGAAGCATGTGAAGAGATTCAATCGATATTGATCTAGTTTATTGAAATATGTCATTATTCATGCCTAAATTGTAGTATTCTAGGTGTATTGGTGAATTGTGATTCATGCCCTTGAAGGGAAAAGTATGAAGAATTGATGTATAATCATGATGTCATGTATGTGCTTTGTGATTTCAAAGAAAGTAATGTGATCATGTCTACAATGCAATTGTGTTATTATTGAAATGTTATTCTCAATTATACACTTATGAATGATGATGATATATGTGAAAGGTTTCTTCATTGTAATGATACATCTTGAATTGGTAGGTTTAGGGCAAGCTCTTCTTGTGTAAATGATAGTAATCTTGATTGTTACATCTTGAATTGGTAGGCTTAGGGCATCCTCTTCTTTGTTACTAAAGTATCTTATCTTAATGAACATCTAATCAGAAGATCTAATGGTGGTAGCCCTTTCATAAATGATTAATTAAGTATTCTAGGCTTTGTCTTGAATCGGTAGACAATGGTTGTAGCCCTTGCATGATGAGTCTATGGACTATTCTAAGGATGTATCTTGGATCAGTAGGCTAATAGCACCCTTATATGCATGATAATAATGAACCTTGGATCAGTAGGATAATGACACCATTCCATAAATGACTATGATGAACCTTGAATTGTTAGGCATATGGCACCCTTCCATGAGCATTCAATGAGCTATCCTAATAATGTACCTTGAATCGGTAGGCTTATGGCACCCTTTCATGTGTTAAATAATGTACCTTGAATCGGTAGACTTATGGCACCCTTTCATGTGTAATAATGTTAAAGTAATGAACTACTCTATGGGAATGTAAGCTTTGCACCGAGTGGATATGGTAAGATGGAAGCTCTCCCCATGTTTAGGCCGGGTTTTAATGAACATATTTCTTATCCCAGAACTATGTGCCCACATAGGTTATTAGCTAGTGTATCCACCTAAGCTAAAATGTTGCCGGTCCTACCTTAGGCAAGTAGACCAACCCTATACGGTGTGGGATAGACATCGGATTCCATGTTAAGATCACATGGTCTATGTCGGTTAATGCTTATTCCCATCATGTGAGTTATGTGCTATGGTTACTTGAGAGGTTCTATGAAGTGTGGGTGGTAGTATGGGATGCCATCAATGCATTGCACGAGTAGGCTTTGAGAGGGCTATGGTGTGTTTCTCTAATGTCCTAATGTCTAATGAAATGAATGTGCTCCTACTGAAGCTAATGAGAATGTTGACTTAAAGGCTTAATGTAATGATGCATGCTTTACTTGGAAATGTTATTATGAGTTACTTTCCTTGTCATGACTTATTAAACGTGAATGTTCCTTATGAATGACTATTCACTAAAGATGAGTATGAAGAATGGTAAATTCATCTATGGTGGCTTCAAAGTGGTACTTAGTATGAATGGTAGTATGGGATGTCATTCTTACATTGCACAAGTATAGCTTAGGGTTACTTAAGATGATGGTTCTAATGTGATCTAATGGCTTATATGTTGATTATGTTTGTACCTTATGCCTTTTATACTAAACTTGGTGATGTTTCTCAAAATTGGCATATAACATGGTTTTCAACCAAAATGTCCTTTTTAAGCATAGTTTTTGCATGACTATCATACTTAGTACATTTTTGTTTGCTAACCCATATTTCTACATTTTTCTATAAGTGTAGGTTCCGGTCATTGAGGCTATTTCTTCTAGTTCAAGCCTGGGTTGACTATTTGTCAAGCTAGTGGTATGTCCTCATGGATTAGAGGACAAGTGCTTTATTGTCATTTCATGTCTTTCATTGTACTAGACAATTTTTAGACTTTCTGTTGTAAGGGTCGTGACCCTACTTTTGATTCATGATGTATTAGATGGCCATGTGAGACAAGTAGACTTCCGCTATTTTAGATAAAGTTTTTTTATTGTATTGATTAAAAGAGTTTTAAATTCCAAACTATTTTTTATGTCTTATTTTATGAACTCTGTAAGGCTTGTATGAGGCTCTTCGGAGTTTTGTACGTCGTGTTACGTATGGGGTGTAGGCTCGGGTCATAACATATGCTTTACTCTCAAGAAATTAACATCATAGTCATCATATATGCTTCAATCTCAAGCAATTCTAGTCATATTCATCAATCTTATAAGGAGATATCTAAACCCATAAAGTTTCTCTTCAAGGCATAAAACCCAATTTCATCAATTCTAGGTTAGAAACATGGAATAGGCATGGGAACATGTAATTTCATCCTAAAAAACATGTAATCCTACCAATTCAATCATAAACAATCATAATCCACTCAATTGGATCAACATTCATCATAACCCACAACATTGGAAGAAACCCTAACTAGCATTGGGGAGGTTTAAAAACTTATCTCACATGAAGGACATGGATCCATGGTGGAGGAGTTGGAGAAGTCTCCATTTGGGTGTTCATACATGGTATTTGTGAGACTTTTAAATACCCAGAGTGTATGTGCCAGAACTTAGTCAATTTATGCTCTTGACTTCATTTTTGGAGAAGGCGGAACTTATTCATCGTCTCTGACGCAACTCCGACAACTGTGCGGTGCTTTAGATGAGAGTTTGGAAAGTTCTTTGTGCTTTGGTAGATTAGTGTTAGTTTAGTGTAGTTTCTTATTTTTCCCGTTATGTTTGGATAAGTTGGGCTAATTTTGGTCGAAGTAGTGGCTTTAGTAATAAAATGACCATTGTGGTCTTTTCATTTTATAAAAAAAAAAATTCCACAAGAACAAAGGGTGAGTCATATGCTTCTTTTTCACATGGAATCTTTTCACCCTCCTTACCACACAAAACTTAGACTTTTCGCCTAAGTTAGCTATTCAAACAAATCAATGCTTCACAAAAGATTTATAGGTGAGAAGGAAATTACATTGTTGGGTCAAGAGGTTTGAACAAGGTTTTCAACAAAGGGATTAGGCTGAATTAGTGCCAAAATGGTCTCACACCCTCACAAGGTAGTCATAGTGTCCCTATGAATATTTGGGCTCACTCTCAAAATAAGCCTATGATTATTTCTTGCATTCACCAAGCTTAAACAATTACACCAACTAGGAAAATTTCAGGAATCCACACACATAGCTTTCAAGTAATTCTCACCACACAAGGCACTTTAAACACAATCGTTGAGCACAAATCTACAAGATTAAGGTTGTGTGCAATGGTTATTTCAAGTCTCACTATCAATACACAACTAGTAATAACGATATGCTAGAAGATCATGTAAGAGTCATACACAACTAGTAATAACAAGATGCTAGAAGATCATGTAAGGGTCATGCACTTTGAATTACATTAACACGTCAACACACACCATTTCTCATCAAAAGCACTACCCAAGACATTGATATTGATCATGATAAATACTAAAATATTCAAAATGAGTGTGCAAGCTTTTGATTTAAAATCAACACAATCAATTCAAATCTAGGGCAGTAAAAAAAGAGAAAAATATCACCACTATTCAAAGCCTACAACCAATAAGACTACATATAATACTAATCAAAATATAGTATCTAACACAACCTAAGTAAAATTTCAAAACAAAACAACAGAATACAATCAAAAAGGGATAGGGAATAGAAATTCCCTCACCCCATCAAAAAAATAAAAAGAGTGTCCTCAATGCGGAAAATGTAAAAACGGGAATGTAAGGATATGATGAGATTTCTAATGAGTGGTAGATTTCCACTCATTTAAGGTCCATTTAGCTCAATAATTAGTGTCCTCAATGCCTAAATTTTTCCTATTATGATAAAATATTGATGATTTATAGTTGTGAAGGCAATTAGAAAAGGCAATGATTAATGTTTGAAATAATGGCCAAAAACACAAAAAGAAGTGCAAACTATACATTGTTGATCGCCTAACAAGAAGGGTGGATCGTCAATCGAGCATTACGTAGCCCAAAATGATAGTGCATAGACCTTGTGTGTATAAAGTGATCAGGTTGAAAGACTACATTAGAGAAGGTGATGCGCTGAATTAGAACGGTGGTCTTGATGAACATCGCCCATAGCGACACTATGAAAAGCAAAGATGGAATCCTCTAATGGCAAACCATGGTGGTATTCGGTGATTCGCCAAATGTGAAAGGCTGACTCAATCGATTTCACTAAGGTTAAAAGACCTATACCCTAGAGCATCAAAAGGCGAGTTTAGGAAAGAGAGAAGATTTGCCGAATAAGTTCGATGAACCCAACTAATGTCATCGAGTCAGTGACGAAATGGTTTTTATGCCAAATTTTTGGAAAGTATAAATTGCCCAAAAGATGGAGTTTCGAAGAGAGTTTTTTGAAAGCTATACAAAATTGAGTTTTAAAGTTTTTAGAAAACTTCACCTTTGAAGTAAACTTTTCTAGCTTTTGGGATTTTACAATTTGGTGTTTGAATTTTATAAATTGAAGTTGAATCAAGAGTGGGTTTACTTGTAATTATTTGATTTAAAGCTACCCATGGATAATTTCATGGAAGGTAAATTTTTTTTACTTTTTATGATGGGTGGCCTAAACCCCAAGATCTAGGGGTGCAAATATGGGGTTAGGTTTTGATTTAATGTAGTGGGTATAGTGCAATGCTTTGTTTTGTTGTTGTCCATACATGAATTTGTCTAATTACCATGGGGTTAATTTAATGGTTAAGGTTGCAAACTTAATTTCAACTTTCGATCTCTGGTTGATGCTCGAAAGAGATTAATTGGAATGGGGAATTAGTCAGATACTAGCAATTTAGGTTTGATGTCTGTAACTTGCTTGAAAATAAAGGGTATGGGTCGGATCTATTTTCCCTATTCTTGAATGAAAGAATAGAGTGAGGTATTGGTTTGTTTAGGTTGGCATTTAGATTAGACCGAAAAGAGATTGTATGCATATATGTTTTGAGATTGAAAGATGATTAGTGTCAATGAAGATGACTTCGCCTATACATGAATGTTCATACTATAGAACAATAAAATTACCCCTATGTGACATCAATTTCCAATCCCCGCGCCTCTAGATTGCATGTTAACTCTTGATTTCTTCGATATTTTAGTTTTATTTTGATAATTGATAACGAATACTTTATATTAAATTGGTGAAATCATCCACCCAATTTTTCTTACTATTAAAAATGAGTAAATTTAAAGTCCAAATTTCTAGACATGAATTTTCCACGATATACCATTCCCAGTGGGATTCGACCCCGAAGCTTTTTGGTTTTTATATTGACTACGACCGCTCACTTTTTAAATTTGTTTTGAAGAGTCATTTGAGCATTATCAAAAATGGTGTTGTTGCAAGGGAGTGGTGGTTTAGAATTCTAACTAAGAAATTAGATTTTATGTTTGTTTATTTATAGTAGATTTGTTTTTAGGTGTAGTTGTTGGCTAATATGCAAGTTGATATAATGAGTGACCATGGGAGTGAAGCCGATAGTCACTGTGGTTGAAACGATAACATGAGTGATTTGAATGACATGCACATGAATGTTACTCAAACTATGGGAGCAATCCAGATACTTCCTACAATCAAGAGGGTGGTGTTTAACACCACTAGAACTATGATACAATTCCTCCAAATAAAAGGAAATTTTGAGGGTCTAGCTCATTAGGATCCTTAGGAATTTCTTGGAGATATATGGATCCTTTGTGTTCAAGAATATCTCTTAAGAGTCCGTAAGGTTGAGGTTTTTCCTGTTCTCTTTAATTGAAGAGGCTTCAAGATGGTTGCCAGATTTGTCAAATGATTCGATCACTTCGTGGGAAGAGCCAACTGATGCCTTCTTGGAGAGATCTCCACCCTCGAAGATGGTTAAACTTTAAAACCAGATCCAAAATTTCAAGCATATGGGGGTGAACCTCTTTATGAGATGTTGTTGAGGATCAAGAAGTTTCTTTTTCAATGTCCAACGCATGGCATTCCGGAAAATTAGCTACTGCAATACTTCTATTGCAGCCTGGATTTAGTCAACAAAGGTGTGGCTAATCAATTAGTCCAAGGTGGATCAATGATCCAACCATGATGTGGTTGCTTTGTTGCTAGATGGTATGACTAAGGTCAACCGAGCATGGCACACTAGAGGGGACCAAGTACCTCCTTTACAATTGGGTTTAAGAAAATAACAAGTCGAGAAAGACCATGAAAGAAATGAAAACATAGCCAAAACTATTACCCAAATTGATTTTTTCTAAACTCGTCATGTGAGGTGGACCCAAGTTGGGAAATGTGGATGGAACAAACAATGGGTAGTGCCCAGATGATGCCACATTTGAGGCATTATACAATGAGGAAGTTTAATACTTAGGAAATCAAGTAGGGGGCATTCACGACAATTATCAACGATAAGGTAGGAACAAAGGTTGGAACAAGGATAGAGATGGTGGTCGGAAAGTTTGGAGGGTGGAAATTTGAGAGATAAGGAGATGGAAAAAGATTGTTATGTGTCGCCCCATGATCATCCATGAGCAAAAGAACTAGATGGGCCGGAATGAAGCCGGACGGAACACATGCTTGCAAGGATCTACTATAAAGTTGAAGGGTCTGATAAAATATTGAAGGAATTGAAAAGTGACTTTTCCACTTTATTCCAGACGATGACTTCTCAATCAATTTCTATTAAGAAGCTCGAAACCCAACTGGGCAAAACTTCCACTCATCTCAATCCAAGGCAAAAGGGAGTATTGTCTAGTGACACAGTCCTGAACCTCAAGAATGATTGTTGATATTGAGCAATATGTCGTGGCACGACATTATATAAGATGCTTTTGGGAGGCAACCCAAGTCTTTAATTTTGTTTTTATTGGTTTTGAATAACGTGCATTCTGAATGCAGGTTGAGAAGAGGCTGAATGATTGAAAATGGATGTATGGGTGATATAAAAATCCAAATGGTGATACGCTAAAGACATTGTGTGGTCTCATTCTCGTCCTCATTTTGAGCTTAACTAGATGGAAAAAAATATTGTCAAGATTGGCGATCAAAACTCTAAAAGGCAATCCGCCGAAGTTCACTACGACGACTACAACAGGTCCGCCAAATTAACCTTCAAGTTTGGTGTTTGTTCAGGAAATTTCGATGAGCTTAACCTCCAATGGGTGATTTGCCGAACACGTTCGGCTTCGGCGACATCAGTCGAGACCGTCAAAAAGGTTGGGTATAAAAATACTAAGGGTCTTTTCGAATTAAAAAATCAAAACCTTTGATATTTTCAAGCCTTTTCAAATTCTTTTCACTTATTTTACCTACTTTGAGTGTTTGTGAGTTCTTGTTGAGTGCTTTCCAAGTTGAGGAGTTCTTTTTCTTGGATTTCTCATCTACCCAACCCCAGTCCTTCATTTTTCTAAACTCTTGCTACTACTATGGTTGGTTTTCAAATCTTTGTTGAGATTTTTGAGTTTAACTTGCATGTGGTGTGTGGGATTGAGCCCTTAAGCTGTTATTATATGCTAGATTTATATGGATGTTATCATAATGTATGATTTGAAGTGTGCCCATGAAATATGTGAATGTGTATTCCCATCAAATGGGAATTTTATTTGTGTTGGTTAAAATGTGAAATTGAACTGACATATTGGTTGGGTCTGAGTCTAATTTGATGTGGGTGAACTCTGAGTTGCCTAGCGTTGACCCATTTTCATTATTTTCCCAATGATATATAGGGTGACTACTTTCTTATTGGCAAATCATCAATTAATGCAATACTTAGCAATATCTAGGGGGAAATATAAGTACCCATGGGTAGAAAAGCATATTGGTGGATTGTAATGTTGGGGGGGACTCGTATTTGTTGTGTATGTTGGATTAGCTTTGAAAATTAGGCACTGAGCTGAACACTTTCTGTTTGGTAGGCTTGTCTTGGCTCGCCAAGAAGGTTAGGTGAATCGCCAAGTAACAATTATCCTTCTTTAGCGTATATATGACCTTGGGTACTGTACCATTCGTAGTGCATGTCTTAGTCCGTTGAACCCATTAGGCGAATTGACGAGTGGGAAAGGACATCGCCCTTGATTCTTGTGTCTTTTCATTTTGCACTGTCACTTTTGGTATACTTTTCTTAGCCTGCCGAAACCTACTCGTCGAATCATCGAGTTCGCATTGACTCATCTTTTTTTTCCTGAACCCAAAGACTTTTGATATTTTCCATTTTGGCGAGCTTACCAGAGCTCTCCGATAAGCTCACCGATCCTAGTTGGTGATCTGCATTCCCGATAGGTGAGCCTCAGGAATGCTTTTGAAATTTGATTCAGTGTGTATTAATTTTTAACTAACCTTAACAAATCATATGTTTGAATGTGCGTTTTGTAGGAAATGGCATGAATTAAGAGCAAGGAAGTGGTTTCATTTGACACTATGTTGGACATATAGTCTTCTCCTCCTCCTCCTCTAAAGAGATACTGGGCCATATATATTAATGAGCCTTCAGAGGCTTCCCATCATAAGCAAAATCCCACCCCAAAATCATCTACCTAAGAAAGGGTACAACATAAAAAGGGTGTGGTGAGAAAGAGGACTGAGACTAGGTCCAAGTTGACGCAACCTTCCTTTACAAAAGCAACTGCTTCTTGAGTCCTTTCAGTTATCGTTCCAAGAGCCTTACACAGGCTCAAAGATGCTGGAGAGCGGACCATACTTGAGAATAGATGACTCTCCATAGATTAATCATGAGCGACTACCAAACTATCTAGGGGACTATCATATTCTACAAATTTGAGGATTCATCCAAGAAACCCCTACACCACGTTTTGGGTGAGGGGGTTCTACATAACATATTCTTAAAAACTTCCAAAACAACAAAAGGGCTCAGTCTAGAAGCCACTTCAAGAAGTTGAGGTGCATGGCAAGAAGGTCTGATGTGATAGAGCCCTTAATACTGCATAAATGTTGGCATTTGAGTCATACTTATATTCACTTCGGATACGTCATGACTTGGACTCTCTGAAAGATTGGCTGATTTCTTTGGTTTCTAACTCTTCTCCATCCCGGTTGGGTGATGGTGACTGGATCGAGAAGAAGAACTTGAATGTGGTGGCAAGGTATTAGTTTGTCTTCATCAGCAGCAACATAATGCTGTGATAGAACGGGTCTACTTTTGCCATGCCAAAGAAGTCTATGTAGGTACTACCATTAACCGAAAGCACATATATTTGGGTGTCATCATTGCTGATCAGATGTTGATGAAAGCTAGGCAGGAACAAACGTTGCTCCCATTTCATGTATTGATTATGCATCTATGTGAGAGAGAAAGATTCCATTTCCGGGCATCTAGAGATATGAGGATCATACCAGCTTTATCAAGTGATATCAGACTGATTGAGGCTAATTTTTTGTTGGATGATATGGCTCAGGGCAACTTCCACCACCAGACTCGATGCCCGTGGTTGATCCCACTACTCTAGCAGTTGAGGCTAGCTCACCTGCTCCTTTTGTGGAGCAGGAATGCATTTTTTGCACCTTACTTTACTGCTAGTTATATTGCTTCTACGTCAGTACATATTGCTACTACTGATACTGTGAGACCTCTCCCCTGTATTATTGTCTATCCCCCATTGACCCAAGCTATTATATACTATATGGGAAGCCTTGCCCGGTCATCAGTTGTTAACGATGCCCAAGTTGAGACAGAAATGCCCAAGATGATTGATCAGACCATTAAATAGGCCTTGACTCTTTTGATTGAGAGGGTGGTCAAGTGTGAGGGGATGATTTAGAGTCACAATGTGAGGTTGGATGACCTCACATTAAGATTAAAGGCTCGGGAGAAAGCCTAGGGTAGCTCTGGTGCACAAGATGCAATAAGAGAAGATTTGGCTACCCTACGAGGGGAGGTGGTCCAGTTGCAGTCGATAGACATTTACATGCTTTGCGGTGATGTTCCCCTTTCCATATTCACCTGCTCATATGCCTGAGATGCCTAGAACTGAGTCTATTCTTAGTTAGTAGCCTGAGATTGTTGTGAGTGCTTACGTTGCAGCTAATGAGAGTGAGAGGGTCGAGGATGAATTGGACATGAATGAATTGAAGCGAGGAGCATGGGATTGCTCAATTCTTAACTGAGATACATGAAACTGATGAGGTCATTCTTTAGGCCACTCTGGAGCGATCCCTTCGGGATACTTCAGCAGTTGGCCCTAGTGGAGTCGTTTGAGACTCCCCTATCCCTTCGACCGCTAAGACATGTACTAATGCCCAGTAGAGCCCTTGCTGCCTCTAATGATCATGTTGCAAGACATCGATGCCCCTCTTGAGGCTTCCCAGCTTTAGATTCCATACATGACTGCTTCACAAGCATAGCCTTCTAGAGGGGCCTTTTTTTTTCTCTGACTCCCATACTGTCGTTTTTATCACATTGAGGACCCTATTTTTTTTTGGTGCAGTGAGGGCCTTTGTTCCAATATTCCCCTTTTAGATTGTATTCTGTTATTTTATGTTTTGAATAATTGTAGTATTATAGTTGTCTATATTAGAGTGCTCTTTTGGGTTAAAGTTTGCCTCTTTATTTTGTTTAATGTTGTCACGACCCAAAGTAGACCCTAGGTGTAAAATGGCATATAGAACCCCCACAGGCCCTACACAAGCCACTTGGCATGCATCATACAAGATAGAGAATTAGAGATTTCAAAATATAGCATTTCATATATCAAAAGAGTTCGACAAAAGCGGAAGTCTAACGTAAGTCTCATAACAATCTAATACATCATAAGAAAAGTGATTGGAATGTAACCCATACATCTCATACAAAGTTTGAAACGAAATAACATAAAAGCTATAAAATATCTCATTCCTCGGATCATGAGGACTCACAAATCACCTAAAGCACCCAAGGGATGACTAGCCATGGGTGTGCGAAGTAGGAACGTAGAACTCTACATTCATGAGATAATGTAGGAAAAGTATGTGTTAGTACATGGAATGCACTAAGTAAGGGGCAATATGCATAATCATGAACATGAGAGTATGAATGGTTTAAAGTATATACACATAAGAAAGTAAAACATGGAAATCATATAATATAGTCAATGCACATGAAGCAAAGTACATAAGAAAATTTGAATGAAACATAGCTTTAACCCACAATAATACCATGAGAGCTATATCATAAAATCAGGTATATCCATCTTACCAAAAGAAGGGGAAATTACATGCCAAGGTAGAATCTATACATATCAATTTTGCTAATGTGGAACCACTAGCTAGGTCATTCAAGAAAATCCTATAGGGGCAACAGACTAGAGGTTACTACTAGAGACTACCTTATTTGAGCCTCCACCTCAAAGCCCTCTTGGTGCTAAGTCAAAATCCCAACGGAATAGATGAAAAGTCAAGTACTAATTTAACAGAGGAAAGGCAATGATCAATACCAATCCACATCTCTAAAATCAAAACATAGAATAACTCATTAAACATAATTCAACATAGATGAGAAAACCTTTTACCCATGTGAATTCATGTATGTGAGAAAGACCTCTCACAATCATGATCATAATAACATGTGACAAAACCTTTCACAATAGCATTGACACTTTCATTTCAAAGCATCCTTAAATAATTCATAATGATTTCATAAAAACATAGATATCTTCATAAGTTCATAAATCATTGGTTTATGAGTTCATCATAGCTTCATCATGAGTTATTAACAAAAATCATAAATCACGCATGGGTATATGGAAATTCAACTTAAAATCATGAAATCAACTCAATTCATGCATGAGAAGATAGAGATTAATCAATAAGATCATAACTCAAGAGAATCCATAAAGATTGAATTAAAACCCTTACTTAACAATTGAAATTGAATTGAGAAGAATCGGAAACCTTGGTGACCCCATGGATGAAATGATTCCATGGGTGAATACCCACATACCTTGATGCTAGAAGCCCAAAAACAATGGAGGATTGTAGACTTAATTAGAACCTTAGCTCTTCTTCATCTTCCTTAGATTTGAGGGAATGACTTTGGTGATTTTTAGGTAATTTAAGATGATGAATTGAAAATTGGGGGAATATAAAATTTTATAGGGCTTCGATAGAAGGTAAAACATCATAGTATTGGGTTAAAACAATTAGGAAAAGACCCACAAGACCCAAAAGCCCCTAAAAATAATTGTTGGATATTGACCTACAGTTTGGATCTATGGTCTGTATGTCCTTCTATGGTTTGGAGGTGAATCTACATACCGTACTGGTCACACGTAGAAAGTATACTAGGACCCTTAATTTAACTAACTTTTTTATGGATACCATGTATGGCTCGTAGGTCTTCCTATAGTCCATACATGCCAACCGTAGAAACCAGCTTTTACCTTCAAAATTTCACGATGTGGGACTCAACTATGAGACCTATCAACGACTTGTACAATGGTCGGCGGACCATCCTGGTTAACCGCAAAAAGGCTACTGGACTTGGTTTCAGAAAACTAATTTCCCCCATTTCCTACGCTTGCCATATACATCTCGTAGAAGCTTCTATGGTCCGTTGATGGGACCCATAGACACATACATCAGCCTAAAATTTTATTTTCCTTCTTTTCCAAAATTCGAGGTGTTACACATTTTCTCTTGATATTGCAATCCCTCATGAGTTTTAAATCATTTAATGCTTGATTTTTTCATTGATAATAATTTGAGGATCGATTGTGTCCAATATCGATGTCTTGAATAGTACTAATGATTAGGATGGTGTATAGTGTTGGTGTTGTGAAAATGGAATTGATGTGGTTTCACTTTTGAGTGATCCATTTCAATCTTTTGTTGACTAGCTGCATTTTGATGTAAGCCTTGCAATGAAAATCACACATATGCTTTTGATCATTTCAAGATGTAGTAAATGAGTGTATTTCAAAGTGCCATGTGTGGTGAGGTCTTAATTAAAAGCATGCATGTGGAATCCTAGAATTTGCCTTGTTAGTCCAATTCTTTGAATCTTGGTGAATTTGAGACATGATCTTGGCCAGAAATTTAAAGAGGGAACCAGATTGTCCATAATCTCTTGTGACTACCTTGTGAGGGTGTGAACCTATTTTGGCACCATTTGAGCCTAACTTATTTGTTGGCAACAAAAAGAAATTCTCTTGAACCAAATTATCCCTATATTCTCACCAAAAATCCTTTTTGGAACATTGAGATGTTTGCATAGACAACTTAGGCTAAAATCCTAAGTTGGGGGTGTGGTAGGAAGGAAGAATGAAATCCAAGTGAAGGGCAAAGGAAGGATGAAATGGAACTCAACTTTGGAAGTGTTACAAAATGGCTTTGAAAATGGAAATTAAAAAAGAGAAATGAAGGAAATGAAAGGGGATTCCAAATAAGACTGACAAGTCAAACTTTGAATTCTCAAATAAAAAGTGGATGTCACACTGATAACGCTCAAATCACCCTCCAAACCCAATTAAAAGAGTGAGCAATTTAGTAAAAAATCCAATGAAAAGTCGGGATCGAATCCCACAAGGGATGGTATATCGTAGAGAATTCCTTATCAAGAGATTTTGACTTTAATTTAGCTCATTGCAGTTGTAACAAAAAATGGGTGGATGGTGCCACCCACTTAATAAAGATTTGATAATCAATTTCGTAAATAAACTAGAATATTGAAGAAATCAAGAATTAAAAAGTAATATTGGGGTGCAGGGATTAGATATTGATGTCACATAGAGGTGATTGTGCTACTCTATAGTGATGAACATTCATGATACCTAGAACGTCCTTTTGGTCTCATCTAAATGTCAATCCTGAACAGCCTAATACCTTACTCTATCCTCTCTTTCAAGAATAGGGCAAATGGATCTGACCTATAACCTCCTTTTCGAGCAAGCTACAAACATTAAACCTAAATTTCTATTATTGAACTAATTACTCAAATTTAAGTATGAACAAAAAAAAATAGAGCATACCACAATACCTTGTACATTAAATCAACACTCAACCCCATTTGAGCCCCCCTAGATCTTAGGGTTTTAGCAACCCATCACAAAAGTAAAGAAATTATACCTTCCATGAAAGCAGTCATGGGTAGCTTGAAATCAAGCAATTAAGAGTAAACCCACTTTGGATTCAACTTTAATTTATCAATTTCAAACTCCAAATTGTAAAACCCCAAAAGCTAGAAAAGTATTCTTTAAAGGTAAATAGTTCTTCAAAGCTCTCCAAACTCTCTAAACTCAAAAATGGAATTCTAATTTAATTTTGGAACTCTCTAAAATTATATCCTTTTGGGCTATATACTTTCCCAAAATTTGGCCTAAAATTCCACTTCGCGACTGACTCGCAAAATTAGTCGGGCTCACCAAACCTACTCGGTAAATCTCACCTTTTAATCCTCTAGGCTTTGGTGTTTGAACCTCAGTTCGCAAACTCGAATGAGACAGCCTTTCATATTCGGAGAATCACCGAACACCACCTCGACTGACCGATCGAGCATTAAATATTTGCCTTGCACATTGTCGCTTTGGGCGATGTGCGTCAGGATCGTTGTTCCTGTTCGGCGCATCGCCTTTTATAATGGAGTCTGGGGACCTTATTTGATAGACACAACTGTTATGCACTGTAAATTTGGGAGTTGTTATGCTCAGACGGCGATCTACCCTTCATGTTAGACAATCAATAATGTTCACTTTGCACTTCTTTTTGTATTTTTGGTCATTCTTTAAAAGATCAGCCTTTATAGCTGCAAAACATCAATATTCTATTAGAATAGGACACAGTTTGGCATTAAGGATACAAATTATTTAGCTAAATGGACCTTAACTGAGTGCAAATCTACCACTCCTCACACACCCAAACTCTATTTTAAGGGAAACTTCATAGATGGGCTCGGGATGAGAGAGGAAGCCTCAAAATCCACACCAAAGGTCCTTTTTAACCAAACTCAATGTTTAGGAGATAATGGAACCGTTATAATTCCATTTTTGAGTTCGTCTTCCTAGACATTTGACCAAATTCAACTGATCAAGTTTTGAAATCTCCAAAACACATACACTTGCATAGAATCCAACAGACATCGTGACCGAATTATTAGTCCCACCAAGTCATAAATTGCTTAGGGTTACGATAGGAACGCTCCAGACAACAAAAAGAAGGTAGTAAGATAGAAATGAACTTGAGTCATTACACTACAGCCCCAATTATATATATTGGGTTTGGAATACCTTGCTCCAGCTTTCATTGAATCGATAACACTATTTCAGTGTAATCCTCCACGTCGGTCCTTGTGGATTCAATCCCGACCTCATCAGTTGGGTAATATTTTGTATATAGGCCGTTTACATCCTAAAATGGTACATGGTTTTACATTTATCATAAATCTATGGGGAGAGACCTACAATCATAATATGGGAAACATGGGAAACATGGGAAAAAAGAAGCTCATTAATCTATGAAGGAGAAATTATAAAAGAATAAACACAAATTCTAGACCTCTATCCTTCAATCAGTGTGAAATATTGTTGAATGATAGGTGTACCAATTAAGTGTACTAATGTGATTTCTTGCCTTAATTGATACAAACGAAAGCTACACACAAAATTTTATGATGGAAGAGTCCAAAAGTAGATTTGATAAAGAACAACACAAATGCGGAGAACAACAACAACTTAGGAGAATGGTCCTATGGTATTTTCAATTGAATAGTGATGGGTGACCTTTTGTATTTTCATGGCCTAATCTCTCGTGTCATGATAACACCTACTATTACCAACCAGAAAGTGAGACAATTTGTAATCCAAAACAACAAGTAATGAATGTAATGGTAGAAGTAAAGTGGAAGCAATAATTGAATAATACAAATTGAAGAATAGACGGAAGAAACCCGAAATATATACTATAAAAGATCTCTCCTAGAATCTAGAAGTCACAAGTATAGAGCTTCTAAAATAAAAAATTATATGTCCCAAAAGTAGACCTTGAATACTAAGCTTTTCTCAAAATGGAAAAGACTAATCAACAAAATACCGATAGAGACAGGTAAGTCTAGGACGTCATGAGCTAACCCTTTGCTCTGAACGAAAGCTGCAACATGCTCGAATCTCAACCCTGGTAACTGGTGCTCGGACCTTTATCATGAAATAGATGAAGAGTGCAGCATCAGTACCAAATCAACAAGTACTCAGCAGGCATCATAAGCCGACTAAGTAAGAAAAGTAAAAGCAACATGAAATGCCAGAATAAATAAAAAATAGAGGTGAAATAGTGGAATTTAAAAGAGATAGACATGAGTATAATAAGAACATATATAAAATAAGTACAACAAACTAAACCTAGATAGGCCCCCATAAGCCCAAAAGGTACACTCATGTTCATGTTTATTTAAAAGCCCGAACAGACCCCCATAACTCCGATGGGTACAGACAAAAGCTAACACTAGTAAGAGTAAAACCTAGTGAGTCCAGAGTTGTAGAAAGTGTGGTCTGTACCTTGAATCACTGATATCCTCCCAAGTAACAAATAAAAGTTGCCCATAGACAATGAGTGCGTAGATCAGACCTTGAACCACACATGGCACTCTAGAAGGTCCAATAAGCTCATCCAATCTAGCGAGTGTGTAACCCAGACCTCTGTCACAACCCAAGGCTACCCCCTAGATGTGGCACGGCGTACAAGACTCTGAGAAGCCTCATACTAGCCTCATAGCATATCATAACATACGAATATAGGAAAAAGTTCAGAAATTTTAAAAAATTCTTTACAATTGAAGTCTTTTAAAAAAACAAGTGGGAGTCTACAACACTATGTCTCAAACCATCTATAGCACTTGAATACAATCTTAGGGACACAACCCTTACAAAAGTCTAAAACATAAAGGAAAGACTTAAATGACATAATGGTCAAGTCCTTGAATACTATGAGGACTCACCAAATCTTCAACTCCTTGCTCCTTAGAAACTTATCTTCCAAGAATAGAACTCAAGTCTCCAAACCCTACACTTTGTGAAAAATGTAGAAGAAATATGGGTTAGCACAAAAATGTACTAAGTATGATAGTCATGCATAAAAATCCTTAAAACATGCAAAAACGGACATTTTTGTTGAAATCATGTTATATGCCTATTTTGAAACATCATCTTTGAAATAGTTGGGGAATGTAACCCATAAGACAACTCATGTACCATTCATCATAGCATAAAGGATATCAACATAATCACAAACATAGTCTCCAACATAATGCATACACCAATCATCATAAGACATAGTTCACATACATAATTGAATACCAAGATCATTTCATCATAATAGAACCATCACATAAGTAACCCTATGTTATACTTGTGCAATGCATAGATAAGATCCCATAATCCTATCTACACTAAGTACCACATTTAGGCCACCATGCTCATACTTATCATACTTTTATCTCATCCATAGTCAATAATTGTAGACAAGTAAACATCCATGTTCATAGCTTATAACAAGGAAACCCACTCTTATCAACAATCCATATCATACATGCATAAATTCATATATATATTCATAGCACAAGGAAACCACACCATAACCCCTTTCAAAGCCTACTTGTGCAATGCATAAGTGAAGTCTCATACCCCCACTCACACTTAGTAGAACTCCTTAAGAAGTCATAAGCATAGTTCATGTTCATGTTCATCATTCATATAAAGCATGCTTCAACTCATAAATCATTATATCATAAGAGAAACATACCATGAACATTCTCAAAGCCTACTTGTGCAATGCATGAATGAAGTCTCATACCCCCACTCATACTAAGTAGAACCTCTTGAGGAACCATAGTACATAACTCATGTTCTTGTCATAATTCATAGTCTTGTCATATAGGGAAATATAGCCTTAACCGACATAGACCATGTGAGCTACATGGAATCTGGTGTCTTACCCCCACACCAAAAAGAGGTGTCCTACTTGCCTAAGGTAGAACTCATATATTAGCTTTTAGGTGTATCCACTAGCTAAAGACCTATGTGGGCACATAGTTATGGGATAAATAGATTGCTACTAGAAACCCAAACTAACTAAAGTGAAGGTTTCCATCTCATGAGATAACTGTCATGGGATCCCAGACTAACTAGCGTGAAGGAACCCATTGGGAAGCCGGACTAACTGGCGTGAAGCTTCCATCTCATTTTCATATCCTCTCGGTGCTAAGCATAATTCCATTTAAGTTCATGTTCAGTCTTTACATAAGTTCATTTTTACGCAAGAATGCACTAGGCACTCAAACCAACATTATAGCATAATAGCTCATAGATTCATTAAGTGAGAATGTCCTTTCAACCTTATAATCATCAATATGTGACTAAACATTTCACATCATATTCATAGTGTGTTCATGAGAATAGCCTTTCATTCAACACAACAAGATCATCATAGTCATACATAATTGTCACGACCCGGGGTTACACCCTAGAAGTAACACATCGTAATTGACCCCAAAGGGGTCACATACAAGCCCTTAGCATAATCAAACACATAAAGCCATAAGAATAATGCGGAAAAATTAAAATTTTTACAATAGAAGTCAAACTTCATTTTTCATAGAGGAAAATTATAAGAATCTAGATTTTGTCTCATTTACCATCTAAAACATAGGAATACAAAGTTTGGGACTTAGCCCTTTACATCAATAAAACTCTCAATATGACAAGTATAATAGAAACTAAGAAATGGATAATCTATCCTCGAACTTGAGGACTCACCATAACTTGGAGATAACCAATCTAAGTCTTCTTCCAGAAAGGAGAGTGTATGTTAACTAGCCGGAACCTACACTTATCAAAATGTAGAAGAAGAAGGGTTTAGCACAAATATGTACTAAGTATGGAAACATGCATAAAATCCTTCAAATATGATAAACAGGACATTTTGGTTACAAAGTATGCGTTTATCAAGTTTGGCAACCAATATGCATTTTCAATGTAGAAGACAAGCTATAATCACATTTACACTCATAACATAGTAACATCAATACCTTAGCAACACCTAAGGAACACTTGTTCAATGTATGATTGGCATCCCATAATACCGACCACACTAAGTACTCCCTTCAAGCTACCTTAGTCATACATATCATCTTTAGACCTCATCATAAACAATAGACATTAATAAAGAACTAGTCATGTACATTACTTGGACATAAGGAAATTCACTCATAGCAAATATCCATTCAACATACAAGCATAAATTCATATCTCATCATAGCATAAAGGAACCATCCCATAACATCCCACTAAGTCTACTTGTGCACTATAAAAGTGAAGTCCCATACCCCCACTCCTACTAAGTAAAACTCACCAAGAAGTCATTATACAGTTCATGTCTCATTCATTATTTTATCATATAGGGAAGAATAACCATAACCGACACAGACCATGTGAGCTACATGGAATCCGGTGTCGTGTAACCCCACACTGAAAGAAGGTGTCCTACTTGCCTAGGGTACAACTAAATGTGTTAGCTTTTAGGTGGATCCACTAGCTAAGTCCTATGTTGCCACATAGTTTTGGGATAGGGAGATTGCTTCTAGAAACCCAACCTATTGAATTGGCAGATGAGCTTCCATCTCATGAGTTTACTTTAGATGACGCGACCTATTGCATTGGCGTAAGGGCCTTTTCCTCACTTTCCATATCCACTCGGTACTAAGCATTATTTCCAAAATTATACAAAAATAGTCTTGAATTGTATTTACATGTGTGAATGAGTGCTCTACCCTTCATTCAATACAACTCATAAAATAGCTCATAGATTCATTTAGGCGAGAATTAACTTTCAACCTTAGAATCATCATTAACATGTAAGTAAACCTTTCACATTATTGTTCATAGTGTTTTCATGAGAAATAGCTTTTCAATCAACACAACAACATTATCATCATCCCAGACAAGTCATACCTAATCAAGTGTAAGGGTAAGGGAAGAATGACCTTTCAACAATACCTCAATTTACACAACAGTTATAGTATCTACCTTTCAAATGAATCATAAGTTCACATACCACTTTCATCAATCATGAACAAACCTTCACAATTTACCCCCTTCAAGGATCATGAACCAAGTCTCACAATCACATTTAGAAATACTACATTAAGCATGAATAAAACAAGATTCAATAACTAGATTAACATAGACACAATTCATAGTAATCATCTCGCATCAATACACCCATCACAATTCATGAAATTGGGGTCATGGGGAAGTTCATGGGTTCATGGGGAGTTTTACTATAAAAAACACCATTAAACGTCAAATCATTCATAATATAATAAAAATAACATAATGAAATAATTTTTAAGAAAAACCTATGGCTAGAATGAAAACCCTAGTTTTTGAACAATATCCCAAATTTTGAAATTAGAGTTGAAGGGCTTCATGGAGAAAAGTGTTCCATGAATCAAGGTTCCCATACCATAATTTAAGCTTTGCCCACGAATTAGAGTTGAGAAGATGGATTCTTGAGCACTAATCTTAAAGTTCTTGGTGTTCTTCAATAGAGGAACTCTAGAGAGAGAATTATTGGCTATGAGAGGATTTTGGGAAAATATTTGGGTGTTGTGAATTAATGACCAAGTCTTGTGAATTTTGACTTAAAAATAATGTATATACTTCCCCTAAAAATACCCGAAACACCCCCACTTTATTTGGACTAAAAATGAAATGACCCTAAAGGCCTTCATTAATTGACCCCTGTCCAGGTTTCATGACTCACTCCACGAGCCGTGCTGAGGACCACGACCCATGGTCCTCCCCGTGGAGTTGAGGCAGTAGCCTCCTCTTTGGAGCTCAAGGCTCCATCGCCTAAGGCACTCTCACAAGCACCTTCACAAGCCGTGAAGTGGACCACGCCCTGTGGTCCAGCTCGTTGAGTGTGAGGCAGTAGGTAGCCTTTTGGAGCTCAAGGCTTCTTCGACCAAGGCACTCCCACGAGCACCTGTATGCCTTGTCAAGGGGACCACGGCCCGTGGTGGTGCCCGTGGTACCTTAGGCAGTAGCTCCCCCAAGATGTCCCAATTTCCATGAAACCAAGGGATCTTCACGACCAGCTTCACGAGTCATGGAGTGGACCATGAGTCGTGGTCCCCCTCGTGAAGGTTGGTGCAGTAGCTCCTTGATAGGGTCAGCCTTGCCCTTTGGCTTTGGCTTGGCTCATTTGCCTTGGCAGTTGTCCCTTTGTCTAGACTCCCATTACCTCATATTAACCCTAATTGACTTACTAAAACTTTGGGGAGACATTTTATGATTTTTTACCTTACGTTTAGGCTCTAGTTTAACCTACCATTTTCTGGAGTGTCACATTATCTCCCCCTTGGGAACATTCATCCTCGAATGACGATTTAGACACCTTACGGAAATAAAGACTCAAGACTATCAGCCCATCATGCATGTAACATATTGAAATGCACAATTCATAGGAGGAAACATCAACTCCATCTCAAGTCATAAACATGCAAATACAAGGAAGTAGGAACTACATCCACAACCCAACATGCACAAAACTCATCATTTCATATAATTTTAGGAGGAACTACCTTCTCCAACTCAAACAAGCTCAACACAATAAATAAAGAGCCAATATGCCATATCATCACAAGTATAGCAAATCATGTTCATTAATTCACGTCATGAAGTCCAATATGCAACCATCATACTAAAGTGCAAACCAACTTGAAGAACATATAAATCATGAAAACTCAATATATGCTAAACATGAATTCTCACAAGAACATGCACAACATAAGGAAATCATAGATAAAACTCATAGCACAAATGACTTCCAAAACACCAAACTCAAGAAACTATTTACCTCAAGCTGGGATAGGAGTAGAAGGAAAAAGATGAGGATAGCGGGACTTCATGTCGGCCTCGGCCTCCTATGTAGCACCCTCAACTAAGTGATTCCTCCCTAAGACTTTAACGAAAACTACCTCTTTGTTTCTTAACTTCTTAAGTTGCCAGTCCAAATTCTCAACCGAAACTTCTTCATAGGAAAGGTTCTCATCAACTCCTAAACCCTCTAAAGGAAGGATGAATACCGGATCTCCAATGCACTTCTTGAGCATGGACACATGAAACACCAGGTGGACCTGAGCCAACTCACTTTGCAATTCCAATTCATATGCAACTTTCCCAACACGTTTCAAGATTTGGTACGGGCTCACATACCAGGAACTAAGTTTCCCCTTCTTACCAAACCTCATCACACCTTTCATAGGTGAGTGTTTTAAGTAGACCCAATCACCAACCTCAAATTCAAGATCCCTCTTTCTAACATCGGCATAGGATTTTTGCCGACTCTGGGCCGTTTTCAACCTTTCTCAAATAAGTCAAACTTTTTCAATGGAATCATAAACTAGTTCGGGACCAATTAGAGAAAACTCACCTACTTCAAACCAACCCACCGTAGATCTACACCTCCTACCATGAAGTGCTTCAAATGGAACCATGGCAATGCTTGAGCGGTAACTATTGTTGTAGGCAAATTCGATCAATGGAAAATGGTCATTCCAACTACCCTTGAAATCAATCACACACGCCCTCAACATGTCCTCTAAGGTTTGAATGGTCCATTCTGCTTGACCATCCATTTGAGGGTGGAAAGCGGTACTAAGTTTAACATTGGTACCAAGCCCTTGTTGGAACGCCTTCCAAAAATGTGAAGTAAATTGAGCACCCCGGTCCGATATGATGGACAAAGGAACCCCATGCAACTTCACTACCTCCTTGATATACAACTTAGCATAATCTTCCGCCCGAAAGGTAACCTTGATGGGAATGAAATGGGCTGATTTCGTCATCCTATCAACAATGAGCCAAATAGAATCATGTTGCCTTCAAGTACGAGGCAAACCCACAACAAAGTCCATATTCACCTCCTCCCACTTCCAAGTGGGAATATTTATATCTTGAAACAAACCTCCCAGTTTTAGGTGTTCGGCCTTGACTTGTTGACAATTTGGACATTTGGCCACAAAGCCCGCTATATCCTTTTTCATGCCATTCTACCAATAGACTTCTCGTAGATCACGGTACATCTTGGTGGCTCCCGGATCAATAGAATATCACAAATCATGAGCCTCTTCCAAAATTCGCTCTCTAAGGCCATCAACATTCGGCACACACAACCTACCTTGGTACCTAAGCACCATCTCCCCCTTGGAAACAAACCTCAACGGACTTGTTGAGAACCAATTTTTTCAACTCCATCAATATAGGATCAAGATGTTGCTTAGACTTCACATCAACCACAAAGGACGATTCAGAATTATGATGATCCATGAATCCACCCTTGGTGGAATCCACTAGTTGGACACCCAACCGGACCAATCTATGCACATCACGAACCAATTCCTTCTTCTCATCTTCTACATGAGCTACACTACCCATGGACAATCTACTAAGGGCATCCGCAACCACATTAGCCTTGTCGGGGTGGTATAGGACACTCATGTCATAATCTTTCAAAAGCTCTAACCATCTTCTTTGTCAGAGATTCAAGTCTTTTTGGCTAAACACATATTGAAGACTCTTATGATTGGTAAACACATCTACATGTACCCCATAGAGATAGTGCCTCCATATTTTCAAGACAAAAACCACCGCCGCTAGTTCGAGATCATGGGTTGGGTAATTATTTTCATGAATCTTGAGTTTCCTTGAAGCATAGGCAATTACCTTACCATGTTGCATTAGAACACAACCCAACCTACTTTTGAAACATCACAATATACCACGAATCTGTCAGTACCCTCCGGTAAGATCAACACCGGAGCGAAGGTGAGTCTATCCTTCAATTCTTGGAAGTTGTTCTCACAAGCCTCCGACTACTCAAATTTAGACTTCTTTTGGGTCAAGGCCGTTAATGGAGAAGTGATGGAAAATGTTCTAATATCAGTGGGACTTAGGGGTCTAGGCCAACTCTTGACCGCATTCGTCTTCTTAGGATCAACCTCTATTCCCATGGCCGACACAATATGACAAAGAAAGGGAACCGACCTTAGCCAAAACTCACACTTACTAAACTTAGCATATAGTCGGTGATCCTTAAGGACTTGCAATACCATCCTCAAATGGTCCTTATCTTCACATTCACTTCTTGAATAGATCAAAATATCATCGATAAAGATGATCACAAATAAATCAAGATATTGTCTAAACACCCTATTCATTAAGTCAATGAATGTCGTCGGGGCATTTGTTAACCCAAAAGACATAACCACAAATTTGTAGTGACCGTACTGGGTCCTAAAGGCCATCTTAGGAATGTCACACCCTCTTACCCTTACTTGATGGTAACCTGAACGAAGATCTATTTTGGAGAAAAAGGTAGCCCCTTGGAGTTGGTCAAACAAATCTCCTAGGAAGTGGATACTTATTCTTTATAATTTCCTTGTTCAATTGGCGGTAATCAATACACATCCTAAGGGACCCATCTTTCTTTTTCACAAATAATACCAGAGCACCCCAAGGAGATATGCTTGGTTGAATAAAACCCTTATCTAGAAAACCCTTGAGTTGTGCCTTCAATTCCTTCAATTCGGCTAGAGCCATCCGGTAAGGTGGAATGGATATGGGTTTTGTATCTGGCACAAGATCAATGTCGAAGTCTATTTCCCATTCGGGAGGAATATTGGGCAAGTCATCAGGGAAGACTTTCGGATACTCTCTCACTACGGGGACCGAATTCAAAGAAGGAGTCTCAAACTCAATGTCCTTAACCCTAACAATGTGATACATGCACCCCTTTGAGATCATTTTTCTAGCCTTTAGACAAGAAATGAAATGACCTCTAGGGATAGGGTTTCCCCCTTTCCATTATAAAGTAGGCTCATTAGGAAATTGAAACTTTACCAACCGGGTTATACAATCAATGGAAGCAAAACAAGCATGCAACCAATCCATCCCTAAGATGACATCAAAGTCCAACATATATAATTCTACCAAATAAACCAATGTGACTTTATGAGACAATGAAATGGGACAACTCTTATAAACTCTTTTAGCTACAACGGAGTCATGCATCGGGGTAGAAATCGAAAAGGGTTTTTCTAAGACATCGGGGAGTACATCAAATTTCATAGCCACAAAAGGATTAACAAAATACAAAGTGGCACGGGGTCTAATAATGCATAAACATCAATGGAAAATACTTGTAACATACCAGTAACAACATCCGGGGACCCCTCTTGATCATTTCGGGATTGGAGAGCATAAAAGCGATTCTTCTTAGGAGCATCAGAATTAGAACCACTTGGAGGGGCTTGATTACCCTCTCTTCCCTTGGCCGAACGGGTTGGGTAATCTTTCAATTGTTGTCCATTTTTTCCACATCCATAGCACACACCCATACCGACAAGATATTTCCCCTCATGCTTCTTACCACACTTGGCACATGTAGGCCTCTCCATGGAAGATCCACCCTTATTGCCTCCTTGAGACTTAGGGTTCGACACCCTATCTTTATTGATCCTAGGAGCATTGGAGGAGCTTTGGTTGGAAACCTCTTCTTGAACCTTGGTTTATCTTGAACCACAAACTTACCCTTGGAAGAATTCCCATCATCGTTCCTTGCCCTCTTCACTTCTCTACCCACTTGCTTGAGCTTTTGTTCCTCTATTTTTTCAACATGAACCATTAGATGTGAAATGTTCATGCTTGGAATGAGCATTGCCGAACGACACTCGTTTACCACCAAGTCGGATATCCCCATGATGAATTTGTTCATCTTTACCCTAGAGTCTGCCACTAAGGTTGGAGCATGCTTAGATAATTGGGTGAACTTAAGGCAATATTCCTTCACACTCATACCTCCTTGGCGAAGATTGATGAATTCTTGCATCTTTCTCTCCCTCAACTCTAGGGGGGAAAATATATCAAGGAAGACTGACTTGAATACTCCCCAATCAATTGGGCCCGCTCTCACGAATCTCTTCTCCTTCCATTGCTCATACCAAACTTGAGCTACATCTTTCAATTGGTAGGCGGCCAATTCTGCCTTTTCTCGAGAATATACACCCATGGCATCAACCACCTTAAGCACCTCATCTATAAAGACTTGAGGTTCTTCATCCACTTTAGATCCATAGAAGGTAGGGGGATTCATTCTTGTGAAATCCCTAATCCTTTAAGCGGTTGTACTCACATTAGGGTTCACTTGAACTCTAGCATTCCTAGTGACTTGAGTCATAAAAGCATGTGTCAAGGTTTGGAGAGCCGTCCTAATCTCCACATTAGTCATAGCTCCCTCATTATTAGGAGCTTGAGTAACTTGAGGCCCTTGTTGACCTTGGGGAGGAACTCCCTCATCATTAGCAATCTCTTCTTCCACTCTTCTTGCGACCACTCTTCTTGTAGTCATTTCCTATATGCATAAGAAAAGGGTTAGGAAAAGGACTCTATAGAGTTAAAACTCTAAGGCACGACTAAAGAGTACTCAAAGAAGTGAAAGTTCCTAAACATCTAATAGCCTCTCATTCTATGTGTGGCGCGCTTCACACTTATGAACAAGACTCTACATGACGTGGTTCATGAGACATCAACCTAAATATTATCCCAAAACCTTATGCTCTGATACCAAGTTTGTCACGACCCTTGGTTACCCACTAGAAGTAACACTGCGTAATTGACCCCGAATGGGTCGCATACAAGCCCTTAGCATAATCAAACACATAAAGCCATAAGAATAATGCAGAAAAAATAAAACTTTTACAATAGAAGTCAAACTTCATTTTTATAAAGGAAAATCATAAGAATCTAGACTTTGTCTCATTTACCATCTAAAACATAGGAATACAAAGTTTGGGACTTTGCCCTTTACATCAATAAAAGTCTCAATATGAGAAATACAATAGAAACTAAGAAATGGATAATCCGTCCTCGAACTTGAGGACTCACCACAACTTGGAGATAAGCAATCCAAGTCTTCTTCTAGAAAGGAAAGTGTATGTCACCTAGCCGGAACCTACACTTATCAAAATGTAGAAGAAGAAGGGGTTAGCAAAAATATGTACTAAGTATGGAAACATGCATAAAATCCTTGAAATATGATAAAAAGAACAGTTTGGTTACAAAGTACGCGTTTATCAAGTTTGGAAACCAACATGCATTTTCAATGTAAAAGACAAGTTATATTCACATTTATACTCATAACATAATAACATCAATACCTTAGCAACCCCTAAGGAACACTTGTGCAATGTATGGCTGGAATCCCATAATTCCAACCATACTAAGTACTCCCTTGAAGCTACCTTAGTCATACATATCATCTTAAGACCGTATCATAAATAATAGACATCAATAAAGAACTAGTCATGTACATTACTTGAACATAAGGAAAGTCATGCATACATTCATATCTCATCATAACATAAAGGAACCATCCCATAACATCCTACTAAGTCTACTTGTGCAATGTAAAAGTGAAGTCTCATACCCCCACTCCTACAAAGTAAAACTCACCAAGAAGTCATAGTATAGTTCATGTCTCATTCATTATTTTATCATATAAGGAAGAATAGCCATAACCGACATAGACCATATGAGCTACATGGAATTCGGTGTCGTGTAACCCCACACTGAAAGAAGGTGTCCTACTTGCCTAAGGTAAAACTAAATGTGCTAGCTTTTAGGTTGTCACGACCCAAGCCTAGGGCCTAGACGTGACCGGCGAATGGGGAACCCGAAGGAACCCCAAACAAGCCTCATAGCGTATCATTACACATCCTTGGTCGCGGAAGCAATTAAAATGACCATAAGCAATAAGCATAATCAAAGGGGGAAATCGGGACTAAGGGAGCAAGAGAAAAAAAGAAGAAATGGTACATAAATACCATAGATGAGTCAAGCTCAAGCATAATACACAACTTGTCCAACACCACCTCTAAACATGAGTACTTAGCGGGGGCCAAGACAAACTACCGGGCTCACCCTCATAGTCAAAACATAACTAAAAAGAAAAGTCTTATACATAGCAAAAGATCATGAGCAACGTCCCCGGAATGGAGGACTCACCAATAACCTTGATAGGAAATCGTATTAGCCACGCGGAGGAGGATGGTCAAGCGGTGCTCCGGTCCCTACATGGTGACATCATGTAGGCATAGAGTATGCGTTAGTACGTTTGAATGTACTAAGTATATAGGATGCAATGCAACGCTACAATAGACGGACATCATAGGAAAAATGCATAATCATACCCGATAGATAGCACATTAGAGAAATGATATGTATAATGATGCTTACATAAAAATCATATTTAGTGGGACGTAGTACATGTGTGGTGAGTGACCATCAATATAGTATTTTCCAAGGCCTACCACCCCCTTGGAGAGGCGAAATAGGTACAAACCCCTCAATGTGGTTACCCGGGCCTACCACCCCCCGAGCTAGGGACCAAGGTACAAACCCCTCGATGTGGTTATACGGGCCTACTACCCCCCGTACTAGGCAACCAAGGTACCAACCCCTTGATACGGTTATACGGTACTACCCCCCGTACTAGGCAACCAAGGTACCAACCCCTTGATACGGTTACCCGGGCCTACAACCCCCCGAGCTAGGCTTGGTCGACTCACAACACTTATATAGAGAAAATCATATACATGTATCCCTTTCATCATCATTTCAATAATTATATAATCATCCGACTCATAGGATGTACATTAGACCTTCCATTTCCTATGAATTCTATCAAACACATGGTGGGCTATTGTTCATGTAGATAAAATTATGTCTTTCAAGAGTATTAAGTCCAACCAATTCCGAAATACATATAAATCAGCCCACCAACAACATACATATATATATCAACCTTCGTAATTTGATCATGGAAGCATGAAAACCATAAACATCACATAATAATTCCATTTCATGATAATATGCAAAAATAGACCATAATAGAATGTGTAGTAATAATTCCATAATTCAAGAGTTCATAGATGATCATAAGGACCCATAAACTTGAAGTAAAATAGAGGATAAATGGTTGGACTTGTGGAAAGGAAGGTTTCCACAATCAACCCACATACCTCAACTTTGGAGAATCCTTGATGAGGATTGGAATGGAGAATTGATGCTTGAGATTGAGTCTTGAATCCGGAATTAAAACTTGAGATGTTTGAATTTGGTTGAAGAACTTGGTGGAATTTTGGAGAGGGATTAGAGAGTGTTTTTGAGTGTTTTGAAGCTAGAAAGAAATATAACTAAGTATGGGACAATCCTCTTTTTTATAAAAGAAAAACGTCCAGCCCGCTACAGTAACTAAGCTTACTGGAAATTGAAATTTTACCCGGACAGGTTTTACGAAAATGGTCATAACTCCTTCATCCTAACTCGGAATGAGGTGAAACCAATTGCATTGGAAAGATAACTCGAAGGGCTTTAATTTAATAGGTAGTGGCCCTTCCAGTTCCTTGTGTGCTAAGAGATATGCCCCTTTAAAATTGACCCTGAAAATCGCATTTTTTTGCGATTTTCGAATTTTGATACGGTTGCTCTAAAATTCGGGTTAGACCCATTTCCCACTCAATTTGACCCCCTGAATAAGAATATGAAGTCGAATTTCCGAAATCATGCACGGATTTTGAGATATATGGAAATTACAATTATAGGTGTTTCCGAAGCACATTTTCGGGCATTTTTGGGGTCGTTTCATAGGTGGATCCACTAGCTAAGTCCTATTTTGGCACATAGTTATGGAATAAGGAGATTGCTTCTAGAAACCCAACTTATTGCATTGGCGGAGGAGCTTCCATCTCATGATTTTACTTTAGATGACCCGGCCTATTGCCTTGACGGAAGGGCCTTTTCCTTAATTTCCATATCCACTCGGTACTAAGCATTATTTCCCAAATTATACAAAATTAGTCTTGAATTGTATTTACATGTGTGAAGTACTGCTCTACACTTCATTTAATACAACTCATAAAATAGCTCATAGATTCATTTAGGTGAGAACTAACTTTCAACCTTAGAATCATCATTAACATGTGAGTAAACCTTTCACATTATTGTTCATAGTGTTTTCATGAGAAATAGCCTTTCAATCAACACAATAACATTATCATCATCCTAGACAAGTAATACCTAATCAAGTGTAAGGGTAAGGGAAGAATGACCTTTCAACAATACCTCAATTTACACAACAGTTATAGTATCTACCTTTCAAATGAATCATAAGTTCACATACCACTTTCATCAATCATGAACAAACCTTCACAATTTACCCCCTTCAAGGGTCATGAACCAAGTCTCACAATCACAGTTAGAAATACTACTTTAAGCATGAATAAAACAATATTCAATAACTAGATTAACATAGACACAATTCATAGTAATCATCTTGCATCAATACACCCATCACAATTCATGAAATTGGGGTCATGGGGTAGTTCATGGGTACATGGGCAGTTTTACTATAAAAATCACCATTAAACATCAAATCATCCATAATATAAGAAAATAACATAATGAAATCGTTTTTAAGATGAACCTATGGCTAGAACGAAAACCCTAGTTTCTGAACAATATCCCAAATTTTGAAATTAGAGTTGAAGGGCTTCATGGAGAAAAGTGTTCCATGAATCAAGGTTCTCATACCTTAATTGAAGCTTTTCCCACGAATTGGAGTTGAGAAGATGGATTCTTGAGCCTTAATCTTCAAGTTTTTGTTGTTCTTCAATGGAGGAACTCTAGAGAGAGAAATATTGGAGATGAGAGGATTTTGGGGAAATATTTGGGTGTTGTGAATTAATGACCAAGTCTTGTGAATTTTGACTTTAAAAAAATATACATACTACCCCTAAAAATACCCAAAACACCCCCACTTTATTTGGACTAAAAAGGAAATGACCCTAAATACTTTCATTAATTGACCCCCGTCCAGGTTTCACGATTCACTCCACGAGCCGTGGTGAGGACCACGACCTGTGGTCCTGCCCGTGGAGTTGAGGCAGTAGCCTCCTTTTTGGAGCTAAAGGCTCCATCGCCTAAGGCACTCTCACGAGCACCTTCACGAGCCGTGAAGTGGACCACGCCCCGTGGTCCAGCTCGTGGAGTGTGAGGCAGTAGTTATCCTTTTGGAGCTCAAGGCTCCTTCGACCAATGCACTCCCACAAGCACCTTTACGCCTCGTTAAGGGGACCACGGCCCGTGGTGGTGCCCGTGGTCCTTAGGCAGTAGCTCCCCCAAGATATCCCAATTTCCATGAAACTAAGGGAGCTTCACGACCACCTTCACGAGTCGTGGAGTGGACCACGAGTTGTGGTCCCCCTCGTGAAGGTTGGGGCAGTAACTCCTAGCTAGGGGAAGCCTTGGCCCCTTTGCCTTGGCACTTGTCCCTTGGTCTAGACTCCAATTACCTCATTTAAACCCTAATTGACTTACTAAAACTTTGGGAAGTCAATTTATGATTTTTAACCTTACGTTTACGCTCTAGTTTAACCTACCATTTTCTGGAGTGTTACAATAATTCAAGCATCATAAAGTGTAAGGGAATAGGGGAGAATGAGCTTTCCCATTAATACCACAATTACACCATAGTAATGGGATCTTCACTTTCTAAGTGAATCATAAGCTCATACACAATTCTTATGAATATGTACAAACCCTCATAATTTTATCCTTCAAGGGGCATGAATCAACCTCAACCCATACATCTAGAACTACTACATTAGATAAGGAGAATATCATGATTCAATAACTCAATCAACACTTTAGTCACATCATTGTCATTTTCATGCATGGGGTGTGTGTGCGTGATTGTCCTTTCAATGACACAACAACAACATTATCATCATAGGTACTTCACTCTCAAGGTGTTCATTAAATATGCACATAATATCATAATTATGCATACCCCTCGCATCTTGCATTCAAGGATCCTATTAAGTCATCACATCTAGCATTCACTACATGAGACATAGATATAATCATAACTCAAGTAAATCATTCATTTCATGCATAAACTCATGTGTTCATATTATAGGTCATGTGAGTCAAGTCCTTCCACAATAATACCATCTACAATTCAACATGCATAATAGCTTCCTTCTTAAAGCCTCAATATTCATAGCTCATTCATTTTAGCTTTTACTCTTTAAGCCTTAGAAGTCATATTCATACTACAAGCAATGCTCTCAAGCAATACCTCACATGGTCATCACGTAAATCTAACTCTCAAGGTAAACTAACCACATGCTTCATTCTTATCTAGTATAGTCATATAACATCAAGTAAACTCAATCTCAATACTACTCAGCCATGACCATCATATAAGCCATAACCTAATTCATTCATGTCTACAAGCTTTACTTATAAGCAATTTATATTTAAGTCATCTAATCTAAGGCAATTCATGAAGAAGTTCATCAAAATTAGAAGATCACATTTAAACCCTCAATTGGCCTCTTTCATGACATAACACTAGACTATATAAATTTCACCCTAGAATCTTCAATTAATCAAGAATACATGTATAATCATACTAAAATCATGTAATTACACTATAATCATAGAATCTTCATTCTCAACATAAATCTTGAAACACATACATAATTCTCAAGTTCATGTACAAATTCTCATAATATACCCATCAAGAATCATGAATCACATTCAACCCAACATCTAGAATTTCTACATTAGATATGGGAAATAACACAATTCAATCAACCCATTTACATGCTTCTAAGATCAATTAATTCAATTAAGATCATAATTTAGCAATAGAGAGGATCCATGGGTTCTAGGGGGAATTTCACCAACATTCAACTATAAATAATCAATTCAATCATAACCCAACATAATTCAACCATTGAAATCACTTTTAAATTGAACCCATGAATTTCAAACAAAACCCTTTCTTTTGGGGAAATTGGAAGTTTTGAAATCAAGTTTTGAAGGGGCTCTTTGGGTGGAATCTACCCAAAGTTGATAAATATCATACCTTGATGATGAATCCTTGAATAATTTGATGAAAAACCCTTGATATCTTGCAGCCCAAGCTTCAATTTTATTCTTCTTCTTCTTGGGTATTTAGAGAGATAAATATTGTGAGGAAGATGAACTTTTGATTTTGAGTTGGGTTTTTGTAAAAATGATTTTGATTGGGTGTTTAATGACTAAAAATACCGCATATATTTATTTAAAACTAATATAAAATATACCCATTTAAAATTTGGACTTAAAAATAAGATTCACAAAAATTCCCCTTGCCCAAGTGGACTTGCCTTAAAAAACAACTAAGGCAAAGTCCAAGGGAGCTTGTAAGGGAAGTGATGTCTTTCGCCTTCCTTGAACCCTCTCTTGAAATTATACTTGGTCAAATTTTTGGGTTATTTACCTTCGTTGAACCCTCACTTGAACTTATACTTCGTCAAACTTTTGGGCTATTTTACAACTCCAAATCATGCATAAAACTTTAAGACTCAAACGTTAGGCTCTAGTTTCACCTATTAATTTTCAGGGTGTTACAACCTCGAACCGCATATAGCCTCTATAAGGGCCAAAAAGCTCATCCAATCTAACTAGTGCATATTTTGGACCTCGAACCGCGAATAGGCCTCCAAACTGACCAATAGGATCTACCTAATATTTATCAACTTCATAGAGGATGAAAGCGCCAGAATCATGGATTACAATTATAGATGAGATACCAAGACCTCGAATTTGTTACAATAATAGTTGTCGAAGGATCACGTGTCAAATCATCATCACAAAACCACAATGGACTAGTGTCCAATCCCAGGTAATCAGTACAATATTATGAGTTAAACCAACTCAAGTCCAAGTAGATAAGTGAAGTTTGATAGCTCAACTGTAAACCATGGAGCCATAAAACATGGGGCAATCGATAGAAGGTCATTCTATCAAATCCAAGTCTGCTACACCCATCTATAGGGAGGCGTAGCCATTAGTAACGAAGTTGGAGCAAAACTAAGGCAAAGAGGCTCCAAATAATGCATGTCTATTGAAATCACTAGTATAAGCCTAGACTAAGGCAAATCATGCCCAAATAAATCAATAATTACAACAGCCACGACACACCACAAAATAAGGATGATCACAAATCACAACTAACATGCTTCTAAATCTTGAAAACCCAAGATAGACCTAAAACATGGATTCTAGGTAATTTAACATGATTAACTAGGTACCAACCCTAATTCACAAAAATTGTCATGCCTTCACATAATCAAGCTCAATCTAAGAAAGTGAAAGTCGTAGCCTACCTTTAGGCACAATGTGCACGCTCATAATCACACCTCCAGAGCTTTTCCCTTTAGAATGGTCTAAAAATCCTACCACGTTATAAAAAATAGAATCACAACATTAAAAAGGTTGTTTAGACACAAAATTCACATCGAACCTATGTAGACCCAAATTGGAGTCAGAATTGGAAATGTGGGACCCGAGCCAAAAATTCGTGAATTGACTCTGTCAAAAAAGCCTAATCACCTCCCCAAACTTATGTCCAAATACGGAACACATTCGAGGATCCAAATGCAGCAAACAACAACATGCAACACAACATACCATTAAAGATAAAGACATGGGTTAGGCTGCCCCTTTGAGGTCAAAAATACATCAAAACAATGCTCCTCAATGCTCTCTGAATACTCCAACGCATAGCCTGGAGCTCCCCGATCACACAAAGCTTTGAATCACCAAATTTAAAGTCTAACAGCTCTGGTAATCAAGTTTACATACTTGGAGTGAAGTGATTGCATCCAGTTTTAAGACTGATGCATGTGCCACAAAAGTAGAAGCTAATGTCACTAAAAGTGGCTAGGAAAGAAGGAGGGACTCACTAAAGAGAGCCCTTGGCAACTGAATGTGAAGTCACTTAAGAGATGCTAAGGCTTCTTAACTGACATTTCTCGTGCTACAAAAGCTCGCTAAAGCAAAACCTTGGCCACTAAAGTGATGTCTGGTTAAGCGAGCCAAGGCAACTAAAGTGGTTGCTAACTTTCCTAGCCTGATAAAGTGAATCCCAGGCAACTTAAGTGTAGGTTGCTAAAGCGACGCCTAGGGCGCAAAAGCATGGGCACCAACATCAGGCACTAATAAAATTGCCACGACCCAAGGTAGCCCGTAGGCATAATATGTCGTATAAAACCCTAAAAGGTCCCATACAAACCACTTAGCACTCATCATACAAGATAATAGAGTATAAAGATTTAAAAGGCAGTTTCAACATATAAATGTTTTATAAAGAAAAGCAAAAGTCTAAGCATCGTCTCAAAGCCATCTAGTACATAAGTTTGATTGAGGCGTAGCCCGTACATCAAGTTTCAAAATAAGAAGTAAAGACAAAAAAGAAATCAACCTCGGTCCTCTAGTGATGAGGACTAACCAATCTTCAATGCCTCTATATGAGATCCTTAGCCACGGAAGTGCGAATTTGTATGGTTGGGACCCTACATTTGGGAATATGTAGACAAGCGTATGCGTTAGTGAAAATTTGTACCAAGTATGATAGCCATGCGTAAAACATTTGAAAACATGCTTAAAGGGGGTAACTTCATGAGATGTAATGGCCAAGCTAAAACATGATATAAAAGGAACTAGAAGACAAGTCATAAAATATGGTCGATGCAAATAAACATCTTAAAACACATGTGAAATACTTCTGGAAGTAACCTTAATTCATTATTGTGGGAGATTTACCTTTAACCGACATATAAGACCATGTGAGCTATCAACATGGAATTTGGTGTCTACCCCGCACCGAAAAGGGTGTCTTACTTGCCAAGTAAGACCATGAACTTCTAGCTTATGTGGATCAACTAGCTAATGTATATCTAAGACAATTATCCTATGGGGGACATAGTATGGGATAAGGAGAGTGCTACTAGAAACCCAACATTTACTAACGGGAGAGCTTCCATCTCAATATCCTCTCGGTGCTAAGCGTAAATCCCATGAAATAGTCATTTCCTTAACTTGTCTTTAATATCCATGGAAGGGCACATCATCTTGCCAATCCAAACTAAGTCGTATGTCATCCATGGAAAGGTAAAATCAAGTAACAAATCCAAGCTAGGTTTCATTAGAATAGCTCATTAACTTTGATTCATTTTAGGTGAGAAGACCTTTCAACCTTAGAATCCTTTATGTGAGAAAACCTTTCACATTCATGCATGAGGTAGTTATGTGAGCAGCCCTTTCACAACAATTAACTACAATAACAACATATATGTTTTTACTCTCAAACAATCTATATCATATCTCATCAATTCCATTCGGACATGCATAATTCCATAATTCACCTTTCATAATTCAAAACCTACTTTCAATCTTCTTAATCTAGAAAACAGGGGTTAGACACGAGTTCATGTTAATTCATCTTAAAATCATGTACGTACCTCAATTCATGCTTGATAGATCATAAAACAATCAAATAAATCAATATTTAAAAGAACCCATGACATGGAAGAACACCCATGAAGGAAAGGGCTCCATGGATGACAACTATATATCATACCACAATGCCAAAATCTTGACTTTAATGGTGAAATTGGAGGCTTGACTTGAAATTCTTGGTTGACTCCTTCTTCTTCAAGCTTTATAGAGTGAGAAATATTTTGGAGTGGAAGACTTGCTCTTCTTTTAGGAATTTGAGAGAATGATTTCAATTGGGAAATTTTGGGAGTAAAAGTACATTTATAGGGATTTAGGTGAAGGGTAAAACGACATAGTATTAGGCCAGAATAATTAGGAGAAGACCCAAAATCCACTGAGACTATAACTGCCGACACCCAATGACGGCATGACCTACGGTTCATTGGTCAGAATATGGACCGTACTGGTTGGCCGTCGTTTGGGTCGGAGATTAGATTTTTCACTCTTAAATGACAGGGCCCACCCATGGGTCGTGGTCCAAATGACGGGCCATGGGTTCCAACCAGGGGTCTCAACTTTTGACCTTGTAATTCCTCTAAGTCTGGGACTCACCTACGAACCCTATATACAGCTTGTGCATTGAATGACGGACCATCTTGATGAACCATTAAAAAAGTACTGAAACTTGGCATTCTGGAAATATTCTAACTCGCCACCACCAACAGGCCATCGTCCCACTTACGGACCATGGGTGGTGTTGTCTGTGTTGGCAACAAGTCTGTGGAAAAACTAAATTTTTTCCTTTCTAGAATCCGAAGAGTTACAAAAATTTAGTTAAGCCCCTCGCGCTCCACTCGAGTGCTCGGGATTGGTTCGAACACCCGTGGATGCAAACGAGAAATGCAACTTCACAAAATATGTAATTCCAAACTCAAAGGAATAGTCAAAACTTCCAACCGAGGTTGTCTTGTCAACAAGTGGATTCGACGCCCAGGCTCTATTTTAAGCTAAATTCTATAAGGGGCTCAAAATTAGCCCAAAAGCCTCGAGATCCACACGGAAGGTTGTTCCAGACAAAACTCAATGTTCTGGAGCTAACGGAACCATCTGAAATTTATTTTGAGGTCGTCTTCCTCAACTTTTAACAAAAATCAACCATTCAAGTTTAAAAAGTAAAAACTTGCATAATGATCAAATGAAAGATCAAGTGACCAAACTGTCAGTCCCAGAAAATCATAAATGACTTAGGTCATTTGAATGCTCTAAATTATGAAAAGGGGGAATTTGCACAGAAATGACCTTGAGGGCATTTCATGTAGGCAGAAGCCAAGACCCTAGGAATAGAAACTAGTAGAAAAGTAGAGGTCATGGCTATCCTAGTTCCCTAAGATACTGTTTCGCACATATGATTCATATTTTACTCTTTTAAACTAACCTGATCAGTTTAATAAATATCATGCAAGATGTATGGAAAGTACATTGGGAAATTACATAAAGGGTGGAGGAAATGAGAACAATAATGTCTACTCGAGGAGCTCAAATATACCACACTGTCCAAGAGAGAAATTAACTAGCAAACATCCTAGAAAACAAAACAATATAACTATATAGGCTACAACAATTTCACACATTACAAGACGTACCAACCATTTGAATAAAGATATTGAAGACAAATAAAGCAAAACTACCATCAATGAAAATTAAAACATGCAAAATCAAGTAACAATAACTAATGAAACATGAAAATGTATCAAGAAAAAGATATAATAGGGTACAGAACAAACATATTTGTAGACTATGTCATCTTATCACATGAATAAAAATCGTTAACATTCTAGCTAGACTAGTCTACTCGAGCTATCAAAAAGAAACTTCTAAAATAACAAAGGACTATAGGGTTGTATAAGTTCTTATAGCTTGAAATTTGAAAAAAAAAAAAAAACCCATAATAATTGAGGAGTGTAAGAACATCTTCCAGACGATCCCCAACTAACACACCATAAATATATCACACAGCCAGAAGGAGAAGTGCAAGTCGCACGTCAAAAGAAAAAAACATGACTCATTGAAGGTTCTGCAAACCCTTGACAATGCCCTTTTTCAGATTCATTCTTCAGTGGACTCAACCTAACCACCTATGTATGCTACAACTATGAAATGAAAGGATTTAATCAAAAGGACTATCGGATGAAAAAAGGAACAAAGGGAAATACCTACTTTGGAACAATGGAGGCTTGATGTAGCGCTTAATAATAAAATAATCATTTGAACCGAGTTGGAAGATTACCCATAGGAGGAGATGAAAAATTGGCAGCTCCAAAGACTTCACTCCAAAAATATTTTCGAGTCCTTTCAAACCACAAGAGATGAGTGCTAGTTACTCTTCTGATAGACCAACACTCCCGTTATCTTAGAGTATTTAGGATGGATCAACTTCTTGCTACAGGACATTTCTTCACCTTTTGTTGCTTTTTTAATTTTTTTTTTAAAATATCTTTTGTTTTGGTCAATTGGAATAGGCAAATTTTGATTTAATTTCTCCTAGGTTGAACCGATCAAAAAACCCTTGTGAAGTTTTATTTCGTGCACACCTAAACTCTATATTGGTTTAATTACCCTCCTCAACCTTATATTCTACTAGTCACGACCTCTTGGATGCCAACAATCCATAGAAGTGTGACAGACACACTACCACCTGTATTTTTTTATTCGTGTGTAACGTTTTAGAATAAAAAATATATTTTAAGCTTTTTAAGTTCGCCAAATTATTTAAATCATCTTTTTAAGGACAAATTTTATCACAAAACAGAAATATATGTTTTAATTATATTTTTTAGCAACGATAAAGACATTCTAATCATTTGATTTTTACAATTTTTAACTATAAAATTCCAAAATAATATTTTACGATTTTTTCTTGATAAAAGAATGATCCATAGGTGATGTAAACTCATTGCAATAAAATACGTTGTTTGGACTTCATTATTCTTTTAAAATCTTTTTTTTTATTATGATAAAATAACTAATTTGGATCGAAAAGAGAAGAAATATATAATTGAAAGAAATAATTATTTTATCTAAAGAAAAAAAATTGAGATAAAATATATATAGACATATATTAAAACAAAGAGTAATACAATCAGAAAAAATATCTCATTATATTAGTTACGTGATAATGAATAGTTGAAAAAAAGGGAAAATTACAAGAATAAAATCCTACTTGAAAGCTAAACTTTGAATGTTTCTCGTCTCCAATACGCCTAAGAGAGAATGTAATCACTCTATTTGCCACATCAAAATTTATGACACTATCGGATTGTCAAGTTCATAATGGGAATTTAAGCTAATGTAATTTTAAGGTGTGCGATGAAAATAAATTGCCAAGTTCAAGAAAGTTGTAAGATATAAAATGGTCAACGGACAAATTTCTTAATAAAAAAAACTAAACACATAAAATTATTTGAAAAATAATAATACTATATAAAGTGATATTATTATTAATCTAAGTATTTTGAATGTTCCTTATTGAAAACAAACGTATGGAAAATAATGAATACCGTGCTGATTGCGCTGATATGTGCTTAGAAATAGAGAATGAGATAACAAGAAACTAGAATTGTAATAAGAAATTAGATAAAGGAAATGCCCTTATTGCAATCCTTTTAGAGGGATTGCAATAAATATAATTTTGTGGAGCAAGTGAAATGGGGAATAAGGCGAGATGGCCAAAATTAAGATCAATGAACTTATTTGGAATATCCCCATTTCATGTGCTCCTTTTGTCAGTGCTCATTTCATTTGTTGGTGGAGAGGAATTAATGAATCCATTACGATTGCCTTCTGAACATGACAATCAAGAAATATGTGCCTTAATGTTAGACAATGATCATTGTTCGTGTCCAGTTAAATGCTTTCGTCCTGATCCTGTATGTGGGGTTGATGGTAAAACCTATTGGTGTGGTTGCGCTGATGCACGTTGTGCTGGTGTACGTGTTGCCAAACTAGGTTTTTGTGAGGTTGGGAATGGAGGCTCTGCACCCGTTTCAGGCCAAGTCCTCCTTTTACTTCATATTGTTTGGCTTATATTGCTTGGTATTTTTGGTTTGTTTGGCCTTCTTTGATCATATGTATTTCTTTAGGAAACACAAAAACATTCATTAATTATCTTTCTTCATTCTTCATTTTTCATTTTTTTTCTCTTTAACTCATACAGGTTAGATTTATTTTTTGGACAATGTGATTTGTACATCCATTTTTTTTCTCAACATTCCTCCTCTTGGGTAGTATGTTATTGATGTATCTGCTATCTGGGGAAAATTCACGCCTTTCAATTTTAGAAATAAATACAAATTAGATATTTACATTACATTTGTTTGTAACTCAATCTAAATAATATATATTATACTAATCCATTAATGGTTGAAAAATTGTGTCATGTATAAATTTATAAATGAACTTCAATTTGATTAAAACAACAGTAGATCTAACTGAAAGTGATCTTAATTAGCTCATGAGAACAACACACCAATGAATCGTTTTAGTGCACTCAGGGGCGGCTCAAACCCGTTGGTGGCCTAAGGCCAAAATCAAACTAGAGGCCTTAAAAAAAAAAATTAAAAATTATATATGTTTTTATTTCAAATCTATTTTTCTAACTTTTTGAGATGCAAAGTTATTTATAATTTTTGTGTAGTCAATCTCTTCTAATAATTCTTTTTCAATCGATAATATAGCCAAACCACTTAATCTTTCTTGAGACATTATTGATCTTAAATTAGATTTTATTATTTTTAATTTTGAAAAACTTCTTTCTGCTGAAGCGACTGTTGCATGAATTGTTAACATTATTCTATAAGCAAGGTAAACATTTGGAAAAGAATCAAGTATTTTTATTTGATTAAGTATCTCAATTAGAGTATTGCCTTCTACTTGTATGATTTTCCTTAACACTTTTAATTCAGAAAATAAGTCTAAACCGTCAATATCGGAGTGAGTATTATATTTTAAAGAACATCCAAGATTAAGACAATATTTTTTTGAATTCTCATCATCTAATGATCTCAATTTTTTCCCACTAAATAGAAAACCAAAAATATTTTCATATACTTCAAATTGTTCAAATCTAAAACATAAACTATATTTTTTGAAAATTGAAATTATCAATAGAACAAGCAAATTCTTAAGTTTTGATTAAGAGAGATGTAAGATTAGAAAAGAAAAAGAGAGAAAGAAATAGAAGAGAGGAAGAGAGAAGGATAGAATATATAAAAATAAATTAGGTAAAAAAAAAAAAGATAACTTGTACAATTAAAAAAGTACACATTGAAAAGGTAAAAAGTAATAGTCATATCAAGTCATCTCATTAATTTCGTTTGATTTTAAAGTCTTAGTTCTATTTTTATTTTTTTAGTTTAATACTACCAAAGAAACCAAAAAATGGGGCCCCCTAAATTTGGGGGCCTAAGGTGAAAGTCTTTTTTCAAAGCTTACCAGCCGCCCCTAAGTGCACTGCATCCTTCTTCTTTTATTTCTTTTTTTTCTATCATTTTTTGCAATACTATTCCGCGTAAGTTATTCAAACCATCTCCTTTCATGGTTTCTGTGGTCTCTTAGTTAAAAGACAATTTTGAACTCTCAATTTTCTGAGATTTCTTTTAGTTAGTATTAAAAAAATACCTTTGGTATAAACAACATTATAGCTATATATTTTCATATCAGTAGATATTTCAGCGTTGCAGCAACAACTAAATTAATAATATATTTGGCCTCTTGTGTCAAAAGCTAGTTGATTTTTACTCTTCAATAAGAATGATAAAGCATTTCTTAAGCTTCAATCCTATAAAGATTCTATCCCAACAATCATGCCTGGAAAGAAAAAAAGTAGGATAGAAGTTAAGTTTCTATTGAATTGAGTAATCTATGTGGATAGGACGTATCAACACGTTTTGCATCTTTTCATTTGAAAGGAAATATATAAGAATAATATAGTGTTGGGTCTTGAGGACCAAGGATGGCCGAAGATTGAAACCATAATGTGGTTGTATACAATTTCTATTTTTCTTTCTAAATATATATATGACTTTCTCTTGATGGAATATATCAAGCTAAATCTTCATTTTACAACAACAACTCAGAGAAGTAGGCGACAACTACTATTAGGGTCAGTCTTAACGCATTGGATCTCTAAAAAGAGGATTTCCTATCGTTGCATGGGTTCCTTTTTGTATAAAATTGGTTGTGCTCTGCCTCTTCCCATCTATCAGAAGATTTCCCTTGTGTGGAAGGTTGACTCTGAACTTCAGTCAATTGGATGAATCTCCTTATCTAAGATTATTTGTATGGCACTCTAAACTCTCTTTCTTACACGAAAGCACCTTAACTTAATATCTTCATTTTTTATTATTAAGTAGAAGGTATGCTTAGCCCTGATACATTGGTATTTCTTAATCCTTGCCTCCAGGGATTAATGAGTCGGTTGGCTCTTGGAGTATAGCCTCTCTCGGGGTTAGCAATAAAAGTACACCGGCCCATGTGGGTTCCATTTTTAGTCAAATAGTGAAGATATTCCATGTATAATTAAAAAGAGGGTGGATGGAATCCGTATATGTTGTTCAGGTCAATTAAATGATCGAGAAATAGCTAAAAATGAATGCGGAAACTGTGGAAAAAGATCTTGTGTTGTTCAACGGTTGAAAAGAGATGTCTTGAGCAATCGGAGAAACAGTTATATAAACAAATTTGATCTTGACTGATTCAATTAAGGTATTAGTGTTTGTTCTATTATATTCCAAAGATCACATTTTTTGCACTTCATTCAAACAATAGTTGTACCCGTACAAAATTCATCTATTTCTCTGATCTCTGTCATCATCTATATTCCCCTTATCAATTCTCCTATCCAATTTTGGTCTATGAATATATTGGGGAAGGTTTTGATTTTTTGCTCAGCTTGGATCACGATTGAAAACTCTCTAAACAGGGGAAAATCACAAATGAATCCTCTGACGACTAATGAAGAATTTTCTGAGCTAGGTTCACATCCTTTGAGGATGCAAATTGAATTACAAAAAGAAGGGTTCTATTTAGTGAAGAGTTCCCTAGCTAGAGGGTTTTACACCGACAATAAATGAATGAAATAGTGGAGACAAGTTTGGTTTTATAAGAAAAAAAATATCATTTGTGATAGTATCATTTCATGTCTAAAAGTTGGAAACTCTTCAACTCAAGTCTTAAGTAATATAAAGTAGTATGTGTCTATAAATGTAGACACATATTTTTTTATTGGACTAAAGGCTTTACACCATTTTGATGTCTAAATATTTTTTTAGGTACAAATTACCTATTTAGATTTTTAATTTTTTAGTAAATTATAATTTGAAAAATATTGAAAAACTAAAATAATAGAGTTACATTTTAAGAATAGATTTTTTGTTACTTTTCAAATAAAAAGTTTTTTTATAAAAAAAAAAAAATGTTTGATTTTAATAAATAATCTATTAATTTTGAAATTTTTTGCGTAAAATTTTATTTTAGTCTACTATTAAGTTTTCTCATATTTTTGTTAGTCCCCAATATTTAGCTAATATTAATATATTACAGTTTTGTATATATAATTTTAAAAACAAAAATTGAAAAAAAAAATTAGGAAAAATCTAAAACTAAAGTTGATCTCTCACAACCCCTCACGTGTTACTTAATTTTCTATAAAAAAAAAAAACAACAACAAACAATCCCATATTTCCTTGCATTCCATTTTTTTTTTCTAGAAACACATGCACAGGAGGATACGCCAAAACAGTTAGAAGGTAAAGTAATAGGATACACCAAAATCTCGAACATTTTGCAAATTTATGGAATGTTCATAAATAGATCAAATCCAAATCATTTTAGGTTGAGAAATACGTCACTAGCAGCCCTCGAATCGAGTAGAATCAAGGGAGGAATAGATTTGTACCTCATGTTTTTTATCAATAAAATCATGTTTCTTTATATTTTATTTGTGATTACAATTTATTTTGTCACTCTAAAATTTGTTGTAAACAAATTGGCATGCCCAGTGGAACCAAATCTGCCCTTCATCTCTTCTCTCATAAATCAATTTGCAAATAGAAAACCGCAAAGGTGGAAGAATGATAAATACTTCAAGTCTCGTCTTTTAGTTTCATCAAGTCTACACTTCGACTAGCCTTGAACCAGGGGGCATTTATAGACATTAAAATTTTGTAGGACTCTACAAGATGTGTTTAATTTCAGTTGGGACTCTACAAGGTCTGTTCGATTTCGACTAGGATTACTCAATCCTAAGCCCAAGTTCATGTCTATATAAAGGGTACTATATTCCTTTAAAAGATATCTCGAACATTCTGCAAATTCGTGAATTATTTATAAAAAGATCAAATCCAAATCATCTTAATTCGAGAAATATGACACTAACGACCCTCAAATTATGAAGATAGTCGAAATCCTCCTAGTATGAGAAATATGCCACTAATAGCCCTCCAATTATGAAAATCAAGTCCAAATAATCCTAGTTCAGGAAATACGCCACTAACGGCCCTTGAATCATTATAAATCTTATGAGTGAAGAATCAAGGGATCAACAAAATTGTACTCAGATTTATAAAACTATGTTTCTTCAAATTTTATTGGTGATTGCAATTTATTTTTATGTCCCTTTAAAATTTTGTTGCAAACAAATTGGCACGCCAGTGGGACCAAATCTTTGCTTCATCTCTTCTCTCACAAATTTGATGTCACAAAACCCCAAAGGTTGAAGAATGAGTACTTCAAGCCTCGTCTTTGAGTTTCAACATGTCTACACTACGACAAGCCTTGAAGCAAGGGCCATTTGTAGACATTGAAATTTTATGAGACTCTACAAAACATGTTCAATTCAAGTTGGGACTTTACAAGGTGTGTTCAATTTTAATAAGGATTCTTGGAGGCTACTGATGAGTCCACAAATTGGACTCATTTGGGGCTATGTTTTAATAGGTTTAGTGTCCTCAAATGCATGTTTTGTCTCAAAACCTAATAAAATACCTTAAGTTTCAGGTATTTAGACTTGGAGACAAAGGTATGGACACAATTGAGCAAAAAGGAACAAAGGAAGCTGCAAAAATGGAGAAATGAAGATCTGCAGATCATCAAAGCCATTCGGCGTGTCGCCAAATGATCTCACCTTGCCTTTTGTTCCAGTGTGTTGAGCCCTGAAGGAAAGGATCAAATCGATGGTGAAAAAGAGTAGTCGACGTGTCGCCAATCAGTTCCGCAAAGCAGTACTAGGTCGCCTAATGATCCAAAACACGACGATGCTAAAGGCTAATGCAAGACGACAGTGAACTACACCAAAGGGTGAATCACTGAGTTGATCGGCGATTCCGACTAATGTCGCCGAGTGATCCGCTGCAGCACAAATATTTAAAATCTATAAATACTTGTTTAGTATCATAATTTTATATATCGAATTTTACATAGTTCTATCATAAATTTTTAGCTTTTATTTTTGAGTTCTAAGTTTGGAGAGGGTTTTGACAAACTTGAAGATTCAAAGGGTTACATCTCCAAGAATTTGGGCTTGGGTCTTTTGGATCCTTCAATCTTAGCTTGTATCAAGACATAAATCTTCATACCCATTTGAATGCAAACTCATTTTGGTATAAATTTCTATCTCTTTTACATGTCTAGCTAAAACCGTAATTCTTGGGGTGTGATTTTGTGAATATGGGTTAGATTAGTTATTGGGTCTTGCTTGCTGATAGTTTAATCGTAGTTTAAATGTGATTTCATTTGGTAGTTGTGGATGAACTTAATGAGATTGTAGTTGCAAATACGATTTCACATATGTGTTTTCAGCTAGCGAGAGAGAAAGGTCGTAAAACTAAGACTACTAAAATGATGGCCGGTGGGAGTGGGTCGACATAAGGTTCAGCTCAAGAGAGTGAACCCTAGTCTCATTCGCGCACACTCAACTTAGGAGAGTGAGTGTGCTAAGGCGGAGATTGTTCTTCATGCGATAAGAGGGTGTTCGAGAAAAACCCACTTGAAGCAGGGTAAGTTGCTCGAGAGAGAGCTTATCCCCCTTAAAGTCTAGCCTAGTCACAATTATTCTGTGAATTCTCTATCAAAAGCATGTACCTAATAATCTCATTTATCCCGTATTCCTATCACATCCCAAGAATCCCGTCTCCCTTATTAGTACTTTTTGTATTTTTGTTGTTTTTGCTTACTTGTGACAAAACCCCCATTGTTAATTGAAGTTTGCGCCACCCCCTTTGATTTATAATGTTTTTAATCGATAATATCTTTAACTATGACGAATTAGAACTTCGTTTTATTTTTCTATTAATTCTCCAAACCACTCCATGTGGTTCTTCCAACCTTTGGTTGAGTTACTAAACCATTGTATGATCGTAGACACTTGCATTGGATGTTGTGTCTTGATTACGCAAATATCAAAATGGCTTCCCTGCCGAGGAGTGGTGTTACTTGAGAATTCTTAGCTTAATAGAATTTTTGTTCTTTCTTAGTTGTAGTTTACTTACTTAATTTTGGTTTTGTTTTGTTTTACTTGCGTAAAGATTTCAGGAAGCATGAGTGTTAATGGTAGGCGCAACGGTAGACAGGTAGGCCACCTAGACGACATCAGAAATCTCAACGATGTCCAAAAGCCTAACATCAATGGCCCCCATATCTTGGGAGGTATTGGAGCCATCCGCTTACCTCCAGCCGAGGGAAATGCATTGTTCCACATAACGAGCACTATGTTGCAACTCTTGCAACTAAAGGGACTTTTTAGCGGCTTGGCTCACGAGGATCCTCACGAACATATTTGAAATTTTATAGATGTATGCGGACCATTCTCATTCAAAACTATCTCTCAGGAGTCAGTCTGTTTAAGGTTATTCCCTTTCTCGTTGATGGGAGAGGCATGAAAATGTCTCACCGAGTTGCCGCTGAATCCATCACTTCATGGGAGGAATTGGTAACCGCATTCCAAGTGTAATTTTTCCTTCCATCGAAGATGATGACCCTTCGGGATAGCATTTAAAGCTTTAAGCATCAAGAAGGAAAGCCTCTGCACGAAACTTGGTTACGGTTCAAAAAGTCGGTGTTTCAATGCCCAACCCATGGTCTGCCTGATAACGTGCTGCTTCAGTACTTTTACTGGAGTTTGGACTCAGTAAACGAAGGGGTTACTGACCAATTGTCGCCTGAAGGCTTGATGCAACAACCATATGCAATAGCAGCCCATTCTAGATGTGATGACAACCATCAATAGAGCGTGGTACACTCGCGAGGACCAAGTCTCTCATCTCACCTTCAAACTATCTAAGGAGAAGATTGAAAAAGACCATGAGAGAGACCAAAACATGGCCAAGATCATGATGCAGCTTGACATTTTATCCAAAAATGTCATGGAGGCTGGCGCCCGTAGTGTCAACGTCGTGGGGGTCGGGTGTGCAAATCCTGAAGAGATGAAGTTTGAAGCCTTGTATAACGAGGAGGTAAATTTTCTAGATAACCAAGGTGGGGTCTATCATTCAAACTACCCAAGGCAGGGTGGTAACCAAGGTTGGGCTAGAGACGAAGGTTGGAATGATAGAGATCGTGAATGGAGGGATCGTAATCCAACTTGGAAGGATGGGGAGAATGATAGATATGTGCCTCCCCATGAGCGCCAGAAGCCCAAGGATTCGGAAGGTGGTAGGTTTGAGGATATACTCTCACGTATCCTCAACAAAGTTGAAGGGTCTGACAAAATGTTAAAAGGCATGAAAGAAGATGTGTCTACCCTTAGTCAGACAGTCACCTTCCATTCAGCTTCAATCAAGCAGTTAGAGGCCCAAATGGGCCATATCTCGTCTCACCTCAACCCGAGACAACAAGGGGGTTTGCCTAGTGATACTATGGCTAACCCCAAGAGTGAGGTTTTAAGGTAGACTTGTGTCGTGCCGCGACGTTAACTAAAGTGTTGTTTGGGAGGCAACCCAAAACCTCTTATCGTTTTATTTTTACATATTGGTAAAATAATGGTGTGTTATTTGTACAAGTCGAAGTGTGGAAAGTGCTCAAAAAAGTGTATGGTGGCGAGCAACAGGTCCAGTCGACGCGTCGCCGAAGATGTCAACGAACCCGACCTTATCCGCTGTTTGACTCAAGATATCTTCAAATTGGAGTCTGTAAAACTCGGTGAACTTAGGAAATTATTGGTGCATCGCCGACTTTGTCGGTGATCTCGATGGAGACTGTCGTTGGGACCCCCACATTAACTGGAAGTCCTGTAAAATTTGGCGAGGAAAATAAACATTCGGCGGTTCGCTGAGTAAATCAGCGAGCTTGAATCATGTTGCCGAGTGGGTGAAAACTGGACGGTCTTGCAAGTCAAAGGTTTAAAAAGCTTCAATCTCATTCACTTTCCCTCACTTTTTATATACCCAAATTCACACATGCACTTTAGTTTCTATATTCCTTGCACTTTTAGAGTATTTTAGTTGTTGAATTGTGCTCGGACTTGGATTGCGTTGCCGCCTAGCATCTCATTAGCATTTTAATCGGCATCTAAGGTTGGTTTCTGAGTCCTAGTCCTTTTATCAATAATTTTACGCAAATGCAATAACATTACTTTTATGATGTGTGTTGGTCCTCGCTGATAGGATTAGAATTTTGTGTTTGCCTGCATTGATTCGATAATATCAACTTTACTGAATTAAAAAGTTGATTCCTAAAAATTGTGCCTTATAGTGGATAAAAATTATGGGTTGCGCATAAGTATCATCAGGTATGAGCTTAATTTAGCTATTGCATGCTTTGATTTTGTTTTCGGGGGTTGCGGGGTTGAATTCAAGAAGATGGGTTGAAACTAGGCACGTTGAGCCAGTTGGTGAGTTAAGTCGAGCTCACCAAACTGGTCGGCGGTTCACCTAACATCCTCATCTTGTCGTTAATTTAATGTTAAATATGATGTTGAATTTTGTAATTTTCGACGAGAAGCAGGATGTCGCTGAATGCATTCGGCGTCTCACCGGAAGACTTCTTATTCGCCTTTTGTCCGCACCCTTGTAATCTCTGTGCATTACACTCGGTGCACCGCCTAAGTAGCTGAGCTCTTCGCCAAATGGTTCGGCGAAGTGATTCTGAAATTGAACGGCCTTGTTTTTTTTTCTGAATACTTTCTAACTTTATCTCAAAAGCTTTGCAAAAATGGCTAGACCGAAAGTAGCTGGAAGAGATATGCCACCCCGACAAACAAGAGCGAAAAATTTAAGGAAAAATAGAAAGGCAATAGATCCTCCCAAAATGGATAATGAGGGCAAGAAGCCCAGTGCAAGCAAGAGAACAAATCCCCGAGACCCCACTATTCCTTCATGGAGACGTGGATTCTTCACAGCTATCCACTCTTTTCTGGCAGCTCATGACTTGGACAATCTTAGTAAGTCAGCTACCGCTGAATCTTTTGAAGAGGCTCCGGGGACCGTTATCAAATTCCAGGTTGACACATCGGGCATTGATGCCCAGACAAATTGAGTGACTTCTTAGACATGATTCCCTCTTTACCCCACTCTCTGTCTTTCGTTATTTTTAAATTTTGGATAATCTTATTTGCATTTGAGGACAAATGTTTTTACTTGTGGTGGGGTGAGGCCCACCTTTGTTGTGCTATCGGTGAATTATCATTTTGATTGTTTTTTTGGTGTTTAGGCAAAAATTTTGCGTTTGTACTACGTTTTTGTGGATGTTTGAGCTTATGGCTCCTTTTTGTTTTGATTGAAAAATGATTTTGACCCTTTAGAAAAAAATTCACAAATTTTTGCCACCTCTTGTATGCACTAGAATATGGTTGTTCCTTGGTAAATTTGAGTCTCAGTTTCGATCAATACCGATGACTTGAATAGTGCTTGCAATCGAACGAATATGAATGTACGGCTACGATGAGGCCAAATGAAGTTGCCAAATGAGCTTATGTGAACTCTTTGCATCTCGTTGTGACTAGCCTATTGTCGAATCGAGTCTCTTGTGATGACCGTTGCACAGTAGCAAAAGTGTGGAGTCTTGTTTGACTTTAGTGTCGATGCCTTATGTGATGAGCTTACCTTGAACCATGCAGATGGATCCTAGAATTTGCCCCGTTAGTCCGGTTGACTAAGTAAGGCTTTCTCTAGACATGATCTTAGGCAACTTCTAAGAGTGTGAGCCAATTTAACATAAACGTCTTTTGTGACCTACCTTGTGAGTGTGTTAACCGTTTTTGAACACCCCTTGAGCCTTACCTTTCTTTGAAAGAAACTTTATGAAAACAATGACCTCTCTTTATCGATCACCCATAATCCTCATGAAGTTGTGGTTGGTTGAATAGCCAACTTAGGGTAAAAGCCTAAGTTGGGGGTGTGGTGAAAGATAAGGGCAAGTCAAAAAGTGCAAGGAAAGTCTCCTTTAATCCATGGTGTTGAGAAAAATGGAACCCTTCCTTATAAATAAAAAGGAGAGAAAGAAGAAAGAAAAAGAAAAAGAATGAAAAAGAAAGTTGTGGAATAAAGTACCAAAGAAATGGGGTTCCAAACAATCCATGAGAAGTGAATAATATGATGACTTATGATTCACTAATGAAAACGATGAAGGTAAAGGAAAGTAAGTGTTGAGAGCACCACATTTCATAAGGACAAAAGTCACTGAGCCTAAATGACCATACCTTTGCACTCAGCCCCGTTACAAGCCTTAAAAGATCTTAGTGATCTTGAGTGAGCTGAAACAAACGCTGATTGGAAAATATGGGCAAGCCTATGGGTGAAAGCATGCATTGTGTTCTTCTTTTTGAGTGTGAGCGTTGCATCTAATTCCGGAACTTTTAAATGATTAACTCATTGTGTATGAAAATGGAATCATTCTTTATGTGGGGCATTTCAACACTATATTTGAGCTTGAACTTGCATTTGAAGCAAGTATTGTGAACACGAGATTTTTTTATAGTGGTGAGTCACAACTTGAATCTTTGAGTGCACATTTGATCTTTGCATAAGTAAATTGAGTCTTGTTGTGTGCATTCATGATTGAATCTTGTGTAGCACTGTTTGAGACATCCTTTTTGAACTAATGAACTTGAGTTTTACTTGAGGACAAGCAAAAGTTTAAGTTGGGGGTGTTCATGAGTCCACAAATTAGACTCATTTGGGGCTATGTTTTAATAAGTTTAGTGTCCTCAAATGCATGTTTTGTCTCAAAAACTGATAAAATACCTGAAGTTTCAGGTATTTAGACTTGGAGACAAAGGCATGGACAAAATTGAGCAAAAAGGAACAAAGAAAGCTGAAAGAACGGAGAAATGAAGATTTGTGGATCGTCGAAGCCATTCAGCGTGTCGCCAAATAATCTCACCCAGCCTTTTGTTCCACTGTGTTGAGCCCTGAATGAAAGGATCAAATCGGCGGTGAAAAGGAGCAGTCGGCGTGTCGCCGAGCAGTTTCGTGAAGCAGTACTAGATCACCTAATGATCTAAAACACGAAGATGTTGAAGGCTAACGCAAGACGGTGATGAACTACACCAAAGGGCGAATCGCTGAGTTGATCGACGATTCCGACTAATGTCGCCAAGCAATCCACTACAGCACAAATCTTTAAAATCTATAAATACTTGTTTAGTATCAGATTTTTATATATCGAATTTTACATAGTTCTATCATAAATTTTTAGCTTTTATTTTTGAGTTTTAAGTTTGGAGAGGGTTTTGAAGAACTTGAAGATTCAAAGGGTTTCATCTCCAAGAATTTGGGTTTGGGTCTTTTGGATTCTTCAATCTTTGCTTGTATCAAGACTTAAATCTTCATACCCATTTGAATGCAAACTCATTTTGGTATAAATTTCTATCTGTTTACATGTCTAGCTAAAACCTCAATTCTTGAGGTGTGATTTTGTGAATATGGGTTAGATTAGTTATTGAGTCTTGCTTGCTGATAGTTTAATCATAGTTTAAATGTGATTTCATGTAGTAGTTGTGGATGAACTTAATGATATTATAGTTGCGAATATAATTTCATATATGTGTTTTTGGCTTGCGAGAGAGATAGATGTAAAACTAAGACTACTAAATTAATGGCCGGTGGGAGTCGGTCGACATGAGGTTCAGCTCGAGAGAGTGAACCCTAGTCTCATTCCCGCACACTCAGCTCGAGAGAGTGAGTGGGCTAAGGAGGAGGCTGTTCTTTATGCTGCAAGAGGGTGTTCGAGAGAAACCCACTTGAAACGGGGTAAGTTGTTCGAGAGAGAGCTTATCCCCCTTAAAGTCTAGCCTAGTCACAATTATTCTATGAATTCTCTACCAAAAGCATGTACCCAATAATCTCATTTATCCCGTATTCCTTTCACATCCCAAGAATCACGTCTCCCTGATTAGTACTTTTTGTATTTTTGTTGTTTTTGCTTACTTGTAAAAAAAAACCCCACTGTTAATTGACGCTTGTATAACCCCCTTTGATTTATAATGTTTTTAATCGATAATATCTTTAACTATGACTAATTAGAACTTAGTTTTATTTTTCTATTAATTCTCAAAACCACTCACTGTGGGAACGATCCCAACCCTTGGTTGGGTTACTAAACTATTGTACGTTCGTAGACACTTGCATTGGAAGTTGTGTCTTGATTACGCAAACATCAGCTACTCAACCTTTAACCCTAGTCCATGCCTATATAATGGGTACTATATTCCTTTGAAAAGACATCTAAAAAATTCCACCACAAATTCATGGAATATTTATAAAGATATTAAAATCTCAAATATTGCGCAAATTCATGGAATATTTATGAATAAATCAAATCCAAATCATCTTAATTCGAGAAATATGTCACTAACGGCCCTCGAATTATGAAGATCAAGGGAAAATCATCCTAGTTTGAGAAATACGTCATTGACAACCCTCAAATTATGAAATCCAAGTTTGAGAAGTACGCCAATAATAGCCGTTAAATCATGGATAAATCTTAAGAGAGAGCAGAATCAAGGGATCAACAGAATTGTATTCACAATTCACGATCCGTGGATGGAACCATAGACCATCGATGGGGTTCGTAGACCTCTGCACAACCTTTTTTCTATAGATTTGGCATTTCATCCCTGCATATATAGAAACCGTTAGGCCTTTCTTTTTACATTTTCTGGACACTTTTTAGACACGGACCCTATGCTATATCTAGCCAACACTAATACAAAAATAAAACACCTATCTAAAAGATAACAGAAATTCAAATAAACAAAGAAAACTCCTAAATCGAAAAGAAAAACCTATAGTTGGCTAGATTGTACATCTTGGGTTGCCTCCCAAGCAACGCTTGATTTAACATCGCGGCACGACGTAGACCCCTTGATTTCTCAGACTTCATCAAGGTAGTAGGCCTCAACCACTTCTTGCACACTCTCTCCTTTCCCCATGTAGACCTTGATCCTTTGCCCGTTCACCTTTAACCTTGTTCTCCAGCTCGACCACTCCATGTGGGAACACTTGAGTGACTATGAATGACCTGGTCCACTTGGACTTGAGCTTGCCAGGAAACAAGCGCAACCTTCAATTGAATAAAAGCAATAGATCACCCATAACAAATTTGTGTTTTTCAATCTTTTGATCATGATATTTCTTCATCTTTTCCTTGTACAAGGCTAAAATTTCATAAGCTTTTAGGCGAAACTCATAAAAGCTCATTCATGTTATTCACTCTTTAACTCGATGTGACACCCTAATCCAAATTCAACTGCTTTAGCGCCCATATAGCCTTATGCTCTAGCTCTACCGGCAAATGGCAAGACTTCCCATATACAGGTTGGTAGGGGGGGGGATACCTATAGGAGTCTTGAATGGGGTGCGATAGGCCCATAGAGCATCATCAAGCCTCCTTGACCAATCAGTTCTATTTGCATTCACAATCTTAGCAAGGATTTGCTTTATTTCTCTGTTGGACACTTCAACTTACCCACTAGACTGCAGATGGTAAGAAGTGGCTACATTGTGGCGAACTCCATATTTCTCTAGCAACGCCTTGAACAACTTATTACAAAAGTGGGAACCTCCATCGCTGATAATTGCCCTAGGTGTACCAAATCTGGAGAATATATTCTTTTTCTGGAATGCGGTGACACTTTTACCTTCATTGTTTGAAAGCGCAATTGCTTCCACCCATTTTGACACATAATCAACCACAACAAGAATATACTTCATCCCATATGAACTCAAAAATGGACCCATAAAATCAATGCCCCATACATCAAATAGCTCAATCACCAATATCTGATTCATCGGTAGCTCTTGCCTCTTTGAAATTCCTCCTTATCTTTGTCAACAATCACAAGACTTGGCAAAATCATGAGCATCTTGGTGGATGGTAGGCCAGTAATACCCAGACTGCAAAATTGTATGCGCAGTCCGAATACCACTATGATGCCCACCAAAAGGCGAAGAGTGACACGCCTCTAGTATACTCATCATCTCAACCTCGGGCACACAACGACGAATAATCCCATCACACAAATACAGAACAAATAAGGCTCATCCCAAAAGAACTTCTTCACATCATGCATAAACTTTTTCCTTTGATGAAAAGACAAATCCGAAGGAACCAGATCACTTGCCAAGTAGTTAGCAAAGTCTACGAACTAAGGAATAAGATCATGAGAAGCAGCTAATACATGTTCATCTCGAAACGCATCATTAATTTCAGCCACATTCCTAGCTTGAGCATAGCTTCCTCCTCTAATCTGGACAAATGATCGGCAACTTGATTTTCTGTCCCCTTTCTATCTTACAACACAAAATCAAACTCTTGCAGCAACAACACCCATCTCATCAACCTCGGTTTTGCATCCTTCTTAGCCATCAAATACCTCAATGCAGAATGGTCAGTACGCACTATGACCTTAGTACCAAGCAAGTAGGATCGAAATTTCTCAAATGTGAAAACCACAACAAGGAGTTCCTATTCAGTCACTGTATATTCTTTCGAGCCACATTTAGAGCTTTGCTAGCATAGTAAATAGGATGAGGAATCTTCTCTCGCCTCTGTCCCAATACCACACCAAGCGCCACTCCACTCGCATCACACATCATTTCAAACGGTTACCCCCAATCCGGTGAAATAATGACAAATGCGGAACCTAGCTTTTCTTTCAACTCTCCAAATTCTCTCAGACAAGCATCATCAAACTCAAATTTACACTCCTTTTCGAGCAATTTGCACAATGGATGTGCAATTTTGGAGAAATCCTTGATAAACCTCCTATAAAAGCCAGCATGCCCAAGAAAACTTTTAACACCTTTAATCGAGATAGGTGGTGGAAGCTTTTCTATTACCTCGACTTTTGCTCTATCAACCTCAATACCTTTCTCAGAAATCCGATGACTCAGAACTATCCCCTCTTTCACCATGAAGTGGCACTTTTCCCTATTCAGCACAAGATTGCACTCTTCACACCGTTTAAGTACCTTGGCCAACTGATCCAAACAACCATCAAATGAGTCACCTACCACAGAGAAATCATCCATAAATACCTCAATAGTTTCCTCCACCATATGAAAAAATATCCACATCATGCAACGCTGGAAGGTCATTGGAACATTACACAACCCAAATGGCATTCGTTTGAAGGCGAAAATCCCATAAGGGCAAGTGAAGGTGGTCTTCTCTTGGTCTTCCGGAGCAATGGAGATCTGATTGTAGCCCGAGTAACCATCAAGAAAACAATACCAACCCTTACCAGCAAGACGGTCCAGCGTCTGATCCATGAATGGCCATTTTTCGCATTAGGTACCATAGTAATCCCACCTTTCTTGGGCACACACTGAACATGACAAACCCAACTACTAACTGCAATGCGATAAATGACTCCAGCATCCAACCACTTGTTGATTTCCTTTTTCACTACCTCTTGCATAGGCGGATTTGGTATTCTTTGGTGCTCGATACTAGGCTTGTGATCCGGCATGAGTTGGATTTTATGAGAACATATGCCAGGAGAAATCCCAATAATGTCTGCAATAGTCCACCCAATAGCCCTCTTGAACCTCTTCAACACAGAAACCAAAGCCTCAACTTGTTCCGCATTCAAATCAGCCGCAATGATGACCGGTAAAGTACCATCTCTCCCCAATAATACATACCTCAAATGTGATGGTAGAGCCTTAAGCTCCAATTTTAGAGCTTCTCTAACATACGGTTTTACGGGTGGAGAGTCACGATTATTCATATCTACCTCATATTTCTTTGGTTTGAAATGAAATTTCAACCTATCAAGTGCGGCAACTAACTCATCATAATCTTCAATACCATCACCCTAAAAATTCATCATTACCGCTGCAAGTGCATCAACACCCAACTGCTTTTCAATAGACACATCAGACCCTTGACCAAAAATATGATTCACCACGAACACTGACTTGAGATCACTTTCCTGCTTCATGGACATATAGATATTAAAAGTTACCTCTTCACTATTCAATCCAACCTTCATCAGCCCTTTCTCCATATCGACCAAGGTGCGCCCAATAGCAAGGAATGGTCTCCTTATGATGATGGGAACCTCAAAATCTCACAGTCAAGTATCACAAAATCCACAGGAAAAATAAACGACTACACTTTCACAAGCACATCTTGGAGAACACCAATGTGCCTCTTCACAGTTTTATCGGCCATGAGCAATCGCATCGCAGTCGGTATTAGAGCCCCTAAACCCAACTTCTTGTAAATAGACAATGGCATCAGATTAATGCTAGCACCCAAATCACATAATGCCTTAGAAATACGCAACAACCTGATGGTATATGGAATAGTGAAGGCATCAGGATCCTCTTTCTTCTGCACAAGTAACCGAGTAGCAATAGCACTACTATGTTGCAACCTATCATCATCTTCAAAAATCATGGCCCTCTTCTTAGTCACCAAATTTTTCATGAATTTAGCATACCCAGGCATTTGCTCCAAAGCTTGTATCAATGGAACATTGATGGAAAGTTGTTTCAACATAGTGATAAACCTGCGGTACTTTCCTTCTTCATTCTTCTTCACCAACCTCTGTGGGAATGGTGGAGGTCTAGGCATGGGAACATCTTTTTGGGTTATTTTCGCTTCCTTCTCTGTAGCATTCTTGGACTCTCCAGTAACCTCAATCTCATCATCATCTTTCTGAACCACAATTTCAACCTCAGACGGCATAGGTGGTTCAATGGTGTGCTTACCCCCTCGAGTAGTGACTGCCATATAATGCCAATCATTCTTTGGATTTTGGATGGTGTTACTAGGATGTGTGCCAGGCTGACGTAGGTTTACTATAGTGGACAACTTATTCATCTGCTGCTCAAGTTGCTTGATCGACACTACATGGGCATCAACTTTTTGATCAATACCAGACAAGTCATTATGCATCTCCTTCACATTCTCATCAGTCGAATCTAACCTCTTCATCATCTTCTGCCTCATATCCTCAATACGTGACATACTACCCCCAGCTTCCCTATTACCAGATTCCTGATTTATAGGTGGAACATAAGGACCAACCATATCATTTTTGTTGCCATAGTTGTTCCGATTGTAGTTGTTTTCGCGATTGTAGTTCCCATCCCGGACATATTGACCCTCTCGATTGTAGTTGCCATAGTTCCAACCTTGGTTTCCTTTCCCTTGGCGCCAATTATCTCAGTTGGAACCTTGGGTATTGGCTCGAAAACCCCCCGTCTGATCATTCACCAAATACACATCCTCTTTATAGTAGCATTCCTCAACTGGTGGTGGTGGGTTTCTAGTAAAATAATTCACATCATTTACTTTTTCGGCACCTCCGCTTATATGCTTCAACACCAACCCCAATTCGGTCATCATCTGAGCCATCTCCTCACGAATATCATCGGCATATTGACTAGGTACAGATTGAACTACAAACGTGCTCTTCCCAGTTTCTGACTTTCTAGTACTCCAAGCTTTGTTATTTCAAGAGATTTTCTCCAATTTCTCAGCGATCTGCTCAAAAGTGCACTCACCATATGAACCCCAAGTGATAGTATCAAGCACATCCTTGTTATTGTCATCCTGACCTCTGTAGAAGTATTCCTTTAGTGACTCATCATCAATGCGGTGATTTGGAACACTTCTTATGAATTTAGTTAACCTATCCCACGAACTATTGACAGACTCTCTAGGTAGTGCCACGAAGTTGTTGAGTTTATCTTTGTGGTTCAGCTTCTTTGACAACGGAAAGTACTTGGCCATAAACACCTTGTGCAATTGATACCATGTATGAATGGTTTTATATGGGAGCTCAGAAAACCACACCAAAACATCACCGGTCAAAGATAGAGGGAATACTCTCAACCCTATGACATCCATGTCTAATTCCAGTCGACCCACGCAACTCTTGCAAACACTCCTCAACTTGGCCATGTGCCCATGTGGATCCTCCAATGCCATACCAGAAAACAAACCCCTCGTTGTAACCATCTACATCAAACTGCTAGTCACCACGAATGTATCCCCCAGAGGAAAAAGAGGTAGAACAATAGGTACTTCGGATTCAACGGTATTGAAGTCGACCCTATAGTTATCACGTAACATTGGTTCTGGTAGATTTTGTACCCTCAATGCATCTCCTAGTGGGTTACCACCATAATCCTCAGCGTGCTCATTAACAACCCCAGGAGGCTGCAACTCAACTCCATCACCTAGATTTCCTCTGATTGGATTAACTTGGACCCCTTGATTATTCATCTTTCACAAAGTTTTGGTCAACTCTAGATTGTATGGAGTCAATGGTTCGCCTCGACTCCGTGTACTTGGCATACACTAGAGTAGAAACCTGTAGAAACAAAAACAAAAGTAAATGTAAAATTAGGAAATAATTACTAAAGTTCAATAATGTAGTTAAACTTAATCTAAAAGCCAATTCCCCGACAGCGGCGCCAAAATTTGATACGCTCAAATTATACCTCCCTAAAGAAGTATAAGCGATCGTTATCAAATAAAACACCCAACTAGTAGGTTGAGGTCGATCTCATGAGGAATATGGTTTTAGACTTAAACTTAACTCACTATTATATTTGTTTAATCAACTTATTTCCGAGATAAGTAAGTAAAGGGGAGGAGGAGTTTTGTGAAACAAATAACTTGATTGTTGTTAAGTAACAAGTGATCAAGATTCGAACTTTTTTGTTATCAATGAGAGAGAGAAACTAGGGTGTATGTGTTCCCCATAAGCTCTTAATGCGGTAATCCTAATAATAGTAATCTTATCCTAGTGTATCACATGCGAAGTGGTAAGTTAGGTATCCCTAAGTGCTTGGTCCGCCAAATAGGAAATTTCACACCGCACCTTGGTCCGACTACGTGTGTATAATTTACTAAACCTTACATTTACCTCAGATTAGACATCACATCAATGTATGGCTTAGTTTTCACCCTCGCACCAATTGACATTAGACTATTAGATAGTATCACACTAAATCTCTATTGATAATTCTTTTCTTATAAACTACCTTTTTGGTCCGGCAAGTAGCAACAAGGTGAGTTCTAACGCGCGCACTCGTTAAAAAGACTTCTAAACGAAAGAATTACCAATACATGCATCAACACTATTCAAGAATTACTTAGTTATTATTTCTACTTTGTTAATCGCTCATGGTTCTCACAACCCTAGTTGTGGATTTAGTTACTCATACTTGGAAGAACACAATTCATATTTTTAGAAGAAGAACTCATGAACTTACTTAATGAGTAGAAGAAACCTGTAATCTCCAATTGAAATTCAAAGCCAAAATCTTTATAAATCGAAATCCGGAAATCAAATTGCTGAAGTTTGCAAGTTAATTTCCAAGAAAATACCAAGAACTAAAAGTTTACAATAATGTCTAACCCCCAAAAACAGGGTTTACCTACCATATTAATAGAGAAACTTGTCCTAAACAAAAAGGAATGAAATAAGGAAATAAACTTTTCTGGACGCCGCTTCGATCTACGAGACTGGCGTACATACCGTAGACAGACCTACGGTCCGTAGGTCCCTTCCATGGCTCAATACTTAGACAATTTCTCAGAAGCTGGAACCTTCAATCTTCCAGATATACACAACAGACTTGTAGGACGAACCGTAGGTTGACTTACTGTCTGTGGGTCCCCTTTCATGGCTCCACACTTAGAACTTTTCCTCAAGTACTGGAACTCAAAATCTCTGAATCAATCGACGGTTGTGCAGGAAGGCCTGTGGGTTGACCTACTGTCCGTCACTCTCTTCCATAGTTCCACACATGGTCAGATTTCCCTGAGGTTCATCCCACGCCAGCCCAACGACGATCCGTGACTGTACCTACGGTCCGTAGGTCACTTCCGTGGGTGGCCACTTCTACAGAATTCTAGCTCTCTCTCTCGACCTCATCCAAATCCATTTCCTGAAAATATAGCACAATAAACATTAGTTCTAATACAAAATAGCCCTAGATATGATGTAATTCTCACAAGGGGAATCACAATCGATGCGGAAACAAATGAAAGATAGAAGAAGAGACACAAGATAAGAAACAATTGGCAACTAAAGGATGTGTTAAATCCAATAACCTCCAATCTAGATTCTAACAAGTACCAAATCCGGATAAATAGATAGACACAAAAAGAGGAAAGAAAGAGCAACCTAAGGGTATATAAAACCCAAACACCTCACCTCGTTAATCCAACAAGAAGCACCTAACTCTTACGAAGACCTCAAGGGAATCGATATCCCAAGCAACCCCCGTTTCTAAACAAGAATCAACAAAAACTTTACCAATCTTTCAAACACTCACACAAGGAGTTTAGGTTTTTAACCATTTTCAACAAAACAAATCTTCTTAAAAATGAACCCTAAGACGCCTATTTATAGTGCTAGGGCTTATTACACAAATAGGCCCAAAAGTGACCCGAAATAGGCCAATGGGCGAGCCAAGTCGGGCTCACCTAATGCCTCAGCGATCTGCCCAATAGGTTCGGCGAGGAACTCTGTTTCTTGCCTTAGCTGGGGAGCTACTGAAACTTTGGGTGGTCTGGGAACCATCGCCCAATCCATTTGGCGATGCGTCAATGGTCTTCAGCTCGCCTAGTGAGCAGTTTTCCCCTTTGTAGCTCCTTGGGCAGTTGACGATCTTGGGAACCCTCGCCAAAGGGTTTTAGCGAGTCGCCGAAGTGGTCTCCAGCTCACCGAATGGAGCACATTCTTCACTTGCTCCTCCTCGCTTCGTTAGGCCTCCCACGCTCCAAGCTATCATCCAAGCATGGTGTTGCCCAACTTGGAGCTACTTCAAGGTGCATATGTTCCCATGCAAGGCATGGAACTCCCTCTTTGGCATCCATACATGCCAAACAACCTCCATCCTTGTGAACACTCCATCAAAGCATTGAAGTTCATGAATGGATAGGGTTGATGTAATCCATTTTACATCATTCTCCCCTTCTTGAAAAGGATTCATGCTCGAATCCATAACTTGCAAAACCCTTGGGGGAGCAAACAAGAACCAGATCCTCATGGCATGAGGGTTAGCGTTAGCAATAACAATTTCATCACCATGCCAAGGATGCACAAACTTAACATATAACCAAGCATCACAAATATTAACAAAGGGTTTGCAACCCATCAAAGTAATAGATAATTGGCTAAGTAAGAAACATTGACAAAGGGGTAAAGCGTAGGAACCAATACACTTGAACAACCTCATATGTAATCCCTCATTGGTTCCACATTTAAACAAGCACAAGACCTCCCTTATGTCAATTAGCACATGAACACTCTCATACCTATGTGCGAAGGCATAAGTAATGTTGACCCAAATTAAGACCCCATCCAATGCACTAGATAACTTCAAGAGAGTAAGTATTCCCAATTCATGAGCAGGTTCACGTACATAAGTATTCCCCCCTACCAAACCAAATTGGTAAACATACCTCATTCAAGCACATTGGATCAAATAATAACACCACGAAAGAATCATGCAAATGACAGAAGGTGTTACTACCATATTCAGCACATTTAAGGATGGCATCGGGGTCAAATGAAAAAGGATTGTATAGCATCGAGTCAAGGAGACTCTCATTTGCCAAATTTAAACCACTACTAACATAAGATATACAACCCATACACATATGAGTATCATCATATGCAAGTAGATAAAAGTGAGTCCTCGAATCCAAAACTTTAAAACCATATAGATCATAAGCAAGAAGCTTATCCTCTTAGCATGATGGGTAGTACAAAGGTTAGCACTTAAAACATTTAAACGAGGAGACTCAAACTCAAGGAACAACCAAACATCCTCTATTGTCATGGCTATTAAGCCCACCAATGGAGAACAAGGACAATGGTCATTCTTCTCAACAACAAAGTAGTACCACCCAAAAGATGATACTCCTTCCAGTTCAACTACCCTCGAACATCCTCCGGGGATCAAAAGGATAGAAGATACATGGAGTTGGATCAAGTGCTCCTCAATTTATCAGGTGGGCACTTGTTCCTCCCAATAGCATACTCCACTCAACAGCATGAGCATCATCGTATGTAAACAAGTAGTAGAGAAAGGTGTATCGCAAATCAACCTCCTCTAGGGTGTTTTCATGAGTATGGCTACCAATAGGTTCAAAAGCATTGATCATACTATCAAGGAGTGAAACACACCCAGAAGAAGAAGTAATAAGTACACCAACAACACCTTTATCCTCATCATATTCCTTCCCACAAGAGTACTCTCATCTTCCGAGAAGAGATTTCCATCTTTGGGAGGGAAATATTCACACCATAGTGTGTTGCTATAGACAATATAGTTATCAAGAGCTACACTACTCTCAAGAATCACACCACTAGGTACATCACTAGGAGTGATTTCATCATCTTCAAATAAGACATTGTACTTAAAGAGGGAATGATCAACCACTAGGGAAGAATTAAAACATGCAAGTTCACCCTCAAAAAGACAAATATCATTCTTCGAAGTATTTTCAAGCACATGATCTCTATAAACAAAACAAGCAATCGGATCTTCCACAAAAGATATGTTCATAGAGTCACTCCTATTTAGTTGATCAACGTTATCATTAGTACCACTTACTTGAGATTCCTTAATCACATTACAAGGACCTGACCAGTGAACTACACTCACAAGCAGGATGATCAACACAATCATTACAAGATAATGAACTAGCATTCAAAGCACGGGTGTGAACACTAGGTGGACACAAATCGATCTTACTAGAAGAATCAATTCGGTCATCAATAGGATCAACTAGTGTATCCACATTCTCAACAAGCACATTATCAATATAAGGTAAAGAAACAATAGGCTCACATATAGACAAGCTAACATTTACACTTTGTTCATTTTCAATGGCAAAAGTGTTAAGTTTAGCTATGGTACCTTGACGCCCGCAAGAAAGATCTTCTTTACCCTTAAATGACACTCTCGTAGGAATATTGGGACAACCCACAAATGTATCCATCACAAGGGTTTTAGTAGGATCCTGCAAAAGGAAATAAATAGAACAGGGAAGGGAAGAGTGAGACGGGTTAGCTTGCAACTCATGATCCTTAAGGATCAATGCACTTTCAACTCCCACATCCTCCCTTATCTCTTTATGCTCAGCCAAATAACAACTTGGCCTTTCCCTCCAACTTCCTCTTTTCTCCTTCTCCTTGAGCCTCAGCCTCCACATGTCCCTCCGCCTTTTTCCTTTTATCCCTCAACTCATCCATCTTTCGATACAACTCTATGACTTGGGATGGTGACATTGGTTTAAGGACATATTTACAACCCATCAACATAACGGTATAGGTGTTGTGCCTTCCATGATGTATTGATATGTGGCTGTGTTGCCAAGGCCTCCCAAGTAGTACATGACTAGCTTGCATGGGAATCACATCACAAAGTACAGCATCATGATATTTCCCAATTTGGAACTTAATCAACACTTGCTCATGTACCCTCAATTCCTCCTCACTTAACCATTGAAGTGTGCTTGGTTTAGCATGCTTAGTGGTAGGAAGCTTCAAGTAGTCTACCACAGCCGCGCTAGCAAGGTTGGCACAACTTCCATTGTCAATGATCAAAACACATACTTGGCTCTGGATGGGGCACTTGGAGTAGAAGATATTCTCTCTTTGCTTCTGATTGATTTTGGCCTTCCTAGGTATAGTCCGTCTTACCACATACGATGGTAATGTGAACTCTCTCTCTTTGGTCCAAATTTCTTCCTCCACCCTGGTCAGTCTAGAATTCATCATGGAAAGACGATCTTTAAACTCAGCCAAGCTTCCTTCCAATATTCACATCATCCGACTCTCTTCAGTAGGAGTCCTCATGGAAGATTCTAAGGTAACCTTTCCTTTTGGTGGATAGGTTTGGCTTCCGGTTTCCATGGTACCTAGCAATAAGAAATACTCGACAAAACAACAACAACGTTAGCGTTAGTAAAATATGAACTCACAATCACTCGTGTTTACACACCTTTGATAGCCTCACAGATTGGCGTGGCTAATGTTGAAGATCGCTTATACTCGGTTGATCACAAAAGAGTCAATTCTACTCTTGGTCGGAATGGATTTTTGTTTCAGGAAGAACGGACGACTTGATTAAATCAAACGGACTTGAATCAATAAGTTATCTTCGAAGTAAAACGAATAAAAAACACAAAAGAAAAGAACTAACAAAGAAGTGCATTCAAGAACCAATAGTCAACAAGTAGGTAATTACAAGTTGAAAATCAGTTTAGGATTCTTGATTACGAACTAGAATCAAAAGAAAAGGAAACTAAGAAATTAGAACCTGAGATGAAAAGTGTCATAGGACGAGTTTCCCTTCGCCAAATGGCCTGTTTTGTTCGCCAAACGTGAAGTTCAGCTCGCCAACTTGAAGATTGACTCGCCAAACTCAACAATAGGACAAGGCATATTGGCGATCTGGGTTGAAGTTCGGTGATGCGTCGAATGGATTCGGCGAGCAGGGCTTAGCTCGTTGAATTGCGTTACCTGGGGCCGCATGACTCAGGCAGACTCTCTACCCGTGCGCGTGCCTATTTCAGTTTAGGAGGTATCAGAGAGGAGTTTTGGGTAAAAACCTTTGCAGTGTCTTCACCAAAATGAGGTCCAACTCGGTGACCTAGATACCCAAAGGGCGAGGTGCCGAGTGGAATGGGTGATCCAAGTCGGGATTCGCCCAAATTCTTCAAGCTACACTTGCAAGTCTCCGAAAATATAACCTTGGTGGTCCTCCCCTCTTCCTTGACCTTTAGGCTTTACCCTTTCAGGTAAATTCTCTTTTTACAAACACTTTAATATTTTCTCTTTCTTCCTTTTTGGAATCAAACACCTTCTTTTCAAATATTCCCTTCCTTGAAGGTTTGAATGTTCTTCAAGAACAAGATGAAGATCCAAAAATAAAACCCCGAAGACTTTTAGCTCAGAATTTCATGAAATTCAAGATCCAAGATCTCTTAGATATAGGGAACAAACCCCAATACTTTTTAGCACTTAATTTCTTGCCAAATCTTCCAGATTTCAAAATCCACTTGTCTTCTTCAAAGCTCCTTCAACCTTCAATGGTCCTTTAATAGTGCACCAAACCCTTTCAAATCTTAGCCCTAGACTCAAATAAGGTTAGGAAACACTAATCAAACCTTGGAAACTTCAAACAAGACACAAATCATCAAGCCCATTTTTGAAATTTTCTCAAAAACGTTATTGAACACTTTTTTTTTCTTTTTTTGTAGCAACAAACCCAAGACTAGAATCATATGGACGATACTAAGCTTGGGTCTGATAGCAAATGATGTAATTCTCACAAAGGGAATCACAATCGATGCGGAAACAAAAGAAGGATAGAAGAAGAGACACAAGATAAGAAACAATTGGCAACTAAAGGATGTATTAAATCCAATAACCTCCAATCTAGATCCTAACAAGTACCAAATCCAGATAAATAGATAGACACAAAAAGAGGAAACAAAGAGAAACCTAAGGGTATATTAAACCCAAAGACCTCACCTGGTTAATCCAACAAGAAGCATCTAACTCTTACGAAGACCCCAAGGGAATTGATATCCCAAGCAACCCTCATTTCAAAACAAGAATCAACAAAAGCTTTACCAAGCTTTCAAACACTCACACAAGGAGTTTAGGTTTATAACCAATTTCAACAAAACAAATCTTCTTAAAAATGAACCCTAAGACGCCTATTTATAGTGCTAGGGCTTATTACATAAATGGGCCCAAAAGTGACCCAAAATGGGCCAATGGGCGAGCCAAGTCGGGCTCACCTAATGGCTCGGTGATCCGTCCAATAGGTTCGCAAGGAACTCTTCTCCTTGCCTTAGCTAGGGAGCTACTGGAACTTTGGGCGATCTGGGAACCATCGCCCAATCCACTTAGTGATGCTCCAATGGTCTTCAGCTCGCCTAGTGAGCAGTTTTCCCCTTTGTAGCTCCTTGGGCAGTTGGCGATCTTGGGAACCCTTGCCAAAGGGTTTTGGCGAGTCGCCGAAGTGGTCTCCATCTCGCCGAATGGAGCACATTCTTCACTTGCTCCTCCTCACTTCGTTAGGCCTCCCACGCTCCAAGCTATCATCCAAGCATGGTGTTACCCAACTGGTAGCTCCTTCAAGGTTCATATGTTCTTATGTAGGGCATGGAACTCCCTCATTGGCATCTATACAAGCCAAACTGCCTCCATCCTTGTGAACATTCCATCAAAACATTGATGTTCGTGAATGGATAGGCTTGATGTAATCCATTTTACATCACCTAGACACACAAAACTCTTTAGTGAAATGTATTAAAAATATCATAAACTCACGGTATATCACTCAACATGTAACTCATCGATGTGTTGAAGTGATTAGGAAACCCCAACTTACACCGCCGTTTGGCCTCAGTTGGAGAGCTAGAGTTCTAGATAATTTGGAGGGCAACACATGGTTACGCGGTTTACCAAATCCATTGGCAAAATTCGTCGAATGGCCACCTAGTGAAGAATTTTTCAAACTTTGATCTTTTCATTCCATACTATTGCATGTCCATCTTTATTTTTATGCCTGTTTATTCCTGTTACATTGAGGACAATGTTGAATGTTTTTGATGGGGTGAACCTTGTTAAGAATACCATTGCTAAATGTGTTTGAGTGTCGGTTTGGATCAATACCAATGACTTGAATAGTTCTCTTAATTGAACAAAATAAATGTGCGGCTACTATGAGGCAAGCTAAGTTACATAAGCAACATGTGAACTTGTACCATCTCATTGTGACTAGTCAATTGTCAAATGAATCTCTTATAATGAATATTGCACGCTAGCTAGAAAGTGTGAAGTCTTGTTTGATATTGGTACCAATGCCTTGTGTGTGGTGAGGTCGTCTTAAACATTGTATTTGATGACACCTAGAAACTTGCCCCGTTGGTCTGATTGATTGAGTGAAGTGAACAATTGAAATGATCTTAGACAAGAATTTTGAAGAGCGAGCCAATTTGACAATATACCTCGTTTGTGGTCATCCTTGTGAGATATGCAAACCTAGCTTGGCACCATTTGAGCCTATTCTTTTCTTGGAAGAAACTTAATCTACTTTGACCTCTTTATCCGTTCACCCTTAATCTTCATGAAGTTTTGGTTCCTTTAAATAGCCAACTTAGGCCAAAAGCCTAAGTTCGGGGTGTGGTGAAAAAGAAAGAAAGTCAATAAATGTGAATAGCTACCCATTTGATGGACTATTTTGAAAAAGATGGAACCCCTCTATATATATAAAAAAAAATGAGAGAACAGAAAAAGAAAAGAAAAAGACTGAAAAAGAGCAAAAATTGTGAAATAAAGTGTATGAACACATGAAAAAATAGGGTATCCGGTGATTCATGTCTAGTTGAATAATAGGGTGGAGTTTGAACATGTTTGAATGTAAATGAGAAGGAGAAAGAGTGATTTTTTTAGGCCATACTTCATGAAGGTAGAAGCCACTCAGCCTAAATGACCGTACCTTTACACTCAACCCCGTTACAAGCCTTAAAAAAACCTTTGTGATCTTTAGTGAGCCGAAACGAATGTTGATTGGAAAATAAGGGCAAGCCTATGGGTGAAGTCATGCATGTGTTTGTCTTTTTGAGTGTGAGAGTTGTATGTGATTCTGAACTTTAAATTGTCGAAGAATTTTGTATGAATGTGGAATCATCTTTGTGTTGAGGGCATTTGAGTACCTTTGTTGAGCTTGGACTTGCAATTGAAGCAAGTATTGTGAACTTAGTATCCTTGATAATGATGAGTCACAATTTGAATCTTTGAGTGCACAATTGAGTATTGTATGTGTAGTTTGAACCTTTTGTGTGCATTCATGTGGAGTCTTATGCAGCACTATCTGAGATATCCTTATTAAACTGCTGATCTTGAGTTTTACTTGAGTACAAGCAAAAGTTTAAGTTGGGGGTTTTGATGAGTCCAAGATTTGGGCTCATTTAGGGCTCTATTTTGATAGTTTTAGTGTCCTCAATTGCCTAATTTGTGCTATAAATTGATGTTAAAGCCTTGAGTTTTAGGTATGTGAGCTAAAGAGCAAGGTAAGGATACTAACAAGTAAAAAGGAGCAAAGCAAGCTGAAGATGTGGAGAAAGGCAATCCTGGTGATCGCCAAGACCACTCGGTGAACCGTCGAGTGGCTCTTCAGCTCGCATATAGTTCCTGTATGCCATCCCTGAGGAAGAACCCATCTAGCGACTGGAGTGACAATTCGGCAAATCACTGAATGACTCCGCAAAAGCAACCTTGATCGCCCAAAGATAAAGGACTCGCAATGGAGGTGCGAGCAAATTGGCAATCCAAAGGAGCAAAGAGTGAATCGTCGAAGCCTTCGGCACTCTCGAGTTAGACCACCTAAATTACAGAGCATATTAGCTGAATACTCGAAAGAGAAAGGCGATGGATATAGGATATTGGCGAGTCACCGATCAATTGGCGTAGCCCGACTTTCACCACTAATTTTCCCCAAAAAGTTAACTTTTGAATCACTATAAATTGATCTTTTGAGGAGAGAGAAGGTATTGAGAAAAATGTGGAAAAACTCTTACCTAGAAAAAGGAGCATTGTTCTTGCATAATTTTGAAGCTTTCAAGTAGTTTTCACAAAAAAATAGATTTGGTTTTTTAAATTCCATCACTTTTGGAACATTGTAAAGGATTGGAGCTATTACCTCTCATGGCTAATCTAGTTGGTAATTATTCTTACCTTTTTATGATGTGTAGCTAAAACCATAATTCTTGGGGTGTGATTATGTCATTATGGGCTAAATTTGCTTATGGGTATTGTTAATTACTGATTTAAATGCTTAGTCGAAGTGGGTTTAATGATTAGCTCTGTTTTAATCTATGATTTGTAGTTATAAATGTAATTCTAGCTTTGAGTTCTTAGCTGCTTGAGAGAGAGGTTTTGGGACTAAAGCTCTTGATTAATGGTTTATAGGTATTGGGTTAGTATGGATTCAGCGCAAGCGAGTGAATCCTAAACCTAATCCTACCCATATTGTTCGATAGAGAGGATGTATTAAGGTTGTGGGCTGTTCTTAATTGCTAAGCTTGTTGATGTTCGAAGGAAATCTCTTGAAATGTGATAGTTGTTCGAGAGAAAACTATTTCATTCATAGTCTAGCCTACCCACTGACACTTAGCTATTTATTTGTAGTTTGAATTACCCAAATAGTGAAATTTTCCTATAATCAATAACATCCCGAGAATTTAGTTTTATATTGTTATTTTCTCTTGTTTGATTGCGTTGTAGCTGCTAATTGCAAACCAAACCCCCCGTCCCCCATCTGACATTCGTGTCATCCCTTTTGACTTGTTTACTTGTTATTTTCGAGAATTTCTATTCCTATAACTAACTAGAGCATGTTTGTACTTCATAGTTGAATTTGAACAAGTACCACTTCTTGTGGGTTCGACCCCAACTCATTGTTGGGTTTTATACTAATTAACGATCGTTCGCACCTAGAATTGGATGAGGTGTGTTTGAAACGTTAATCATCAATTGAAGTCAATTGTGTCATTTAAGCTCATAAGTAATACATTGATGTTACATAGCTCCTTATGCCATTGTTACTTCTTTGAAGTTATTATTCTCATGTCTTCTACTACTGGTCCGTAGTTCCAAATCTCAAAAATGATTATGACCACCAAAACAACAATCTCAATTATTAAAGAAACTAAGTGAAGCAATCTATATATTTATGGGTGACATCCCAGGGGCTGCACAAATACCTAGCATGGGTCGATCTCAATTAGTATAGAAGGGTGGCAGCTCAGGGGAAAAAGCCTAGCATGGGTCAATCCCAATTTGTGTAATTATGAGGACAACATCCCAAGGGTTAAAATGCTTAGCACGGGTCATCCTTTTCTACCGTTGATCATCTGGTAATTTTTATCATATGCCTTTTAAAGATTATGACACAAACAAAAGTAAAGAAAAGAATGTAACATACATGATCACACAAGATTAAGAAAGGTGGTCTCCTCTTCTAATTTATGCACTTATATATTGATACTTGATTTCAATGTAGCCCTTGTTTTACATATGTTATTGCCTTAGATATTCAGTACTTTTTTTGTACTGATGTCCCTCGTGGGGGACACTCCATTTTATGTTGCAGGCATAGGTACTCCAACTAGTAGACCTCCTAAATAGGAGTGCACGACACTCAACTACTTTTACTGTAACAACCCGGAAAACTAGTGAGACCAAGCTAGAGTCTAATGGAAACTAGTAGGTGAAACTAGAGCCTCACGTGTGAATTTTTTGAGTTTGATGTTGGTTTTTAGGTTGTATATTGACTTCCTGAGCTTAAGAGGAGGTGTCTAGGGGTTAAACGTCAAGGTACGACCCCTCAAAGATCAACCAAGGGTCCTTGGAGAGGACCCTAAAGCCTAAACCCAAGGCTGCCCCTTAAAGCAAAAAGCTGTCAAAATTGGTGAACCACGGATGGCAAACCATGGCCAATAGATTGAGTGACGCCCCATAAGTCATGGGGCGTGGTTCAAGGGCTGGTTGAGGAGCTGAAGGTCAAAACCACGGACCTGCAGCACGCCCAGTAGATCAATTGATGGACCGTAGTTCCATAGGACTTGGATTGCACCGGCAATCTGTCCAAAGTCGGCAAATAGGTGGGCTAGTTTAGGCAATTCGGTTTTAGTTCGTTTTAAGTAGTGGTTGATTAATATGGGTTTATTTCATATATATAAAGTATTTTAAAGTTTAAACACCTCATTAGCTCATTATAACCAAAGACCCCAAATCAAAACCCAACTACTTTCCCCTCCAAAAATCTTCTCTCTAGAAACTCCATTGAAGACCAAGAGAAGGGATCAAGCTAGGGCGTTGAGATGGAGGATTTTTCAAATGAATTTGATGGGATTATATGTCTAAGGTATGATAATTGTTCATCCTTGGGAAGCTATCACCCAAGGAGCCCTTTCAAAAGCTTTTAACTCAATTCTAGAAAACCCAATTAGCTAGGGTTTCAACTCAACCTCATGGATTCCTTTCAAATCTGTTCTTAAAGGTTTAATTATGTTTTTTATTGATGATACTACTGACTTTAGATGATTTTAACTTGAATTCCAAAGAATCCATGAGTTTTCCCCAACCCTAGCTATGGTTCTTCTTTACATTATGTGATGGTTTTGTAAGTTGGTCCAATTGATTGAATGTGAGTTAATTATGATACAATTGCATGATCTAAGTTTGATTTTACATGTATACTTCATTAACCTAAGATTTCTAAGGTGTATTGATATAGTCCAGGGTTGTGCCATGAAAGAGGCTCATTGAGGGTTTAAATGTGATCCTCCAAGAATGATGAATTTCTCCATGTAATGACTTAGATTAGATCACCTAGACTTGAATTGGTTTAGGTTAATGCTTCTAAATATTAATTGACTTGATCATGATATCATATGCATGTTTGTGAATACTTGGAGTATAAAGTGCCAATCATGATGTAATTAAGGTATTGAAGAGTTGTTGGATCACCGTATTCCCTTATATAATGTGTCATTGCTATATGTTTGGGATGAGTTGCTCCATACCCTTGAAGGGCATATTGTAAAGGTTTGGGCATGTTGACAAGATTGTGTGTGAACTCATGATTTACTTAGAAGTTGAAGGTCCTATGAATATTGCGTATATTGTGGTATTGTTGAAAGGCCATTCTTCCCTTACCCTTACATTTATTTATGAATGAAGTGCTTAGGATGATAATGTTGTTGATTGTGTCATTCCAAAGATAATTATACACACACTCCATGCATAAACATGATTATGATGTATCAATGGTGTTAATTGAAAGTATAGTTCTCACATGCACCTTTACACCTTATTATGCATGAAATGTACATGACCATGATGATCCTATTGTGTTGATTGAAATTCCATTGTCATGAGAACACACGATCTTGGTGTGAAACTTATTCTCACATACTAATGTTGATTCTAAGGTTAAAAGTAGATTCTCACCTTCAATGAATCTATGAGCTATTTTGATGAATTGTATTGAATGACAGATAGAGCATTTCTTTACACATGTAAATGCAATTCAAGACTAATAATGTATAATTTGGGAAGTAATGCTTAGTACCGAATGGATATGGTCAGTGAGGTAAAGGCCCTTCCGCCAATGAAATAGGTTGGGTTATCTAAGTGAACTCATGTGATGGAAACCCCTCCGCCAATGCAACAGGGCGAGTTTCTAGAAGCAATCTCCCTATCCCATAACTATGTGCCCACATAGGTCTTTAGCTAGTGGATCCACCTTATAGCTATACATTTAGTTCTACTTAGGCAAGTAGGATACCTTCTTTCGGTGTGGGGTTACACAATACCGAATTCCATGTCGCTCACATGGTCTATGTCGGTTATGGCTACTCTTTCCTATATAATAAAGATAATGAATGAGACTTGAATATACTATGACTTCTTGGTGAGTTTACTTAGTATGAGGGGGGGTATGGGACTTCACTTTTACATTGCACAAGTAGACTAAGTAGGATGTCATGGGATGGTTCCTTTGTGTTATGATGAGATTTGCAGGTATGCATGTATATTGAATGGATAGTTGGCATAAATGACTTCCCTTATAATTCAAGTAATGTACATGACTATTTCCTTATTTGTGACTATTGATTATAATGTGGTCTAAAGAAGAAATGCATGACTAAGGTAGCTTCAAAGGGGTACTTAGTAGGGTTGGTATTATGGGATGCCAACCATACATTGCACAAGTGTTTCTTTGGGTTTGCTTATGTGATGATTACTTAATGATGATATGATCTTGGTATTTGACTTTGTATTACTTTATGATTGGAGGCTATGTATTGTGAAGATTGGGATTTGTATTATTATGTTGATGTTGGAGACTATGCTTGATATTATAATGATATCTCTCATGTTATGATGAAATGTGTGTGAGTTGCCTTATGGGTTGCATTCTCCAATATTCAAAGATGATGTTTAAAAATGACATATAGTATGATTTCAAATGAAATATCCCTTTTCATGCATGTTTTAATGATTTTGTGCATGGCTTCCATACTTAGTGCTTTTTGTGCTAACCCCATCTTTCTACATTTTCTTTAAGTGTAGGTTTTGGAGATATTGGATTTCATCCTCGTGGCTAGGTTCATAGGAGATCAAGAAGAAGAAGATTGGTGAGTCCTCATTGTATTCAAGGGCTCAACGATATGTCCTTATTATCTTTCTTTTATGTTTTAGACTTTTGTTGTAATGGTCGTGTCCCTAAGATTGTATTTCAAGAGTTGTATTCCAAGTATAATATATGGTTCGAGATATAGTGTCATAGATTCCCTTTCATTTATAGGAGACTTCAATTGTAAAGAAAAGTTTTAAATTCCGCATTATTTCTCTATGCTTTAATGTTCATGAATGCTATGCGACCCCTTCGGGGTCAAGTACGCCATGTTACTTCTAGGGGGTAACCCCAGGTCGTGACAAACGTGGTATCAGAGCATAATGTTTTTGGGATGGTTTCTAGAATGTCTCAAACCACATCTAGTACAGTCTTGTTCATAAATGTGAAGTGTGCCACATTTTATGAATAGGAGGCTATAGGATATTAGGAAAACTTCACTTGTTCATTCTTTAGTCGTGCCATAGAGCTTAACTTCATAAGGCCTTTCTCCTATTCCTTATTTGATGGTCTTTAGGGTATGATCACTTGAAGGGCTCTTGCTACAAAGAGCGAGGGAGAAAGGTTGGTTGTGATGCCAATTATGGCTATGTGACTTGTGAGATTTGAGGTAATATATTATGATGTTGCCTTTAGTGTGAATAGTGCTTCATAGTTGCCTTTGTGTTAGGAAGGTTGGTTAGAAGAATTTGTGTAGACTTACTCCCAAGGAGGAGATAGTGTGCCTACCTAGCAAGGTGATTGTGAGGTTATGTTTAGTTGATGATAGAACCCGTATAGTCAAATTGTTAGTTCCCAAATTAGCCTATCCGAGAGTGGAAACGGGGAAATTCTATGCCATAAATTTAGATTATGTTGTGTGTCTTAAGGTTGACTTTGAGGGTGCATGTACCACCTAGTTGAGGTAAGGAAAAAGAGTGTAGGTGTTGACCAACTTCAAAGAGTTAGTTGTCTTTTAAGATTGATCTTAATTATGGTCATTTTGAGTAGGGTGCTTAGATAATACCTAGACATGGTTGGTTGGTAGATCCCACCAAAGGTGATGATAAGGGATGAAATGGTCTAGAATTGTCTTAATCCAACCTTAGTAGAATTGAAAGAGAAAAAGGTTTCATGGACAAAGCTCGTCTAAGTTTCCCCTAAGGTTTAACCAAGAGAGGAGGTGTCTACCCCAAAAGCTCAAGAAGTGAGTGGTAGTAGATCTTATGTAATTAGGCCTACTTGTGCTAGGTGTGGAAAGAAACATGATGGTAAGTGTCTAGCCGGCACGAAGGATTGTTATGGATATGGTAGGAGTGACCCCAAAATAAGAGATTGCCCGGTACTTGCCACTAGGGAAAAAAAAGGAAGAAAATTAGGTCCAATGCTCTTCAAGCTAGAGGTGAACAAGAGTATCCTCCTAATGCTGCTCACAGTAAGTGTTTCATGCTTATTTCTATTTCGGTAATACTTTTCTTTTGTGACTTGGTAAATTGGATATGATGAACTTTTGTGTTGCCCTTAGTATTCATAGGTTTAATTATGGACATATGTGGTGGTTGATATAACCCCACTTAGCCATAATGAGTTTTATGATGTGTTGGATTTGGATGAATGGTGGTGTTTAAGTGATACCTAGAGGGGTTGAGTGAGTAAACTCATTTAAAAGTTGATAGAAGTGTAATCCTCAATGGTTTGGAATCATAATATGTGATGAGTGTGAATGTTTAGTTATGACTTGCTCCGACCTTATAATTGAAGGAAGTGATGTTGTAAAGAGATTGTATAGGCTTACCCCAAGTGGGGGATAATGTGCTTAGATGGTAAGGTCATTGAGTGTCTGTGATGTTCATAAATTAGGCTTGCTTGAAAATCTCACTGTAAGAGGTGTAGTGAGTTTGAGAAGTTTAGTCTCGGTTCGGTAGGCTAATATGAGACTTGGAGTGGTCTTGTTAAGGTTGCTTGTCATCTAGAGTGCTTAGATGAAAACCTCTCTAATTTAGAAGTACCAATTGGGACCTTAGACCGGCAAGCCAAGAAATAGAAGAGTAAGAAAGTGCTTCCATGAAAATATTGAGGAGTGGTATATATTTTAGTAAGGTTGTTAGTTGAAGGTGCTTAATTGGGAGGCCAGGGACCAATGAGATGACTCAATATCCTTATGTCCCCTTCTATTTCTCCTTTAGCCTTAGATGATAAGTTCTCATTGACCCATTCTTGATCATGGAGTCTTGGATGTTATGTGTGTCCTATAATTTCCTTGTCCCAAATAGTTACTTTTGTTAACCTTGGTAGGGCTTGGATGCATGGTTATTCGATCTCTATTAGTGTTATAGCCCGGTGAGGTTATAATGAGTCTTGAGAATTCCTTGAGTTGTTGAAAGGCGTAGTATTTGAGGTTTTAGTAAAAATGGGCTTACTCCCCCTTCAGGTGCTTGAGTAGTAACATTGATTGAGAGTCCTGATAGCTTCATCTTTTCTTCTATTCATATTCTAGCTTGAGACTAAATGTTCCTTTTTGGGGTTGTTCTATATCTAGGGGTCATGAGTGTTTTAGAAATTTCCATGATCTCCTTATGTTTTGCATGTTTTTGAAAGATTCTTACCATGTATAAAATGGATTTTTCATGATTTACATGTTCCTCATGTTGTTGTCTATTCTAGTATAGAGATGGCATATTTGACTTCATGAGATGGTGTGATGAACATGCTTTGTTGTGTTTTTGATGAAATGGCACTTGGGCTCCATGTTGATCGTGTTGAGCTTGCTTTTAATGAGAAAATGTAATTCTTCCTATGACCATGTGATTAATGATGTTTAGAAGTGATGATATAGGCTACTATGCAAGACATCAGTTAGTGACTTATTTCAATTCAAGGGAGCTAAGGAAAGCAGATATGGATGAAGTCCAGAGATGGATTTTATCATTACTTAAGCCAGAAGAACGACCTACAACACGAGCACTAAAAGTAGGATTTATTAACTGTTTGTCTTCTAGATTATATGATTTTACTTGTTCTAGCCATTTTATTCCTATAGTGATATTTTCATCTCCTTGATATATTTTTAATTTTATTGCTATTGGTACGCCTCCAATATAACATATCTTAGGTTCTTTGGTACATATATAAATTTTCCTGAGTATTTCATTAACATTATTTATGATATATTCTAGATATAACATATCTTGGGTTCTTTGGTACATATATAAATTTTCCTCCATTAATTGTTCTAATAGTTTTATTTCTTCCATAGATTCTATCCAATATTGTAAATATTTGTAGTTCATTTTAATCTGAATTTATTTCTAAATCATACCATTCTATTCTTTCAAGGTCTAAATCATGTAGGTCTATTTCATACCATTCTTGGTTCAATATATCTTCTGATTTGTTATCTTCAAATATTTTTCCCATATTATTCTTCTTAATTCAATTATTTCTATATTTTTAAGTATATATAGGACTAAAGTTTCGTAGTTTTTTTATCATTTCATCATGTATGTATGTGGTCATGTTCGTTGTTATGCAGATTTTTTATTTTCAATTATTCCATATCATATTCATAATTGATTAAATTCATATTAGATCATTATGAACTAGATTATTTGTTTATCATGTTCTCCTGTCACTACTAGCATCGTACTTTAGCGGATACTTCCTTCTTATCAGCGCCTCGACTTTGTTTACTCCCCTAACGGCTTCCCTCGCCTACCGGTTTCAACATTAGGATGGCATAGTATAGAAGTTTTCTCCCTATTTCCAGTGTGCTAATAAACTAGAAATCACGATTCAAATAATTCTAATACATAATAACTAACATAAATTTATTCAATCATATATATGATATTCAAGAATATATGAAATTAGTTCTGCATATTTTTTAAACAATATACCTTTGCCTCTTGCTTAGCCATGCTATCTGAAATATCTAATTGGATTTCATATTTTTCCATTAGTATTTTAAATATTTATCTTAGTTGAGAGAGTGTTTTTATGAAAGAGGATTTTTATTAGCTTAGGTGTTGCCTGCCTTTTCATTTACATCTGCCTTCCTTTATATAGAAAGGAAGTTCTTACTTTACAATCATTCAAAATACTACACGTACACCTACTACTTAATAATGTGCCTAATATATAATATAATATAGTATATTTACATTATGACACATCTACCTACTTTATGACACAATGACACACTTTATGACTGTTTCCATATATAATACACTTACTTTATGACACACTTTCATGACTTTTTACATACTAATACTATTTACTTTTGCCATATGTCTTCTTTTTCTTCATCTTTATCTTTTCATCATCTTCTTATCTTATATTTTAGGCTTCCGTCTTTATCTCTTATTCCAGCTGGACGTCTGGAATTATATTATCTTCTCCGTTGCATTTCGAACATATGTAGTCAGGATATTTGTGATCAATTAGCTTGCAATATCTGGTTAATAATTCTGCCGAAATAAATCCTACTTTTAGTGCTCGTGTCGTAGGTCGTTCTTCTGGCTTAAGTAATAATAAATTCCATTTTTGGACTTCATCCATATCTGTTTTCCTTAGCTCTCTTGAATTGGAATAAATCATTTACTGATCTCTTGCATAGTAGCTCCATATAGCGTTTCCATTTAAATAATTATTTGCTAGTTCTTGTATAATGGTTGATATACCAATTAATCTCTTATTGGCATAAAAATTGGGTATCTCGCTTTTTTGTATCTCTGGTTGTTGTTCGATATCTTCCGGTATTATCATATCTTTTGTTAGCCCTAGCTTTACCACTTGTATCGGAAGTTTTATTTCCTCGTATAAAATCTCTGTTGTTGCCATATAAAATTTTACATAGAATAAATTTCCCTTAGTAACTCTCTTATATGTAATAAATGTTTTATATAGTTCCGGTATTTCACTTAGTTCCTCTCCGTCATATGTATATACTGTATTTAATAGTCCATAGTTGTAACATGTCCTTACTAAGTTGGCGTTAGTTTTTGGTTGTGCAATCAGTTTATTATAACCTTGTAATTTTTGGGTTAAATAATCCTGGTTGGGTTCTTGGGTTATAGTACATAATACACCCAATATTTCATTACTTGGCTCAATATATCACAACTTGAATGAACACCCGTAGAACTTTACTATATTTTTAACGATTCACTTCTATCCAATACTTCCCAACTATTTGGTTATTATTACACTATCGTTGGATATCAAGTGTTTGACCAATCATTATGATAATTTTCCATCCAAATTTGATCTAAGAAAACAACAGTAGCTATGCACTAACATTTTGTATTATATAAAAAAAACCAACATTGACAATTAATTTAAACCCATTCCAAACTTTCAGGTTGTTACCCTAACCTACTGTATATACCAATTTAACTTTCTTTTCCTCCCTTTTTGTTTCTTTTACAATTCAATTACTGTCATAGTATAATATTCCACTCGTAAGGAGTAATTAAGGTAATCTTACGAAAGAATTGAAGTTTGGTTAAACAAATTTGTTTACCTGAAGCTCTTCGTTCCAAATCCTTGGACGACGCCACCCAAGGTTAGTTTCTTCCTCTTCTTTAATTTCTTTTCTGAATTAATCATGTACTAAAAGTGATAAATCCCTAATTTATTTTAATAAATATGGGTCAAATAATGTAGGATATTAATAAATTATTGACTTAGTTCATTAGCCACCAACTAAAATTAATTATTTAAAATTATCCGTCAATTAATTAACTATACTTATCGAATAGTTCAAAATTTCCAAACCAACTTCACCGACTAATCATAAATGACTCGGGACAACTATCGGGAGGGGTAAAAATTATAATTTTACAAAAATTGATCTGACGGGTCATTACAGATACAAAGAATTTAGAAATAAATACAGGAGACGTAGACATGGATGAAAAACCTAGCACATCAGGAGTAAAAAACCCAAAAAATTTAAATTCAAAATATTATAATGAAAATTATGGACAATATGATAGAGAAAAAACCATATGGGATAAAAGATTAAATAAAAAATGGACTCCTAAACCAATAACTGAACAACATAATTTTTTAGATTTAGACTGTGTAGCAGATATAAATAAAACAATCCAATTATGAATGGGATATATATCAAAACAATTAATAGATAACAAAATAGTAATGACATAAAACACCAAGATATATAGAAAGAACACTTATAGAAACAGTAAAATTATGGCTACTAAATTTATCAGATGAAAGTTTAAAAACTCTAAGAAGTAATAAAAAATCTAATGGTGAATTAGCTACTACAGCTATGAAAATATTACATAAATACGAAATAGCTATAAGAAATAAATTTAGTAGTATGACAACAGAAGTAGAAGAACAAAATAGAGAAAAATCATAAATCAGAATCTAATGACAAAATTAGCAATATGTAATATGTGTTATATAGATGAATATACATGTGCATTTAGAGAATATTATTATAAAGGAACATATAGCACAGAAGAAAGTAAGAAGAAAGTAAGGAAATAAGGAAATTATATTTTACAAAATTATCAGAACCTTTTAATTCAAAAGTAATAAAAAGTTGGAATGAAGCAGGATTAACAGATACCTTAGGAGCCAGAATAAAATTCTTACAACGATGGTTTATAGAACTATGTGCAAAACATAAAGAAGAAATAAAAATGGAAAAAATACTAGTAAAAAACTTAGCATGTTGCAAAGATAAAACGGCACCCCAATTTGGTTGTATGGACAAATACTATAAAAAGAGATATAACAAAAAATATAGATAAAAATATAAATATAAAAAACCAAGAAGAAGATACTATATAAAAAACTACAAAACCAAAAGACCATATAGACCAAAAAAAAAAACTAACGGAATAAACTTGTTATAACTATGAGAAATTAGGACATATAGCTAGAGATTGTAAATTACCTAAAAACCCAAAGAAAAAACAAATATCAGAAATAATAATGGACGATGAAAAATATACGCAAATAGAGTACGTAGATTATGAATTAGAAAGTGAAGATAGTATATATGAATTATTGGAAAACGAAGAAAATAATCCAGTAATAGAATCAGATAATGAATACGATATCAATGACTGAAACAAATATACAAATAATAACTAAAGAAAAATATTAAGATGAAGAATCGGCAGAACAAAAAATAATATTTGATAATAATATATTTGAATAAATAAAAGGAAAAAATTAGACCTAAGTGTAGAAAAAATATTCGAAATACCAACAATAAGAAATTGGTTTAAACGACAAAAAGAAGAATATTATGTAGTAAGTCAAAGAGAACATATCATAGATTGCAACTACACCAAAGGAAAGGCAAAAATACCAATAATAAATAAACGAATAATAAATAAAGAAATACAAGATATTAAGGCTAAAAATCCAATTAAATATGTACATCTACGAGGAACGGAAATAGTAATAAAAGCATGTTTTAGAGAAGGAATAGATACACCCATAAAAATATACTTAGCAGATGATAGGATCATACAATCTATAGAAAAAAGTATAATAAGTGCAGTAAAAGGTAACCTCATATACCAAAAATTTAAATTTATAATAAGTGTTAACTACTCAGTAGCAATATAGAAATATAGATAAATCACTAGTATTATATTAGGAAATGTCAGGAATAGAACAACCCCGGGAAGTAAAATATTTACAGCTAGATGTAAAAACTTATATGTTTTAACAACAAAACATAAAATAACAGCAAAAAATAAAATAAATAAAATAAAAATAGAAAATCCTTTTGAAAGGATAGTTACAGTCATAGATAATAATGATTATAGTTATAATGAAATTGATATAGAAGAAGATTGGGAAATAGTAAAAGAAAGACTAAGTAAATAAAAAAGAATAAATAATGAGATACCCCAAATATCATCAAAAAAGAGTACCTCAAGAAGAATAGATAAAACCCCACAAAAATCAATGGAAGAAGAAATAAAACCACATCATTACTACATAACGGGAATAATGGAATAATGAAAATATTTAATATTAATAAATACAAGACTAGAAGAAAACTATATTACAAGAGAATTAGTGACGGAAGATGAAATAATAACTACTGAACAATTATGCCCCGAACTACCAAAAGCATTAATGTATACCGACGAAACTACAGAAAAGGAAATAATCATTGGAGAAGTACCAATAGCAATAAAATTTAAAATATATCAAGGAGATGAAAATATCACTTTAGGAATAAAATTGCTAGAACAAGTAAAACCATATAATCTAGAAGACAAACAGTTAATAATAAATTATGAAAATAAAAGAGTAATAATAAAAAGGACTTTAGTATGATAAAAATATGAAAATATATATACTTGCAAAGATAATAATAGAAGGTTATTACAACAGATATTATACACCAATGATAGATACGGGAGCAGAAGCTAATATATAAAAAAACAATTGTTTACCAGAAGATAAATGGAAAAAATTAAAAACACCGATAGTAGTAATAGGATTTAATAATGAAGGAAGCATGATCACATATAAGGCAAAAAATATAAAAATACAAATATGGGATAAGATATTAACTATAGAGGAAATATATAACTTTGAATTGACTACAAAAGATATGCTATTAGGAATGCCATTTTTAGAAAAACTATACCCACATATAATAACAAAAACACACTGGTGGTTCACAACACCATGTAATCAAAAAATAGGAGCAAAAAGAGTAAATAACAAAAAACGAAAAACAACAAAATGGATAAAAGGAAGTGAAAAAATTACACAAAAATTAGAAAATATAAAAGAAGAAGACCCTAAGATAGAATTAATTATATTCTCTATAGATAAAGTAAAAATAATCCAAGATAAGTTACAATTATTATATAGTGAAGATCCTTTACAAGGATGGAAAAAACATAAAACAAAAATAAAAATTGAGCTAATTGATAATAATAGTATAATAACCCAAAAACCATTAAAATATAATTTTAATGATTTAACAGAATTTAAGATACATATAAGTGAATTACTAGAAAAAGGGTACATACAAGAAAGCAATAACAAACATACAAGCCCAGCATTTATAGTAAATAAACACAGTGAACGAAAAAGAGGATAAAGTAGAATGGTTATTGATTATAGAAATTTAAATGCAAAAACTAAAACATATAATTACCCAATTTCAAATAAAATATTAAAAATAAAACAAATACAAGGATATAATTACTTTAGTAAATTTGACTGCGAATCAAGATTTTACTACTTAAAATTAGAAGAAGAATCTAAAAAACTTACAACATTTACAGTACCACAAGGATTTTATAATGGAATGTATTACCATTTGGATATAAAAATGCCCCAGGTAGATAGATATCAACACTTTATGGATAACTACTTTAAACAATTAGAAAATTGTGTAGTATATATTGATGATATATTACTATATTATAAAACTCAAGATGAACACATAAGATTATTAGAAAAATTCATATGTATTATAGAATATTTAGGCATAAGCCTAAGTAAAAAGAAAGTAGACATAATGAAAAGCCAAATAGAATTCCTAGAAATACAAATAGATAAAAATGAAATAAAAATGCAAACGCATATAGTACAAAAATAATTAACTCAAATGAACAGCTAGATACGAAAAAGAAATTACAATCATTTCTAGGACTAGTAAACCAAGTAAGAAAATACATACCAAAATTAGCAGAGAATTTAAAACCATTACAACAAAAATTAAAGAAAGATGTAGAATACCAGTTTGATAAGAAAGACCAAACAAAAATACAAACAATAAAATTATTATGTAAGAACCTACCTAAACTATATTTTCCGGATGAAAATAAAAAATTTACTTATATAGTAGAATCAGACGCCAATGAAAAAAGTTATGGAGGAATCTTAAAATACAAGTATAATGAAGAAAAAATAGAACATCATTGCATATATTATTCAGGAACATTTACTAATACGGAGATAAAATGGGAAATAAATAGGAAAGAATTATATTCAGTATATAAATGTTTATTATCATTTGAACCATATATTGTATATAACGAATTTATTATAAGGACAGATAACACACAAGTAAAATGGTGGCTAATAAGAAAAATACAAGATTCAGTAATGACAAGAGAAATAAGGAGATTGGTATTAAATATATTAAATTTTACATTTACTATTGAGGTAATAAAAACTAATAAGAATGTTATTGCAGATTACTTATCAAGCTAAAGCTACTCAGACTGAGAAAGAAAATACAATTGAAGATATACTCAAAGTCATTACTACACTTTGTACCAAAGTGGATAGTATGGACAATGAGATACAAAAACTAAAGTCTAAAGCTAGTACAAGTCAGCAGCATGACTATAAAAATGCGAAACTACGTCGATTGGAAGACGAAAAAATTCCAGAGATAGAAGGAGACGTTGGGAAACTCCCAAAAACCCATAACATTTGTTCAATTACAACTGCAGGTACAAACAGGCAAGTTAGTGAAAGACATCACAAGAATATAAATTTGAACAAGTTATTTGAAAAATCATTTACCCCAAAAATATCAAAAAACCTTTTGATCACAGAACCACAAACCTCTACATATGCAGATAGCCTACATCATGACAAGAAAACATATAACCATATCACACGTACCTATATAGAAATTATATATAAAATCCAAACTTACCTTAACCTTAACCCAAGGTCCACTATAACCAAAGAACCAAACCAAGATTACCTAATCCAAAAATTACAAGGTTATAATAAATTAATTGCACAACCAACAAATTTAGTCAAAACATGTTACAATTACGGATTATTGAATACAGTATATACCTACAATGGAGAAGAAATAAGTGAAATGCCAAAATTACATAAGGCATTTATCACATACAAAAGAGTAACCAAGGGAAACTTATTTTATATAAAATTCTATACAACACCAGCAGAGATACTATATGAAGAAATAAAACCTCCGATCCAAGTTGTAAAGATAGGTTTGACAAAAGATATGATAATACCAGAAGATATCGGACAGCAATCAGAGATACAAAAAATAGAGATACCCAGTTTTTATGCTAATAAAAGAATAATCGGTATATCAACTATCATCCAAGAGTTAGCTAACAATTATTTAAACGGAAATGATATATGGAGTTATTATTCTAGAGATCAGTTAATGATTTATTCCAATTCAAGAGAGCTAAGAAAAGCAGATATGGATGAAGTCCAGAGATGGATTTTATCATTACTTAAACCAGAAGAATGGCCTACAACACGAGCACTAAAGACAGGATTTATTTCAGCAGAGTTATTAACCAGATATTGTAAATTTATTGGACACAAATATCCAGATCACATATGTTCAAAATGCAATGGAGAAGATAATGTAATCCCCGATGTCCAGCTGGAATGATTAAATGAAATAGAGACGGAAGAAGATAAGAAGAAGAAGACAAAAATAAAAAGATGAAGAAAAATGTACCAAGGAAGTCGTAGATAAAGAGATAAGGAAGAAGACATATAGTAATGAAAAGTCTTAAAGTAAATAGTGAAAAGATAAAGTAAAGTCAAAGTTTTTAGACTTATTGTGTAAATTATTGTAAAGTGTAGTAATTGTATAAATTATTGTAAAGTGTGGTAAGTAGACAAGTGTAAAGTGGTAAGTGTAAGAAGTAGACAAGTGTAAAGTGGGCAAGTGTAGTAGGTGGAGTGTACTATTAAGAAGACAAGTGTAAAAGTAGTGGGGGAGGAGAATTAAGTGTGTAGTGTAGTATGTGCACTAATTCCTTTCTATATAAAGGAATGTATATGTAATAAAATGGACAGACTTAGAATAAACACACCTTTCTTAAAAAAAACACTCTCGTAAATATTTAAATACCTAAATAGATAATGGAACAATCTCCAGATATCATGGATAAGCAAGAGGCAAAGGTATATTGTTCAAAAAATATGCAGAACTAATTTCATATATTCCTGAATATCATATATATGATTGAATAAGTTTATGTTAGTTATTATGTATTAGAATTATTTGAATCATGATTTCTAGTTTATTAGCACACTGAAAACAGGGAGAAAACTTCTATACTATGTCATCTTAATGTTGACTGATAGGCAAGGAAAGCCGTTTAAAGGAGTAAACAAGGTTGAGGCGCTGATAAGAAGGAAGTACCCGCTAAAGTACGATACTAGTAGTGACAGGAGAACATGATAAACAGATAATCTAGTTCATAATGATCTAATATGAATTTAATCAATTATGAATATGATAGGAAAGAATAATTTGAAATAAAAAACCTACATGATAAAGAACATGACTACATACGTTCATGATGAAATGATAAAAAACTATGAAACTTTAATCTTATATATACTTAAAGATATAAAAATAATTGAATTAAGAAGAATCATATGGGAAAAAAATGTTTAATAATAACGAATCAGAAGATATATTGAACCAACAATGGTATGATGGAGAAGAAATAAGTGGAATGCCAGAATGGATAAAAGGAAGTGAAAAAATTACACAAAAATTAGAAAATATGAAAGAAGAAGACCCTAAGATAGAATTAATTATATTCTCTATAGATAAAGTAAAAATAATCCAAGATAAGTTAGAATTATTATATAGTGAAGATCCTTTACAAGGATGGGAAAAACATAAAACAAAAATAAATAAATGGTATCAAACTATGGATAATAAGAAACATAGGAAGAAACATATTAGTAGAAAATTAAGAAAATTAAGAAAAATAAGAAGAAAATTAAGCAAATTATATTCGGAATATAAACAACTCAATATCACAAAAACTGATAACGAAAAATTAGATCAATTAATAGATAATATATCTATAATAGAATATAAATATATTCAATATTTAAAAACACAATGAATAACGAGAATAACGAAAATAGACAAAAACTTACTGAAATAATTACAGCAAAAAGGCAAGAATTAAGACACAGGCAAGACAGACTTAACATTAATATATTTGCAGGAACTTGTCACAAATCTATAATAGCATAAAGAAAGACTATTTTATATCTAGAAATACAAATAAATAACTTAGAATATAAACTACAACATAATTTATAAATGAATAAAGAATAATATGCAATAGATGAAAAAACATACGAAAACTATGACGGATTAAAAATAAAGATAATATTTTCTAATCTAGGAAGAAGATACAAAAAAATAGGTGACAATATAAGTTTAATGTTAGAAAAAGAAACGGTAAAACTAGAAAGATAGTTTAACTGCTATGATAAGAATAACAAAAGAAAATGAAGAAATAGATAGAAAAACGAAA